>NW_024581136.1:6067840-6090972 GCF_017639235.1 Corvus kubaryi | reverse complement strand
GGGGGGGCGGCCGGGGTCCGAGCCGGAGGGGACGGCGGGGCCGCGCGGCTCTGGGGTGGCAGCGGGACCGGCGGAGCATCATCCCTGTACCGGGAGTTTGTGGCAACTTCTCCCCCCGCCGGCGCGAAGGGTGGGTGTGCGGGGACACGGGACACGCGCGCACCGCACACACGCAGCGCGGGGGCCGCTGCTCCGGCAACATCCCGGGTGTCGCTGCCCGGCGGCTCCGGCGCCCCCGGCGCCCCCGGCGGGGTTCGGTGCCGGCTGCGGACGGCGACGGCGGGGCTCGGCGGGGGACGCGCCGCTCAGGGGCTTCTCTGCCGCCCCCGCGGGTGAGGGGCACCCCTGGCCCGGCCCCGCCTGACCCGCGGCAGCGGGACGGTCTCTCGGAGCGGCGCGCGGGGGATGCGGAATCCCGTGGGAGTCCTTCGCCACCCCCACACCCAGAGGTCGGGATGTGTCAGGGTGACCGGGGTCCCCCCTTGCCGCACCCTCCGGCAGCGCTCGGCTGTGCCGTGCCGGCTGTGCCGTTGTTCGTGTGGCTTGTGCGTGTTGCATAGTCCGGGGAAATCCGAGACAGGCAGAGAGCGAGATGAAATAAAACTCACTTTGTAGTTCCACTGCGTCGGTTTCGTGTAGTTTTCCAGAGCAAGTGTCTAGTGAGAGAGAATTGGGCATCTTAAATAAGAATCAATGGGCACAGCAGATGACAAGAAAAGATTATTACTACTTTTGCAATCCAAATTGAGAATTTGCTTTGATATCATCAAGCAGAAAATTCAGCGGTTTGATTGGAGTTGGTAGTAGAGCCAAGCTGAGAGATCTATGAGCTTTAATCTTCACCAGCCAGTAAGGGGAATAATTCCTGGTCTAAAAAAGCTGTACTTTTCTCTACAATAAGAAGCTTGATTTTAGTGGATAGGAATGACGTACCACATACACAGTTGATGGATTCCGGGGTAAAACTATGTGCATGTATTATTAGTTACGTCTTTCCTTGTGTTAGTCAGAAACCTCTCTGCCAAGTGCAAGTGGCAGGATGCCCTGTGTGAAGGAGTTAATGGTCTTGGGCGCTGTGGAGGTAGGGGTGTTCCCGGGGGAGATGGTGCTGCAGGGGACAGACCTCAGGTGAGGCTGCATCCAGGGTTGGTGACAAAGAAGGTGGTGAGGGAAGGGAAGGAGAAAGGGAAAGCCGAGGTTAGTAGTGTTATGCTGGTGTGGATTGTACAGAATGGCTTTGTGTCCCCTTTGTGGAATTAGGGAGGTGTTAAAATAACAAGGTACTATTATGACAAATATCTGATACTGCCTACAAGAGCATGCAAGGCTAAAGAGAACCAAATGCTTGCATTTAGCAGAGTAAGCTTGTGAGTGTAACCTTGTTTAGCCTTGTTTAGTTGTATCCTGTGCGCTGTTAGGGGTCTGACCCTAGGGAGCGGGTGGGAATGGCTGTGTGCTGTGGGGAACCGGCGCTGCCTGGAGGGGGGATGATCACTGGGCTTCTCACTTACCTGTTGTAGCAAAACCCAAGCCTGTAGTGAGGGGAGCCTGTTCTTGAAGGGGAGCCACAAGCACCAAAGTTCTCAACAGCGGCCACTAACTTTGTGCAAACCTACTGTTGGTTGCCTGTGGCAGGAGTCTCCAGGCATCCTGAGCCGATCAAAATGATGAGTGTCTGTAAATGCACTTTTTGCCAACAGGAGTTTCTGGGGAAGTACATGAATTGCTGTAGTGCTCTAAAAAGTAAAGAAATCAGGGAGATCCAAAATTGCAGAAGTAAATATGCTTTGGACTTATGCCAGCTCCTGAAATGGGGAGAAAGGAAAAAGTCTTCTTGGAAAAGTCACAAGAAGTCCATAATAATTCTGTGTTCACAGAAGGGGTTAAATGACAATGTAGTGAATTGTGGACAAAATGAATGCAGTGAGGGGAAGGATGCTAGGGTAGCTAGGATGAGATTCTGTAACTGAAAGCTTAATCCTAATCCATATACATATGAGCTAGAGTTACATGGGCAATAGACTATCTAATATCCCCCACCCCTCTGAAATTTTTTTCTCCAAAAAACCCTTGAAGTCTGGTCCTTTCAAGTAGTCTGATCTCCCCTTGACATGTTGTGAATCACTGGCCCGTCCAGAACTGCTGGCAGAGCTGCTGGGCCCTCTGAGGAGAGCTTGTGCAAGGTATAAATGCATCTTTTTTCCCTTCTTCCTCCCCCTCAACATCTTAATTTAGTTTCAGGTGTCCCATATTGCTCTCTTTGTCCCAGGTTCCCTCTCTCCTGGCACATAGCTGCTGTGAAACAAATGTTGGTGCAATGGGAGTGTTGAAGGGGGGCCCTCTGCTTGTCCCTGCCATCACAAGCTCTCTTGCTGGCTGACAAGCAAGTGTTGTGAGGGTGCTGGGTGTGGGATTTTGGTTGTAGCAGGGTGGTATGTGGTCACTGGGCAGAATAGACGACGGCTTATGTTCTCTATTAATGTATTGTGGGATTACAGGTTATGCCAAGTCACTTCTGTAGGATATTTGGGGGATATATAATGGCAGATGCAGCCATGTCTTTTACATCAGACTGATGTATGGGTACAGAAAGTGTGGAGCTGGCCCAGCTTTCTTGATGCTCTGATGTGTGCACGGAATGTGGCTTAGTTTTGACCCATATGTATCTTGTGTCAGTACCCAGCCTTGGTGAAGTGCAGGTCTGTTGTTAGTCCGTGGTGTAGCTCTGTACTAAGTAAAACGGCAAAGAAAATATTTTCATCTCTCAGAATATTTCTTTTGGCCTGGTTCAGTAAGGGAAAGTACGAACTGCCTTTGGAAGTGGATGCTTGTTGGTGCAGGTCAGTCCTGCCCTCGGTGCTAAGGCAAGCTGTGTATGTTTAACTTAAAAGGCAGTGACCATTGTGGTGTGAAGGCTCCTGTCACGTTCTCACAAAGTGTGCCATGGTCCTCTATTGCCCACGGGCCTCCTTTCCCAGTCCCACACAATGGATGACAAGACTGCGCGTTCCTGGTCTGTTGCCGTTCATGCAAAATCTGCTTCTGTTCCAAATATGCTCAGTCCTGTCAAGTTTCATAGTTTGTGCTGAAGTTTTTGGCATTGACGGGATGGGTACGGTTCCAGTAGTGAGGTCAGCAGCAAAGCTCACGCATACGCAATAGGAATGAAGTGTCATCAGCAGCTGGGTTACAGAACACAGTGAGCTGGGGCATGAGCTGGACTTGTCCCCACTGCTGTTGTGACCACTTGCTGCTGAAAGCTTCATCTGCTGCTAAAATGTGCTCCCTTTCCCAGAGCCTTGGTTTCTGGTTTTGCTGGAATAAGCTGTGATCACTTGTTTTTTGATTTGGGTTTGTTTTTTGTTTTGGTGGTGGTTTGTTTTTTTTTTTTTTGTTTTTTTTTGTTTTTTTGGTTTTTTTTTTTTTTTTTTTTTGGTCTGCCTGTTCTCTACTTCCCTCTGATGGAAGCTTTTCCTGTTATGCTGCTGTTTAATGAAGAAGCCTCTCTGTTTCTGGAAGATACGTAGAATTGACTTAAACGGATTAGAAGAATAAGCTCGAAAAATGTAGATATTGAGGTTTCTTCTTGAAAATATAATACAGTGAAGCCTGCTTTTTCTTTTGCTGTTCCTTTCCTTTTACTTTTTATGATTCTTTCACCTATAGCAACATTGAAGTTTCATCTGTTTTATCCAAAGTTAGTGGGACAGGCAGTTACATGTGAAATCATACAGCTGGGATGTTGCAGGAATATTCTACAGGGATCAGTGAGTCTCTGATGTGGTAAGAAGATCATGATTTTGCAGGTAATACAGGATTAGCATTATTCACACTTAATGTAAGAGAGATGATCTGGGACTGTGTCTGTATGGGAGACTTTTTCACTTCTAATTTCTGTGGCAGCATTCCTGGCTTGTGTTCAGTAAAGTGCAGGTGAGCATATGGAACACGTGTGTACCTCCCAGTCATCTCTGGAGCAGCAATCAAGGTTGCTTCAGATATTTAAAGGTCGTTCTCCCTTCTGGGAGTGTGGAGACTCCAGTCTGGAGCTCACTGTACCTGCCTGGTATGGTTTTCATTGCCATGTTTGCAGCAGACCTTACCAATGGTTATAAGCATAAGTGTGCACTGATTTGTATAGCTCGATGTTTGTGGCAGTTGCACTTGTTGAAATGATGCCGAAAATATTGCCAGATCTTTCTTTAAAACTATTTCCAAATGTAGCCTTTGTGCCTGGTTCAGCAGCCCTTGGCAGCACAGCTGGGATTTTGGAGCTGATGGTCTCAGTGATGCTCCCATGAGGACTCTGAAGTGGTGTTTGAAAACAAGCAAGGTGTTCTCACAGTTTTGTGTGCCTGCCTGAGAGGTGGTTGCTATTTGCTTTGTAACCTAAATTTTCCTGAAAGCTTGATGCCAGACATTGTTTCTAGATAATAAATCCCAGTGGGTGCATAGTTTCTGAGGTTGTGCTGTTTAGAAGCTCTGTTTATAAGTTTCCCTGCTTCTCTTGACACATGTAGGTAATAGGGATCGCTGTGTTCAAATAGCTTTACCCCTGCAGCAGAGGTGCAGTAGTGCTGGTGCTGCCCAGCCTTGTGCTGTGTTGCCAGGCATCCCTGAGCTGAGCCACGCTCATGAGCCCTCTTTTTGGAGAAGGTCTCACTCTGCTTCTGTGGGTGGTACAGGGGGTGGACTCACATGAGTGGGGGTCAGGCAGAGGGGAACAGACAGGGGTGCTGTGTTAGGGAGCTTTGGGCTGGACACTGCTTGGGTTCATATAGGTGTGCAGATAGCTAAGTGTTCACAATAGGACTTCAGTGATTCTCTGTCTGCTCATCTGGAAATGCAATATTCTTATTGAAACCCACAATTTGGGGCCATTTTTGGGCAAGGATTTAATAATGGATGGCTGCAGTATATTCTCACATAGTTAGAATTTATTTCTTTCATAAAGTAGAGTTCCACATCTTTCCTAATGTGCTGTGAAATAGTGTGCAGGAGAGCTGTGGGTGGGCAAGGTGAGATGAAGTGAAGCGGGTCATGAAGGGCAGGAAGCTTCAAGTCCTTCACCACGGCAAGTTTGATTTCCTGAACTCCTCCAGGGCTTAATTCTGCCATCATGTAACTTGTGTAGTTCTCTGAAGTCCATGAGAAATAAGATTGTGTAAGGTTGCTTTACCACAGCCTTTGAGTTGTTGGTGTAGTGTACCTCCACATCACTAAGACAGAGCTGTAAAACAACAGTGTAGCTATTAATGGAAGTGAAAAAAGGGAAAGCAGCAGTATTGGGGTATTGATGCTCACCTTCAGGCTGGGCTGTGAGCACTGTTTTCCAAGGCTTCATAAACACATTGCTTGTTTTACAGGAATATGTTAATGTACCTGCAACCTTGCATCTTCAATCTACTTTTATACTTTTAAATTTTATGATCATAGACTCTGTTGCTAAATTCATGTATATTACATGCATCCGCTACCACTAGTATACACAACAAATGCCTTTCCTATGTCAGGAGCATTGAAAAGATCTTTCACTTAAGAAAAGTCACCTCTGGGTAGACTTACACATGTGTGATGGCTTCAAGGTGATCATGGCCTCTGTGGTTTGGTGACAAATGTTTGCATGTGTTCAGATGTAATGTGGTTTTAGGTGCTACTGGTGCTTTCAAAATGAGCTTCTAATCCTTTTCAGTGTTCAGATGCATATGTGTGTTAAAAAATGCAGCATACAGTCAGTTGAAGCAAGAGTTTTTCAATTTTTAAAAGTATATGGAAGACCTTTCTAAACCAAACACAAGCAAGCTGTAAGCACACAAGCAGCTGTCTAGGCAGAAACTGCTGCAAGACATGTATAGCAGGACTGATCCTACTACTGAACTCTGGTTTCATTAAATTTGTGTCAGAAGGAAAAAGTGAGAAGTATTTTAAATTTAAGCCTGAGTCATGTGGCTGCAAACGTCTGAAGTCTTACAGCCCGGTGTTTTGGCACTATATAGCTTCAGGATATCTTTCAAGGCATCAGAGTTTTTGCACTAGTTTGCTGCTATGACTTTACAGCAGTCAGGAATCTTTAAAACAAAGCCCCATGATTCCAGCTGGCTCATCTGGCACCACTTAGCTCAGGCAGTTCCTTTTTTTCTACATGATTTATTCTTTGTAGAAAATGAATGGCTCTGGAAAAATGTTAATTTTGGGAAGCATTCTATGACCAAAAGAAAATGAAAATCGGTGAGTGCCTTGTGGAAAGCCCCCTGGGAAATGATCTTCAGGGTTCATTTATAGTGTACTACTAGTTTCTGTTTATGAAACTGCCAGCCTGTTTGATGATCAAGAAAAAAAAGTTAAGCCATAATTTCCTTGAAGAAAGGCAAACTAAAGCATTCAGTCTAAGTTCAGAATTTTAAGTGCCCGTTTCAGATTTTCTGTGTCCCTGGTGTCATCCAGCAGGACAGTCAGCAGTGGTGTGTGCAAATGTTACCATTTCCTTCCAAGCGTGGCTGTGTTCTCAGCAGACACGCCTTGGGTTGGTGCTGCGGTGTTGGGCTAAGTGTCCTGCCCCTTACAGCATTACTGTGTTTTTGATGTGGCTCTGGGCAGGCAAGAGGAGAGTGTGGTTACCCGGAGACAGGTAAAGGCGTAGCTGAAAAGTCCCTTTAAACAATGTTTAGTACTTACAACTTTTGTTTCCCCATAGTGCTTTCATGTATAGTAATTGAACTTATTTGCACTTCAGGTAATAGCTGGAAAAGTTACAGGTGACAGTGTTAAGTCTTCTGAGCTGTTTCTGAATAAGTGCATCAGAACCCTTTGACCAAAGATTTTAAATGTAGGTGATTGTACAAGTGTCCTGAGAAGACCTAATATGACATTTCATGATTTGTTTTTCCTGCTGAAATACTGAAAATACGGAGTGGCAAATACAAATCTTTGCAAAAATTCTGAAGGAAAAATAAAAAGTTGTGTATTGCCAGTATTTAATATTCTTTTAATGATGTTGCATCAACAAAATTATACATAGCCTCAGAATGACCAAGTTGGTCTTGTTGCACTGACACCTTGGCAGACGGCTTCTGGAGTGTTGTTCTTTGAAAAAACTCCATACGTGTTTTCATTGGGATCATTTAAATAAATGTCCCTTTCACAGATTAATGGCTGGTTTTGCTTCCAGGCAGTGTGAGCAGGAACATTTCTAACCTGGGTTGCGGCTGGTGAGTTTTACTGACAGAATTATGCTGTGAGCACAATGCTGCTGGGTTTGGGATAGCACTGGGGCAGTCAGAGTTCTTGCACCATCACCCTTTGTGGCCTTGGGTCTGTGTTATGCCAGACAATTTTCAAATGTCTCCTCACGTGAAAACATTTTCTGCAGATATATTTGATGGGAACTGCCAAGAACACTGAGAGCAGATAGAAATGTAATTAAGTGTCCTGAAGCTCAGATTTGTGGCCATCTCTTTCTTCCCATGCCAAGCTCCCTCTGGGTTTGAGAGATGGTTATTCCATATGTCTCATGTGAAGCTTTCAGAATGACCCTGGAGTAAGTTTACAAGTCTTCAGCTGGGTGTATTCAGCTCTCTTCAGTACCAGTCTTTTCCAGAGAGTATTTTACCTGGTAGACTGTACTCTTGTGAAAACTCAGCCACTCACTGAGTGTCTGGAGAGGAGAACTCAGGTTCAGTCTGGTCCCACTGGTGAAGTAACTGCTCTGAAGATCTCACAGTGGGACCTGATCCAAACTTCAGCAGGGTCAGTACAAACCTTGAGCCTGGTGACTGTAGAGCAGGGAAGGAAACCCATCCATCAGACTATTACAGGAGATCAGAGGGTTTGTATAGTCTCATTTAAAATGAACAGTTCTCTCTGCTATGGAGCTTCCTGAGTAATTCTGCTGTCTGGAAGGCAGGATAAGAGGAGTTTGGGGTCTGTGAAGGGCCAAGGGCAAGGGATCTCCATGGTGATGATGGCAATGTCAAATGCATAATTTGAACCTGCAAGTTTCTAGCTCACCTTTCCCTCCCTGAGCCTGGGTGTTGAGGGACAGGAAGGAGGGTTGGATGCAAAATTCCTTATCTGAATGGCTACAGGGAGAAGCTCTCCATAGTGAGTCTCAGCTGCTCTGCAGCTTTCCTGTAGTTGGGCACCCGCTTTCCTCCTGTCAGGATTAATCTGTGCTTTCTGAACTGATCACGGTGACACTGACCTGAAAATGGTAGTTTCTTGGGGAGAGAAATCACCCTTCGCTCCTTCCCTGTCATTCTCGTTGAGAAAAAGAGGCAAAACAAATTTCTGTTACTATTCATCAAAACTGTCCCATCCAAATTAGTTTGCTGAACTTGGTTTCTAGTGTCATGTTAAGGAATTTTGTCCTTGGTTTTCTAGTATTCTCTTCTGCTGGGGAGAGGAGCAAGAGGAGCACTATGAGTTGCATTATGGTATGCTGGTTGTTCTGGCTGTGGCTCTGAGCTAGAGACTGAGAAGACAGGCAGCAAAATTGTTAGAAAAAAAATACATCAGACTTCAAAAACAACATTTTAATCCTTTTTGCCTTCATTTGAGGCTATTTATTTAACAGAGCCTTTTGCCCAATTTTAGCTTTTCCATATGGAATTTATTATGTTTTTTCTAGTTTTTGACCAGAAAAGTACCTTTTGGAACTTAAGCAAACACCATTTGGCAGCTCCCTGAGCTGCCTGGTTGTCAGGGCATAGTGTGGACCTCTGTCCCAGCTTGCCGCACAGTGTGTCAGCAGAAGACAGCAGTGAATTTTTTTTCATCTTTCAGAAAACTCTCAGCTTAAGCATTTTTCTTTTTTTCTGTAGTCCATGGGAATTTTCTATGCCTGACTATAAATTTGAATCAGAAAATGTAGAAGCTTGAATCCTGTCCCAGTGCTTTTAAGAAGAAGCCTGTACAGTGTGGATCTGTACAGGCTTCAGTTTTCACAGCTGTGCTCTGTTGTTTGGATTAGAATTAGAAGGAAGGATATTTTGAAAATTTTGTGTTGGCCCTCTTGATAGGGTGGCTGAAAGGGCCTATTGAGCTTGGTTCTGTGTGTTTGAGAAAATCCTGATAGTAGAGACAGCTTTGGTGCCTCCTGCTAAAACGAGCTGCTTGGAGGGATGTGCAGTGCTGCTAAAGACTGCTGGGTGCTTGTTTTTTCTCTTAGGTAACAAAGAACAAACCCATCAGTGATTGCTGAGACACCCAAAGCTGAAATCCTCCAGCCAAGGACAAGGTATAGGCGCTGGCCAGGCCTTGAGCTGGGTTCAGGTTCACCCTTCCTGAGCTGGGCTGCCCTGGGAACTGTGGATCTGTGGCCTTGGCTCCCCTCAGGCTGTGCTGCGCTGCCATCCACACCGCTGCCTGTTGGGTTACGTGATTGGGATGATGGGGGAAGTGAAACCCTCTCTGTCACATTCTTGTTGATGGAGTATCAGTGCTGAAGTCTGCAGAAGGGATGTTACGTTCCGTGAGATTGAACAGTTCACTTTGATAAACGAGTGTTAAATCACTCAGATTTAGGCATGCAGCCCTATCTCGGTGCATAGGGATAGGCCTTTGAATCCATTAACTTTTATCTTGGCATTTGAGATGGCAATGTAACTATTCCGTGGTTTATAAGGAATATTAGGAAACATTTGTTTGTGATTGACTTTTGTCTGATCTGGTGTTTAGAGGATCTTTTTTCGTTAAAGAGCTTGAAGCTTGGTGCTGGGATGTAACATTTTCAAAGGGCAATCTTTTAATCTTGTACCTCTAAAATACAGAGTTGCTACGGAAGGGCTAGTTGAACAATTTGAAAGGTTACAGAAGCACAGGTAGGTTCTTCCTTTTCCCACAGATGGGTGTTGCAATAGTCAGTTATTTTTCTTGTAGCTTTTGAGGTCATGCATGATTCCTTTCACCTGCCCTTCACAGTCCTGCAGCTTCTGTCTTGGGAACAGGACACACAGTTCCCAAGACTTAACCTGCTGTGAAGACTTGGGATTTTGTTTTCCTCAATGACCATCATGCATGGAGTTCAGATCATTTCTTTGGGGGTGTCCAGTGGGAAGTGGGGCTGCCTGGTGTAGGAAATAGTCCTGTCAGAAATACCAGGCTTGCTGCAGGGTCTGCAAAGGCACAGGGCAGCCTGTCTGGGCATTATGGCCAGCCTGAAACCCATCTCTAAATGAATGACTACCTTTCATAATCAAAGGTAGTGAAAAGCCCTGGCACTTCAAGACTGTGAAAAATACTCACTTTTTCTAGTTGCAAATTCTAGTTTGTCAGTGCTTAATAATTCCTTTCCTGAGGCCATTCTCCCCCATCCTGCTCACGTTTAAAATGCTGACAAGTTTCAGACTGCAGAAGTGGTGGAGCTCATCTCCCCTAAGGAAAAGTCACATTTGAAGAGACATTGAGCTGCAAGTGTGAGCTGAAATGAGTCATGGACAGATCTTCACCTGGAAAGAGATATTCAGAGCCACAGCTTAGGGTTTGCACCCCTGTGGCTGGACAAGCTTGACAGGTTTTTTGACCCTGGGACTGTGCTCCAGCAGGGCAGAGCAGGGTCCACCTGTGTGGGGCAGTGAAGTCTGAATAGATTAAAGTATCTACATGTGTTTTTCAGAAAGACAGAATCTGAAGAGGCTTTGGATGAAGTTAAGTGCTGTATAGTGATGTAGAGCTTCTGGGGGTAGGAGGAGCAGGTTATCAACTGGGGACCTGAGAAGTCCATGAGCAGCCTGGCATGGCCCAGGAGCCAGGTTTGCAGAAATCTTGCACTGAAATAGCTCACTTCTGGTTGGTTTAAATTACTTTCAGAGGGTATTTATATTGTTTTTTTCAATTTGAGTTTTTTATTTCTCTGTATCAGAAGTTATTAATGCTGCTTATATGATACTAGAAAAATAGCCAGCTGCAGTGGGCTGCACTGACCAGGGAAATGCCCGTACCTTGTTTAAGTTTACTGCACTGGTTCTGGACGTAACAGCCTGACCTTTCATTCCTCTGTTATGCTCTGAGGGTGTTCTTACATGGATGTGGAGCTTCCCAAGATAAACGGAGTGAATGTGGTTTGGCATTTAAATCACTAATGTTGTATCAATCTAGAGAGTTTCAGAAGCCATTAATGTCTACAAGAGATGTTATTTTGTTCACTTGGGGATAAACTTTGCCCTTGTCTATGTGTGGGTTTTGGTTTTGGTACAAATTCGTATTTTGAGAGTGTTGGTATAAATCTTAAGTGCCAATACTCATGCCAGTGGAGTTACCCTATGTTTCTCTTATTATGATTGAGAAGAAACTTTGTGTGTTTTTAAAAGTCCAAATTTTACTTGATTTTTTTTCTTTTTTTTAGAGTAGCTATATGAGACAAGACTTAATGTCTAAGAGAGCTGAATTAAATGTTTCTGCATGACTCTTTTTGGAAAGCGTGTGTGCTATTGAGGTCATCCTGGACCAGGCCCTAATGCTGTTTGGATAAGGAGCTGCTGTGTATCTGCCAGAGGAACGTCTGTCACGCAGCGAGTGCACCGCCCACTCGCTTTGGGCTGGGGGGAAGACCTTTTGACAGGATACTTATGTGAGTGTTAATAAGCCTCACAGTCACACAGTTTCTCCCCTCTGTGGGGGGAAAAAAGGGAGTGTGGGTCCCTCACAGAAGGGTGGGAGTAGGGCCGTGGCAGCTGCCCAGCACTGGGCTCAGAGCATCACCAGCCCTGGTGCTCTATGGTGGCCGCAGCTGCCGCCCGGCACAGCCAGGAGACTGACACACCTCCAGAGCCTCAGGAAATATTTTCTGTTTTCAGCCAAACGCCGTATTTCTTATTTGTGAATCCAGTCTGTTTCTGAGATCTTTTCTTATTTTCACATTTTCTTGTGAAAATGTCATGTATTTGTTTCTTCAAAGGGTCTAAAATGCCCATTTTGGTTTTTATTTTTTTTCAACATTTCTTAGCAACAAACAAATGTTTCTTATCCAGCAGCTGTCATTACAGGGCTGAAGTTAGAGTGCAGTCTGCCTCATCCTGGGAAAAAAAACCATTGTTCCCAACTTCTTCTTACTTTCAAATCCATACATGTGCAATAGGGAAGTGCAGTCATATTCTTCCTCATTTCCCAAAAATCTATCTGGTGATTAAATTTTTTTTTTTCTTAATTTTTAAACTCTTTTCTGGGAGGTTTTTAAATCTAGTCTCCACTGAGCTCTGCAATATGGTATTTGCTTTAAAATAACCTAGTCCTTACACTGCTGTGCCAGTGCCATATGTGACTTCCCATATTGGTTGTAAAGTAATGTTGTAAATTTGAGGAGTTCTAGATAACAATGTTAGTCACTGCTAACAATTGCAGTTGTGCTGCAGAGCCCTCAGTGCAGAGTGGTTTTGGCTGTGCAACACGGTTTCCAGAAAAGTTAGTCTTTGTAGTATCCCAGTTAGTAGGTCTCATCAGGCAGAAGTAGTTTTATTTAACTTAGAGGTTTTTTAAAGCCCTTTAATTGGAACTCTCTGGCTAAAGGAGCAGGTAAAGGGTCCCTTTGCAGTGCCAGTGGGACGGACTGGCCAGGGAGGAAACAGGGCTGTTGGGATCTCTCCAGGGGAATTGGGGACTATTTTGTAACTGGAACAAACTGTCACAGCACAATTTGTCCATCTATTGGAGGTAGGAGGAATGACTTTCAAGCATATCATCACCTGTTAAATGTAATCAGTTTTTCCACTGGGAAGGAGATGATTGCATTGCCAGCAATGTCAAGGTGACTGGATCCTGTGTGCTGTATGGTGACATTCCCCTGGTGAACAGAGTTGCCTGCACCAGAGTAACACCCCTTGCTTTGCCTGAGTGATTCACAATACTTGGCATTGTTGTTGCACTCTTTGGTCCTTCTGATTCTTCCTGAGTATGGATATGAACTGCAAACAGAGATGGTAAATCCAATCTCCAGTGGAGCAGGGTGTTGAGCTGGCAGCGCACACCATTCTACAGAAATATGCTGTAATCTTGTCCTCTGTAAATTCTCATGTATGTGGTAGTTTGTACAGGTCCAGCCTTGGAACAAGGCTTTGGAAAAGAGTCTGGAGGCAGGTGCCTGCCTGAGACTGCCATGACACTCAGTGCCTGCCTTGACAGATCTTACCAGGAGCTAATGGGCTCCATAGTGAGAGTTTGTGCTATAAACACTGTGTGGTGACTTGCTGCTGGGGCTGCTTGATGCCTTACTGCACACTGCCTACAGATCCAGGGTTTGCTTTTGGAAATACTTAATGCTGTTCTGCTTTGTACACCTTGAGGTCAGAACGGAATGTGGGTTTTTTTAGCTAATCATTGTCTCTTGCCGGCTAATTGTAAGTAAAATAAAAAGAGAAAGCATGGAGTCTGGCCAGTGCTTAGTAACATCTGAACCAGCAAGTCTAATGTGGTGTTACTTTTCTGACTTGACTTTACTGAATGCCTGTGGGAGTTTGAAGTTTTACCCTGGGAAGCTTATCTTAACTTTCACTGTGTAATTGTAATTGTTGTTCTTTATGGTTTCTTTTGATTTTTTTGTTTGTTTTTCTTTTTCTGAAAACTAGTGGGTCAATATAAAGAATTACTTTGAACACTGGGTGTGAGATGGCTAAAAAGAATAATGGTTGTTGCTACCAGCACTTATATTACAGATACTCCATGGAAGTTAACAGCAAAGGGTCTAAAGGGTAGGATGCTCTCTTACAGGGATCATACTTAAAAAGATCTGGAATACATATCTCAACTCTGAGCAGTGTTTGCTACTGGAGGGATGTGTCCTCACTGGACCTGACCCAAGATCAGCAGGGCATTTTGATTGTTGGGGAGGCTGCCCACTCCTGCTGTGTGAGTGAGCAGTTTCTTGATTTTCTCCCTTGACCGTTTTGCCCTCTTCTCCTAGAGCAGCCAGACCTTGGATGCTGTGTGTCTGTTTGCTGAGATGCTGTATGGACGAAGGCTGGGGCCTTACCTGAGGAGCTCAAGAGTTACAAGGGGAGCAAAATGATTTCAGTTTCCAATGTCCATGACTCAATTAACATCTTCTTAACCCTGTGTTAATGACTAACAGCATGTGGTTACTAGTATAAATATTTATTCTTGGTATGTAGGCAGCAGATATGTGGTAGGATTAATGCTAAATTGTTAGTACCCAGTTTAAGTAAAATCAGTTTGTCAGACTGATTCCTTTTGTGTTTTGTTTTGGGTTTTTTTTAAATTGGCGAGAAAATTCACAAACAGGGTTCAGATGGCCAGAGCCTCTAGAATCTCATTATCTTAATTGAAAACTGTCATCCTTTGACATTAATAAATGATTTAGCTAGTACATGATTTAGTCACTGGGGAGAAATGGAATTGACTTATAACCATCCTTCACTTCTAGATGCTAATGATAAACTACAGCCCACAGCTCTTAAGAATGAATAGCTCTTGGATTAGAACAATATTTTTGTATACTGGAACATCTCAATTCCATTATATTTGGTAACATTTCATTCTGGAATACCTTCACTTAGAAAAATCTGGAAGGTGCTCAAAGGACATCCTCTAATGTTGCTCTTTAGCTTTTTACACCCTGCAGATGTGTTGCCAGTGTTCTGCATCATCTTCTTTGAAAAAAACCAAACTGTTTTGTTTCTATTGACCTTTCCTCACTCACTGGAGGAAATAAGTTGTTTAGACAATATGTGGGGATTAGCTGTGTAATGAACTACCACAGTAAACAAGTAATTAATTCTCATCAAAACCTATACTGTGCTCTGTGCCTGGGTTTTATGGTGTCTTCTGGAAAAGAAAATATTTTTCTGTCTAAAAAGCATTTCCTTCCCAGTGACTAGCTGTAAAAGAAACTGCTTGAAAATGTTTCCTGGCTGGAGGAAAGGATCGGTACATTCAGTTTGCCATTGTGGTTAACATCACTGTGTGTTTTTCTAGCACTTCTCCTCAGTTTTATGTACCTAGTGTTAATAAATATAGGTACAGAAATTACAGTCTGTCTGAGCCAACTGATTTGACCTTTTTGTTTGCTAATGCTGATGCTGGGGTTTTGCAAATGATAATCTGAGGATTCAGGCTTGTCTTTGCTGCTGTTCGAAATTACTGTTAATTTCTGAAATTTCTGTTAATTTCTGAAATTACTGTTAATTTACTGAAAACTTTGCTGCTGGATCAGGAGCCAGGGGATCCTGCCTTTTTATTCCTTTTTCAGGAACTAGATCAGTGGGCAAAATACAGCACTTGTGTATTGAAGGAGACAAGTGGTTGGTCAGTGTACCTACTGGAGCCCCGTGAGTGGGGTGTGCTTTGTGCAATTGTGAGGTGGGGTTTAGCATGAGATGTGTTTCGGAGCACAGCCAGTGACAGATGGGTTTTGATGACCAGCTTTTGCCTTTAGAAACAAAAGTGTAGTATTTATTTCAGCTTCTAAACCAGGTTAGTGAAGAGCTGTTAGCAGTACCAGGTGCTGTGCAGCTGTTCATTTGCAGGGCTTAATGGTTTTTATGCTGTAACTGGTCAGCAAAGGAAAGTTGAGGTTGGAGATAGTGATATTTCCCAAAAATGGGCAATCAGGGCTCACAAACACTTATGTCCTCAGGATTTCTGCTCAGCCTCCCTGTTAATTCAGGTTTTTTGCTTTTGGTTCCTGGATTTGCCTGTTGCAGTTCTCCACGGGCCAGCACAGGGGCTTTTGACACTCTGGGGGCAGCATTTCACTGGCATCACCCCGTCTTAGCAAGCTCCCTGAGCTACCTGTAACTCAGGAGGATGAAATTATTCCAGATCATGAGTATCCTCTGAGTTTTCCATTACTTAGTTGTTTCCACTCCTGCTGTTTCCCAGCACCACTCAGCAAAGTCCCAAGTGTGGTTTTCCAAGCAGGGGCTTCCCGGGCTGCTCTGCAGCATGGATGTTTCCTTGGGTGACTTGACACTGAGCTTTCAGTGTCATTTGGCTGTTGTGTCATACTGCAAATGACTGCTTAACTTGTCTGGTTTCCTTGCTGATTCCTGGCAGAGCTGTTTGCCTTCTTTCAAATCATGTATCACTTTAGTCTGACCTCCATATTCTGGCATTTCTGTAGTGCCTCATTTACTGTAGATGTGTGATTACATGTGATTTTCTGTCTTAAATTGTTGCTTTTTTAGAGTTAGGCTTTATCTGTTACTGTTGCGGACAACATCTGAAACTGCGATTGAGATACTCAGAAAACCTGGAGGCAAATGAGAAGATTCCTAAATTTATTCATCCCGTGAACTCTTTCAGCTGTGATGGTTTCCATACTAATGCATATGTTACAACTTTAGGAGATCAGGGGTGAAAGCAAGAACTTTAGGGATGGTGAGCTCTGTGATACCAAAAGCCAGTGGTTTTTCACTAGCTGTGTTCTCTGGTGAAAATGGATCTGAAACGTTTTCAAAGGCTGGGTACAGAGTAGGAGACCCATAAATAGATCCTGTAAACCTGCTCTCCTGAGTTGCAGAACAGCCCTCAGTACTCGGACCTAAAGACCATGAGCCATTCATGCTGTATATATCCACACATGAGTGTACTGCCATGAAATTATCACAGAACTGGAACTAAAGCAAGCTGAAATGGAAAAGCCATGCCAATGGAAATAATAAAACTAGAAGTCATGCCCCTTAAAAGTGCTGCAGTGTAATTGCTATGAAAATCTGCATGTATTTACAATAACAAAGGTCTCATTTCTGCAAAACTTTGCCATATGCTTATTTTTACGTACTGTGAGCAGCCCCCAGCGCCCACAGGCCTGTGCACTGTGAGTAAGAGACTGAGGCCTTGCTGAGTGTTCAGTGTTTCAATGCACATGTATCTTTTCCGGAATTGAAAACATCTTCTATTCCCCGCGCTGAGCTGGCAGCCGGCACAGAAGGCAGTCTGCTTTATATTTATCAGTCCGGGGAGAAGTCCAGCTCTTGTGAGCATATTTCTCATCTGCCAAGAGCATCAATAGTAACTTAACTATCTTCCACCCTCTTTTTTTTTTTTTTTTTTTTTTTTTTTGGAATTACCTAAATATGGCCATTCAGGGAGGCATTTAATTCTTTAATATGGTGAGGAAGGTATTAGTGAATTGAGGGTAGAGGGTTTAACCTTGTGATATCCAAAGCTTTGCTGATGGCTGGCCACTGCCGATGGCTGGATGCTGTGTGATTTGTCCTGGGAGGTGCTGTGGGAGCATCCCCCCTTCTGTGGACCAGCTCCGAGCAGGGAATCCCATTTTGCCATGCCCTCCATGCCCCTCAGCATGGGGGGAGATGCTACCTGCATGATAGAGCCTTTTTGGGGTACCTGCAGAGGATTCGCCTGTGGACTGTGTTTTTTTGGGAAATATTGCCCTATGCTGTCATCTATGTGGAGTATATTCAGAGAGAACAAGGAGGCTGGTCATGATGCATTTGTTAAGCTATTCCGTACATTTTAATTAGTCTAATTTAAGTTGTGGTGTAGCTATGTAAAAATGAGCCTTGATAATTTGGGCTTGGCTGAAACCCTCTGATCCAAGGCTGTGAATAAACCCCTGGCAGTGAGTGAAAGCCAGGGCTTTCGAAGGGTCTTCTCAGTGATTCTTGTGCCCATGTGTGGAGAAATGGGGATGTGTAAAAGGTTTCCTGAGTAGCTGAGGAAAATATAAAATCCTGTAATGGTGTGTTTTACCATCAGAGTTTCTTAGTTATTAGAGTTCTAGGAAGAAAATTTCTTGCATAAATTTTGACAGCCCTTTTCACTAACTGAATACAGGTTTATTACTGTATGAACTTGATAATTAGTTTGTAATCCATGCATAGGCATTTCATCCTGGTGGTTTTCTTGCAGAGAATAATTTGCCTTTTATTTGTTGAGAGTGTTTTTTTTAGTGAAAACAGAACTCCCATTCATGATGGGCACAGCACATGTAGTAAAACACTATCATAGCTGGGATTTGTTGTACGCTATGGATTTATGTCAAGAATGTTAATGATTTGTTTATGAATAAGTGAGCCTGTAGTATTGTGAAACAGTATCTGGCAGGGCTGCTGAATGGACATTTTGAGAGCAGAGGCTTCTTGAACTGAATAAGCTGTAGATATTTGTGTGTCTCAAACTACTCATAAGTAAACTTATGTATCATAAGCAGAAGTGTTTATTTTAATGCATTATTATCAACAGTGTTCATCTGACAGATATGTATGAGCCACTTGATAACAAGCAAAGAGGTGGTTAAGTACTTTTTAAGGGCAGTTAATCTCTTAGTGGGCCTTAGTTTAAAAATAAGGTTTACTTTCAGAACGCAATACAAATCCTTAAGCAGAACAGTGTGATGTTTGCAGAGTCAGAGTGGATCAGGAAGGGACTCTGGTTTCGCAGTGTCTGATTTGGGTGTAGCATGTAGTTCAACAGAGCCACCTGAATTTACTGATAAAATCACCACTTGGTTTCCAATATGTTGTGTAGTCCCAAATACACACCTTCCTGATGAGGGCTTGGGAAGGGTTTACTGCTTTCTTCAGATGCCCATTTTCTTGGAAGAATACCTTCTGATGGGCAGGGGAGGTGGTTCATTACCATCTTACATGAGTCCAAAGATCGATAATTATCTCCTGTGTGTTGAGAGTACTTGAGAGAATTGAAACACAGTCCCTCAAAATAATTATATGGGGGCTAAATTGAACCTCATCCCAGCTAATCATTCCTCGCATTGCCTCTTACAATTTGCAAAGTCAAAGTGTCGGATCTAATCACTGATATGAAAAATTAACTGTCCAACAACTGATGTCCAACAGGAAAAAGTGAGAGCTCTGTCACTGTTTTAGACTCCTTAGTCAAACTAATGTGGGACTTTCCCTGCTGAAGTTTAAAAAAAAATTATTGCCATATTTATCTTCTCTCCAACCATCCTCCTGTAAGGAGTTTTCTAGCTGGTTAAATGGGTTGTCACTCAAGTGAGTTTCATGCATTTTTAAATGTTGCTAAGCCTCTTGAAAAACTGCCATAGAAGATGACACTGTAGCAGGAAGCTTTGCTGTGTGACTTCATGCAACACGGGCAGCTGAGCCCAATGCACAGGGACTTCAGAGCTGAATTCAGAAAGTGTCAGAGGCAGTTGGTGTTGTGCATCCAGGCTGCTGTGTGCAGCGTGACTTAACTCTGCCTGATAAATTATGACATTTCTTGAAATAGTGCCCTGTACTTTTTAATGAGCTGGGCTATCAGCTCTGCATCAGTGGATGGTTAAAATGAAGCAAGAATTGCTTTAACATTAAAACTGTGCCTGGAGGACTTCTCTGAGAAACTGCTTATGATTATTAAGTGAACATAATACAGTAAGACAACCTTGCTTCTTTGCTGTTTTCTTTTTTCATACCAAGTGCAGTTTTGGTAGTTGAAAAATGTACAGATGGAAAGTAATGTTTAAATCGGAAAGGCTTTGCAAGCCATGCAGTGCTCTCCCCTTTGAACGGGGATAGGGAAAAGAGGTGAGTCACAATATACTGAGGTGCAACTTTTATATAAGGATTGGATTTCCTCTAAATATGATTTGATTGTGTGCCAAACAGAAAAGAGGCTGAAGCCAGAGCACTTCATGTGCTGAACTGGAGAAGAATATCTTCCAAACCAAATGGGCTGGGCCAAAACGAACCTTGCATTGCTCATTCCTTCTGCCGTGCACGCACACTTGGAGCTGAAGAATTGGAAGGGTAGCCACCCTCTGTGACAGTTGATGAGGAAGCAGCTGTGGGGGTTGGTCGGGCTGGCTACAGCCTAACCTGCTACAGGGCAGCAACACCCCAGGGTGTTCTATGCAACCTCAGGCACGTTGGAGGCCTTGGCATAGGTAGCTCTGCCAAGTTATCACTGAGATTTATCCGTGTCCTGCCTACGTTATTTCTTCAATCTTGTGCATGTTGCTGCCTCTGTTTTCAGAATTACCTCCCGTTTCTTTCCCAGAATCATCTCTGAGATGGCATTTCAACAAGTAAATAGCCCCCAAGTTGCATGTTACTCCAACACAGCAGCACACATTCAGGGAGGAAGGCAAAGAGGGAAATTCAATGAAAGCTGATTAACTAATTTGTTCTCTAGATAGATGCTTGTGCCCTTTTCCCACTCAGATACCACACCATTAAACACTATTAAATATTAGCAGCTTCACAGTAAACTGCATTTGTAATTTCTGTACTGTGTAAGCAGAAAAGGCAATCCCAAATCTCCTTCAGGAACGGCTTTACTCTGCCAGGTTAGGAACATCAGTGATAGCCACCAGTCTTTTAATTTCTGACTATAACAGTGATAAAACATGAAAGTGGACGTGCTCGTGTTGTAGAGCATGATTTGGAACTAATCAGCTTTCTACAGATGCTACAGGGAAAATAGATCATAACACATAGCCCTGTTTCATGTGCTGGTTGAAGCTGTTCCTCTTTTAATCTTTGTAATAGTGAAGGAGCACTTTGTGTAATATCATGGTTTTCAAATGATTTCTAACCTTTATTTAAAGCAAATTAATTATTTAAAAAACCCCTGTATTTTAGCAGATGCCCTTGTCATACATTTTTTCATTGTGTGGCAGTCGAAACCCATAGTCCCCCTGTGTGGATAACTACTGCATACACTCCCCTGGCTTGAAGAACAGACAGTGGTGGTATTTTGGGTTCCTGTCTCTGCAGGGAGTTGCTGTAGCTTCAACCTCTGATTTTCTCTGTTGTGCTGTGGATGACACTGAGATGCACATGATAGCCAACGAGTGCTGCAGGACAGGGAAAAAGCAAAACTTGGAACTCTTGGATTGTGGTGGTTAGTGGATTGTACCCAGGAGGGAACTGGCTTTGTTGAACGATCAAAGGTCCCCTTCGCTCATCAGCTGCTGGGAATGGAGCAGACAGATGTTTATGTAGCTGATTGTCTTGTAAAACTGTAGAATTGGCTTGTGCAAATAGCTGTGCATGCAAAACTTGACTGATGTTATTTCAGAGGTTTTTCTAATGTCATCTGAAAATCTGTTCCAGTCAGACAACCTGGGATCCAAAACTGAAAAAAATCCAACAAGGATACCTTCTGTTCCTCCAGCCATCTTACACTAAAAGTAGCGTAGTTGGATTAAAGGTTGGTCTGTAGGAGGGGAACTAGTGGTGATTAACTGACATGGAGTTAAAGTCCCATCTGAAAATCTGTGACTTCAGTTAACAAGCCCAAGACTTTCCACTTTGGAGGTTATCTGTTTCAAGCTTTGCTTCTGGACTGAAATGAGATACTTTTTTAAAAAATGAAAATATTTTACTTGCAGTGGTCTCCCAAGTAACTTACTAACAGTACAAACATTTTTACAGACTTTCCTTTAAATAATGGTAATGCTTGGAAAGCAGGAAAATAGCCATCTGTCATCGAGGTTAGAATTACCCCTCAGCAAGAGAAATGTTCATTTTGAGTCTTCAGCTCTGACTGCCTTTTGACTTCCCAAGTGGAGATCTAGAGGCAAAGCCTTATTTTGTTCCCACATGGAACATTTTGTGCTGAATGTTCCTGATTAGGGTGTAGGCAGAGCAGCTTTGCAGTGGGCAGTGTTGGGGATCTCAGCAGCTGCAATGAAGCTCTGATGGAAGTGCGTGGTGGCAGGGCACAAGTCTTGTGGAGCTGTCATGTTGTGTGCCCTGGGTGCTGGGTAGCTCTGTTGATCACAGTGGTTCCCTTCTGAGGATGGTGCTCCATCAGACTGCGTGGTCTTGATCATCCCAGCCATGGACTGGTATTAACTTTAATTGCTTTCTAAACGATCCTTGCTTTCCAAACATAAGAAACTGCAATAAACACCTGGAGCTAGAGAGTTACTTTTCCTAAAAGTATTTGTGGAAGAGACCAGGAAACTTGAAAGATTCCCTTGAAAAGTCTTCTGTGAATTCTTCATTGCAAAATTGCATCTGACCCATAGAGAAATGTCACTGGAGATTCGTATTGAATCTGTGTGTACATTCATCCATCTGCCTCATATTTACAATTTACCTCTAAATTTTTTTTTCTTTTGGCTAAATTACTGTCCTTGACATCACTTAGTATGGCTTGGAGATCTTTTAAAGAACTGTATGGCCATTCTATATGTAAATACCTTAGATAAGCAGAGGTGAGAAGCCATCAGCAGGGCTGCAGCATGAAGAATTTAATGAAAAAAATGAATTATAAGATTGATGACCCTTGTGCTTAGTGGTCAGAATGCAAATAACAACAGCTGCAAATCTGGGCAGAAAGGCATGCTATAAAAAGCATTATCTCAAGATTAAGCTGTAGAAGACACATTTTTGCATGATAATCTACTGGATTTGACATTTATTTATTTGTGGTGGTTATGGAAGTGGAATTTTTAGCAGTTTCAGTATAATTATAGAGGACTGAATTTGTAAAGCTGCTCAAACATTTTGCATCAGAGTTGAGTATTTTCTTTTCAGCCAAATATATGCCTTTTTTATTATTAAAGGCAATATTTGTCTTGATACTTTTTCCCCCAGAGGAATGACTAATAGGTATTCACAGGATGCAGTACTTTAATATTTTATCAGAGGCCCCAAAATTCTTTTATTCCTTTCTATTTCAGGGTAAATAATTTAGATTTCAGCTGCATCAAGTTTGATAAAAGCCACCTTGTTAACATCTCCTGCAGAATTACAGCTCTGTGTACTTTGAGGGTTGCTGGAATAACTGCATCACTAATGCTTCAAAGTTAAATTGAATGGGGCAAAGGAGGAAGACAGTGGGGAAATGCTGGGCAGGCAGTTAATTTATTTTAATTTTGTTGGTTCTTTCACATCTGTTTAACTAGCTGCCTGACACAGACAGACAGAGGACTGTAAATGTAGTGGGTATTCAGAATACTTCCATCTTGTATTAAAGGAATATATATTAGATCTGCATTTAGAGAAGCTCAGAGCTTTAACATCCCAGGTCCCTTTCCTTGGATCTTGGTGTTCTGTATTCTTCATTTTCCCTAACCTCAAAAGATGTTAAAATATTGCTTGCAATAATTGACAGGGTTTGCATGAACAAACATTTAATAATAACACCTGCCCCCCCGTCGACTCCTCACCACGAGAGGAAAAAGCACAAAACAGAACAAAAAGCAGATATAAGTTAATCTCTCTTAGAGTGTGCGAGAAAAT
>NW_024581136.1:5775155-6067740 GCF_017639235.1 Corvus kubaryi | reverse complement strand
TCTCATCTACATTCCTGTTTCTTTTGCAACTTCATTTCTCGAAGTTGAGCCCAAACCTGAAAACACAGGTTTTTTCAATGCCAAATTATTTAGGTTGTAAAGTGTCTGCGAATGGATGGTGTCTGTCGTGGTGAGCAATCAACGGAGGGGGGGGTGGAAAGTTGAGACTGTACTGAGAATAGGGATGTTCCTCTTTGTTGCTGTGTGGAATTCTTTATTCTGTAGCTCTTTTGTGTGTAGAAACTTGTAAGTCATGTTGTGTTGAACAAAGTTTAGAGCAGATTGGACAAAAGTGAGAGTATAATTACTGGAAACAGAGGAAGTAGCTTTCACAATGTAAAGAGGTTGAATGATGATCCTTGTATAGGCCTGAAGTCTTCCAATTCTGCTGGTCTTGCTGGAAGGGAACATTTGGATAGTTTTGAACTTTTCCGTTTCCTTTAGTCAAACAATTTAATATTTCCATCATTCAGTGCACTTAATTTCATTGGCAGTGTTGAACTGTAAGACCAAGACAGTTACTTCTCTAAGAAGTGGTAGTAATTCTTCATGTAGGTGCATGTAGTAGCACATGTAAAGCAGCAGTAAAGATGAGGGTAGTTCTGTTCCTCTTGAGCTTCAGATTGTTTTACCAGAGATTTCTGTGGAAACAGGGTTGTTTCTTTCGTGGCATATGAGATTCCTAAAGACTGGGATTTGCTTGTGAATGAGCACGTGTTTCCAGAATGGAATTACTTGGAATGAGTTTGTTTAATGGATTGTGGGTTCCTCCAGAGTGACGCTGCAGCGCCTGTGTGAGGAGTTAGCTCTTTTTAATTGGTCCCATATGTACTGGCAGATAGTATATTAACCATGCCTTGAGGGGATAAGGGCATCTGGTTGAATCTCATGGTGCATATTTTATTTCTTTTCTGGAGGCATTTGCTTTTTTTTCCTTGGTTTTCCTCCCCCTCTTTGTTCTAAGAATGATAGATATGTATATATATGTATAACCACTAGCATTTTGAAACTTAACACTCAGCCGAGGGATTAGTTAAGCTTCTGCAAAATTATGTGAACTTTGCTGACAAATAAAGAGGAAGAAATGGAGGTTTTATAGAGAGCTGGAGTTTCTGAGTATCTGCGAGTTTGAACGACTAAACTGCAAGAAGTCAGAAGCTTAATCTCCTTCTTGTCAAGCGCTAAGGAATTGTCCTTTGAAAACCAGAAAAATGGAAGCATCAGAAAAAATTAATTACTTTTGGAAAAACCTTGAAAACACTATGGAGATTTAACCTTTATATCTGGAGGATATGGATATTGGGGTGCTGTCCTGCCCATGGGCCCTGCTGGCCTCAACAAAGGGAAGCACCATCCTCAGCCATTTTACTTGACTCCTTCTGAACTGGACAAAGCAGAGTAATTTTGCATCTGGCTGCTTTGGCTCAGCTTAACAAGTAAGGTAGTTGCAGGAGAAACAGGAATGTAAACGAGTTGGTTTGATTTTTCTTTTGTAAAGGTTTCTTGGTGCAAATCCTGTCAATTATCCAACTCTAAAGTTTTCTGAATTAATGAGACACTTTGTGGGAAGGTATTTTTGATCACTTTCTGTAGAATCCCTTATTTCTGATATAGGCTCTCTAGTGTACTGCTTTTATTCGTGGCTTAAAGAAGTGGAAAGACCTACTGTGTGAAGTTGCCCTGGGGTAGTGGCTATGTATCTGCACTGCAGTGGGACCAAATTTTTGTCTGTATTCTGCATCGTCTGCTCAAAGGTTTGTATAGCTTTAAATCCCAGAGCAGAGTTCCCCCATGATGAATAATTTGCTGTTGAAGGTGGGAAAGGATTAGTATTGCAGGAGATGAAATGTGAGTGTAGTCAGGGCTGGGGAAGTCTCCTTGTGATGGGACAGTAGTGCTGGGCAGACACAGTTCCCTGGGGATGCTCTGGGGCATGTGCTCATGGGGATGTGTGGAGGGAGGGAAGACTAAAGCCACCAGGCTTCTTCACCCCTTGCAAGGGTTGAGGGGGTACACCCTGATGAAGGCTTTCCAAAAAGGCTGACTTGCTAAGGATGCAGGTCCATTCCTCTGGGAATGGCTTGTGTCCATGGGAAATAGGAGGACCCCTTCTCAGAGACCCTCAGGAATGCCAGACTTAAAACTTGGGGGTGGTTCTGACCTGGAAAAGGCAGGGCTGTAAATTAGCATCAAAGGACTCAGTGATAAAATAGCTTTAGAGGAAGGAAAGGATTATCATTGTTTTGCAGCTGTAAATACAATAATTCATTAGACCAGAAATTAATTTGATATATATTTAAGCAATACATAACCTTTTTTGTCAAGAATTTGTATCCTTTGTTTCTTCATAGTATTAAACACAGTATTACTTCTAGCAAATAATCAGGGCAGATTCCTTGTTTGTAGCAGGTGCCTTTGTCACCCAGTCCGTATCCCTGTCTCAGAAAATAAGTCTTAACAAGGCAAGAGGGGTGTCACTGAACTACGTAACTGCTTACCAAGTTATTGATTTATTGCAAATAATGAAGGGCAAGAGTGACAGAGTGAAATGCTGGTTTTGAAAGGGCTGCTTTGGAGAATGCAGTTGCTGTCTGGCAGGTATTGTCTGAGATGGCCTTGTTGTGCCAGGCACAGAGTGAGGAGAAAGAACTTTTTAAAGCATCCTCTGACACAAATTATTGGAAAGCCTCCAAGAGCAAATTGAAAAAGCAATAGCTGCCTTCATGCTGCAGGATTCCATTGTTTTAATATTGGGCCAACTATACCAAATAATACATGTACTGGAAACTCATGTTAGGAGAAAAATATGTTGGAAAGCAGCTAAGGGGTCAGCTCAAAACCAAAGTGAATGAACTTGACGTATCTATGCTGCTGTGTGTTCTATTTTGTTATTTCTTTTCTTGCCAGCTCCTATTTCTTAATTTATATCTACTTTTTCTTTTTTTAAAACCATTTCCCTTGTCTTGGACTCGTATTTTAACTGCCATTTGTTCTGGAAAATGCTGGATCTGATAAATTCTTCTGCTTCCACTGAGAAATTCTGGTTGAAACTGTGATCTAGTTTAAAATTCTAGACCTAGTTCAGTTGTGACAAAGTTATTAGAATTTGAGAGTTAACAGTGATTTCTGGGGCCAAAATTTTGGTAGCAGTTATTTATGAGAGCAGCTCTGTTGATATATTGGTAAACATTATTATGCTTTATTTCTATTGATGCTAAAAAAATGTTCTAAAATATATATGCCACGAACACCAGGCATTGGAAACTACAGCTTGTTTCAGAATATATTTAACAGTCATCAGTAGATAAAAAAGTGTAAAAACCCAAATCCAAACAGATATATTTAGATGTTCATCTTCCATCCAGCATGCTTTATTTCCAGTGAAATAATAGCCTGGGAATTTAAGCACTGTAATGTAAAAACTGATTAAAGAACTTTGTATTGTGGTACTGTGACTTTTTTCCTCCTCCACTCATGTCTTAGGGAGGTCTTATTTTATTTTCATGATTATGAGTGTCCTGAAGTATTGACTCCTTCCTTCCTATTGTGATGTGAATCTCTATAGTGAGGCTTTAGGTTCTGAGCAGTTATGACTAAACTGGAAGCTTGGTCTCTGAATATCCTGTATACTTACATTTGTTTAGGTTGGGGTTTAGTTTGACTGATGATAGAGAGATGTTAGAGGATCAGTCATGAAATTCTCATCTGGCTCTGAAGTTCCCTGCAGTTTGGAGGGTGTTTGTATCTGGGACTGTGTTTTGTTTGGGCAGCAGTCCTGCTGATCGGAATCGCATAAGCTTGGCAACAGAACGGGGGCATTCAGCCAGAGCAAACTCAAAGTACACAGGGTCTGAGAACAAAACGTTTCACATGAATTAAATTGTGAGGAAAAAAGAAATTCTTTAGACTTGTAAGAAAACAAGGCAATGTGAGCATCGTCATACAGGCAGCTGTGTGATCACAGCTATTGATAGGGAGTGCAGGTTCTATTTATAAAATCTTGGTACTTGTGTGTTTTTAAGAGATACATCTTGCCACCACAGGAAAAAGAGTATTTCCAAGAAGCTGGTATTAGAGTGAGATGGAACAATTTCCAGTGCTTGCATGCAAAGATCCAGTAGCATCTTTGCTGGAAGGCTTTTTAACACTCACTGATTTTGGTTTCCCATGTACTTTGTCATGCTTTTCTATCTGCAGTCTTGTGTCCCCTTTCCTTGCTTGTATCTACTGTTTCTGTATGTTATAGGTTTTTCCATCAGAGCTTTATCCTTGGCTCCCTTATTTCTCGGCTGCCTTATTAGTAATGGCAGGAGAAGTCCAGGAGGAGCTCTGCCTGGCAGCATTGCTTGTATGCCACCTCTCCTGGTGCTTTCCTTTCCCCAGTCTCATGCCCTGCTTGCTTTGATGCTATCTTCTTCTTGCTGTCCTGTCATACAGGTTAGAGCTTATCCTGTTGAATGCAGATTACTCCTTTCTATGCCCAAACTCTCTCTGCCACCCCATCTCTCTCCTGTGCTTTCTGCTGGGTAGGATGGGAGGAGCAGGGAACATGAGAGAGGAAGAGGTGGCAGGCACTGGTTTGGTCTCCAGTATGCAACCATGCATGGTCATTGGACATGTGGAGAGGGGACAGAAGTTTGGTTGGTTGGCTTTTGGTTTTTTGGTTGTTATTTGTTTTTGTTTTATGGATCACAATTTCCCAGATGCTTTGTCCCAAAATCCTTGCGGGTGCCATGCCATCAGCCCACTGAGTCATGCCAAGTTGTGCCATGGGCCTGTCCAAGCTCCTCTACTTACAAAATGTATAACAGGGTGCCTGCAGGCAAGCCTGTCTTACCACTTCTGCATGTTGGCATTTCTTTGTGATTGAGAGATGTAAATTCAGACATAATTACATGATTTTTCACATAACTAGCATCTGTTACCTGAAAGAAATTGAATGGATTTGTTTTTAATAGGCTGGCAAAATATAGGTCTTGAGATGCTAGATGAGATACGCTTTTAATAACTGGATTTTTGGAACTGGATTGGTTTCAAGAAGGTTACTTGGGATGGATCTGCTTGAGTATAGTTGTGACATGATCTTGGGTTTGTGCATGCCAGTCAATTTTGTGTTACAGAGCAGGCTGCTGATGGGATGATTTCTGACTTTATCATGATAAATTGCTTCTATCCCTTCTGTAGAGGGTATTGTAGTGTTCAGTACAATGTTTATATGAACCGCTTGTAAAGGGTAAATAAATAAGGCACGGTATAGTTTAATATGGGGGAGGGAAAGCATTTAAACTGTATTAGCAGTATTTGTTTAACAAGAAATGGATCAGATATGACATATATCTGTGCTGGACAGATTGGCTTTAAACAAAACAAAGCCTTGAAATGGATCAGCTTTCATATAGATCAGAATTCTTCTTTCCTTGCTGAAAAGCTGGAGGCTTGGAGTTGGGTGGTCCTCAGCTCACAGCTGTGCTCATGTCACTCATGGGGTAACCATAGTGCTAAAGGTCTATTGTGTTGTCATCTCCTCTTGTACCTACAGACTGGATGGTGGGTAGCTAAATTCCACTGGGAACAGGCGAAAAGGAACATTAGGACTTCGTAAAATTCTCTTGCAGTTCAATTTGCTTGGTTGTGTCTTTCCTCTGCTAGGCTACTTTGTCTTGTTGTAGGATGCTGTTGAAAAGTTCTGTGTTCATTCCAGAACTAAATGGGTTTCAGAGGTAGAGAGGTACTTATGCTGAAGTAGTAAATTATAGAGATTATTTTTGAATTTCCCTGGGACTGATCTTTTGCTGATGCACTAATATGGATTTCATCTGGAAATTCCTTTGTAGGTGCTGTAGAAGGAAGAATTGCCCAGAGGACTGCTTCTTGTTCTGGCAGATCCCTCTTTCAGAGTCTTTGAACTTTCAGAATAACTCTTTTTCATAAGTTAACATTCATTTTTGGGTTTGGATTCAGTGTGAATCTCTGGCAAAATTGGCCAAGTACAGGTCATCTGGAAATGTGACGCCAGTTTATGCAGTCATGTGTTAACTGTAATGCTGATGTTAAGAGAGAATGGGGGATGAGGGCTAAGGTGCTGAAGACTTTTCTTAAAATCACCATGTTGCAACCCAATTAGCCTGTAAAATGTGTTTATTTTGCTCATCTCCTGTTGCTGGATTATAATGAGTTACAGTCCCCTCTTTCTTGACCTTTATTTTTATACTCCTATCCAATATATAACCCTTTCTTAGATTTTTGACTTCGGGCCTTTATTTTCATCATGAAAATTAAAAGGTCCACTAGGCTTGGCTGCTGAATACTCAGTATTGTGAACAGCAGTGACTGTTTTGTCAAGACCTGAAGATGAAGAGCATTATTATTACAAATTTCAGTGCATAATTTTCTCCTCCAAGTCATGTTTCCTTGCATGGAATCATAGTTACTTTCTCCAAGATATTTGGCCTGAGTTCTGAAAGTGATTGTATTTTTGCTGACAAACTAAAACAAAACCCAAATGCTGTTAATTTTTAGTTTTAACAGCAACAGAAATTGTGCCTGAACTAAATACGCAGCACGTAAAATTTGCAAGTTGAATGTTGTGAACTAGTTAGTCTAGAGCTAATGTGTGACTGTTGAGCTGATAACAAAATATATGTTAAACAATATAGAAGTTCTTGATTCTTATGTTCAATTAACTGGTAGCTGAGTGTTAGTGATAGCAGGGTTTTCATTGAAATATGGAGCACTTTGAGGGTCACCAAGGAGACAGGAGGCAGCACCTCTCTAGAGACAGTCTTAGCCTGCTCTGGGTTTGGGCTAACATTTATGCACCATTTGGTTTTCTTCTGCAGGGGAAAAGGATGCCATTAAGATGGGTAAACTAAGCAAAATAAACTGATGGAACTTGAGTCTTTGAATAAGCAAAACTATGGTTTTGAATTAAGGTCATTGTCCAGTGTTATTGGCAGCTTTACTTAAATTTTGCTCTGAGTGTTGTAATGTTCAGCAACTAGGAAAATACAATGCTAATTACAGGTCTGATGCTTTCTTCGGCATTTAAGGTATTTTCATTTGCTCAAGGTATCTTTAAACTTACTGCCAATTTCTTACTGTTATGTTGCTCCTTGCATTTCTTTAAAATATAAAGTCGTATCAGTAGCACCATCTAAATGGATAAAGAATGAGTGATGTGTAGTTTTGAGCTGTTGGTATAATCATGCCAGCTAAGAATATTTTCTGATGATGATTTTCAATATAAGAGCCACCAAATGAACCTAGTGGTTCTGGCACATGAAATGTGAATGGTATAATGTTCCCTGAAACCGTATTCGTGGGATTGCCAAAGTCATGCTTTTCAAGAATTTTGTGAACTTAAAGCACTTTAAAGAAATATTTTGAGTTCACAGCAGTGGAGAGTGAATGCCTCTTCTCAAAAAATACATTGGCTACTCTTATAGGTCACCTTTTGCCAACAGTTTCTGCAGGAGATGCCAGTTTGGAGTGGAAACCCAAGAAATGGGTTCAGCGAAGTGCTTTGTCCTGTTCTTGGCTTAAAGCACATGAATAATCCCATTGACTACCCACGCGTGCTTTACTGGGACTGCTCACATAGTGAAAGTTAGGCATGTGTTTAAATAACATGCTTATCTGGGGGCTCCCTGCGTGATGTCTCCTGGCAGAGATTTGATTTTCTTATAGCAGCCATCACATGACCTGTGCAGGGAGCACAGCATGGTCTGCATTAGCCCTGTGGGCCAAAGCAAAAGGCTATTTCTGTGTCCACCCCCAATCCTTTCTGCACTTCTCTGGCAACTAATCAGCTGTTTGCTGCCAGTTGTGCTCTAGTGTTTTTGGCACGCAATCACTCCAACTTGCTGCTCATACAAGTATTGAATTGCCTTTGTAAGGCTTTTCCTTGTTTAAGATTGTATATGTGGTTGTTACAACATGAAAAAAAAAGACAGATCATTGCCATAGTTTTCATTTTGGTCAAATTGTGCCCTTTCTGTCAGTAGTCCCATTGAAGTTTATAGAGATGTCAGCAGAGGAGAACAACCATTTTGCAGGTCCAAGCTCACTACTCAGAAGGTCTAAATGGAGTTTTATGCATCTGTTGGCTAATGGAAGCACCATTATTTGTTGGAGAAGCCCTGTAAACAGATAATTTGTAGAAATAGAGCTCTTTCAGCACTCGAGGGAAAAGTTAAATGCTAGGACAGGTTCTTTAACCTGATTATTTCACAACCATTATCTCTGTTGATCCAAAATTGGCTCACTTGGAAAATAGTACAACATGAGGTTAATAGTACATTTTTTTCCATCTGTCTTCCTCTCCCATTCCCTGCATGCACAAGATAGCAGCAGAAAGCCCTGGAGGCAGCATTTCCCCAGGCTTGAAAAGGGATCAGTCACAGGGAAAATCTGTGCATGGCTGGACCTGAGCTCCAGCACCCTCTGCCTTTTGCATATTTTCTCCTCCAGAAATACAAGCTCAGCAGCATGTTAGCAGACCTAGAGCCTATAGACAAAAGTAAGTCAAGCTGTAGCAGACAGCAGTTAGTCAGTGGCACCAACAAGCCCAGCACTGCAGCTGGTAATTAATGATGCTCCTTCAAAATACAGCGTCTCAAACCTTCAGCTTGCTTTGTACTCATCATGGCTTTTTACCTGCTGTTCAGCCTTTGCTAACAACTTAATGGAGAGGCCTAGGAAACTCCAAACAAAAGGCTGTTAACTGCAACCTAAAAGTAAAATGAAGTAGGTTTTCTGTCAGTTTTAGTAACTCTAGCTGTCAAAGAACTATTATCTTCATGATAATAGAAGAAACATGTCAAAGAATATTCTTCAATGTATAATCACCTTAAATGGAGTACTTTTTTGATGGAGCTGTGTTTGGGAGAGTGAATGGGGTAACATGTAAGATGAGCAGGTGAAAAATAGTATGAGTAGAGAGTTTCACTGGGATAAAAACCTGAATGCTTGCACAAATACCACAGAGGCCCTAAAGTATTGCTGTTAACAGGCTGTAACTTCATGTGTGAAATAGGTAAACAAGTACTGTTTTCACAGACTGTTAGTGTATATGCTTTGAACATATTTCTAAGAGTGCTTGAAGTGCTGTAGTTCCAGTATCATAACAATTGTTAGACTTAAACACTGACAAACTAAGGACTAAACTGTTATAAAAGTGTATCAGTAGGCTTTCAGTTGGCACATGATAAAGTATTTATGAATTAATAGCAAGTTTATTTTTGATGGAATATTTATATCAACAAAAATCCACAGAAAACCAGCATAGGATCTAAATAGCTGATTCATCCCCATGTATAAATAAAATGTTGAATTGACACTCTATTTGTGTAAAGCACAGGGCTGAACAGCAAGGACCTGTGTTGATTTTCTAGCTCCGATAGAGGCTTCTTGCATGATTCTGGGAAATCACTCAGCATCTCTTTTTCTGCAAGCCAGACCCAGTAATGCTTGTCTGCCTTGCAGAGGTAAAGTGGAGACTGAGAAAAAGGGTGGCTGCAAAGCAAGTTAAGAATCTCCTATGAAAAGTCAGAAAAAGTGGTTTCGTTTTGATGAAAGTAATCTGGAGTCATTGCATATATGTCTAATAACTGCTGCTTGGTAAGAGTCAACTTAGGAAGTTTTGATAAAGTCATACTTCATTAGACAGTGCTGTGGCATGTTACTACCTTTATTTGGTTCATATCTGCATTTTTCCCGCCTTAGATAAGTAGTAACGTGAAAAGTTCAGTTTTCAAATGAAGGTCAGTTCGAAGAAAAATCTAAATGTTAAAAAATATCTCTTGACTCCCCTGATTCCACAAAATTGATTTGGAAGTCTTTCAAGGATTGACTTTCCTCACTCTAAGCAATTGCTGAGAAACTTTTAATTTGATGACTTTACTGTCCACTTGGATAGTTCTTCACCTAAGCCTGGGGAGTCTGTTACAGAAAGTGACAAGTTTTGAATGACGTCTATTCATTAGTACCGAGAGTGACTTTTACATTGGAGACTACAAGAACTCTTGCTGACAAAGGAAGAGAATATAAAATTCATGTGACAAAGGCAAACCAGTGAGGGATTCAGCTCAGTGGGAATGGTAACATCTACAAAGGTCAGTGGGATGAGATTTAAGTACAGAGGAAGGAGAACAAGGATGGATGAATCCATAGTTCTTATAATGGTCTTTGATCCCCTGTTGTTCTTCCCTGTAGACATTAGTAGAGGAACTGGGTCCATGAACAGTTTTACTATATACTTGCAAGTGATCAGAGGTTGAATTTAGACTCTTTGTGGATTGTAATGAATCCTTTCACTTTGTGTGTGTATATCTTTTTTAATTAAAAAATCTCCACATTGCTGATAGTAATGACTGGTCTCAAGTTATAGTATTTGTTAACTCTCCCCAGGAAAGCTTGCAAGGCATTGAACAGCAAGTGAAACATGCAGACATGTCCAACTATTAACTCGTATTTTTCTGCACTAGAACTGGAGGTAATTTCTTTTCTTTTTCTGTTTAGCACTTTCAGACCATGTTAAAGACTAAGCTGAATGTCCTAACTCTTCGTAAAGAGCCTCTCCCGACAGTGATCTTCCATGAACCAGAAGCCATTGAGCTGTGCACCACAACTCCCCTCATGAAGACCCGGACTCACACTGGATGCAAGGTACTCTGAAGTATAAACTGAAGGATTGAGACCACTGTGGAGGTGTCCCATGTGTTTGTGAGAACCCTAAAGAGCTCAAAGTAACCAACATGGTCACTGCTGTTCTGGAAATTCCATTAACTGCTACTATTACTATAAAGTTTCTGAATCAAAAAAGTCATTGAGCATTTCTGACCAGAAATCTTGGGCTTCAGGAGGAAGAGGTTTGGGTTACGCGTCACAATGCAAATTGTGGAGGATTTCTAACAGCCTGTGATGGACACTACTTATTGTAAACACTGACGTTATTTCTGTAAGGGCTAGTGTTGCAGCTTAAAACTCAAGGTTAGTTTGGTTGGGGTTTTTTTCTTTTTTTGTTTGGGGTTTTTAAGATAAAAAAGGAAAACGGGGGACAGGAGACTTATGTCTTGATCTGGTGAAGCAACAAGATCAATTTGCCCAGTTACATCAAAGCAGAACTTCTGCAAAAGCTATTCTTCTTTTTAAAAGTTTAATGGCCTAAGAGCCTCGAGTGTGTTCTTCTGTGGTAAGAAGCCATATAAAAGTAGGAAACAAATCTGCTCTGTTTGCATCTTTTCTTGAAGTAATTTGCCTTGGTCACAGAGCTCGCCTGGCCTTGCAGAGCCATGGGCAGCCTTGAAGATTGAGCTGGGTACCAGTTCGACCTGTGCTGCCAGTTGGGGCTTGGCAACAGATTCCCCTCACCCAGCCTGGCTGCTAGTTGTAGGGAGTATCCACCTGCCCTTGAGGGTCTTAGTGAAAATGGAGAGAACTGGGCTTCAGACTCTCCTGCTCTGTGAAGTATTAACTCTAGAAGAGCTGTTGCTTGATGCTACATGTACTGGAGAACATCCAAAGTGCAATTAAATATCCTAAACCCCTTCCCTGCCAGTGTGTATGCACAAACGCATGCACACACGCTCTTCCTTGGGGGATCTGGTGTGGGGTTGGAAGAAACTGCTTTCTTCACAAGAAATTGTGTGTTCCCCTGATTCTTTTGGCATACTGTACTTGGGCACCTCCCGGTCTGGCACTTCCTCAGCAAAGTTTCTTCTTGGAAAGTGTCACTTCCCAAGTGTTTAACTCTTTGCCTGTCACAATAGCCAGGAACAGGACTCTGCTGCTGGGTGTTGAAGCAGAGCTGCCCCATGCTGATGCAGAGGAATGCAGGGGAAGTGACTCTAAAATGCTTTGTATGGTAGCTCGCAGCATCCATGGTGATGCTTTTTTTCCTTTATGTTGACATCTAATGAATTTTTAGGGAATATTAGCTATGATGAAAATGGTTCACCCCCAGTGAAAGAGGTCAGGCATAATAATGCTTTCTGAAATCAGTTTATCTTTGTGAATGTGTATGGAATTTAAATGAAGCTTTTTATTCAACTTACAGTCCTTCAATTGGAAAAGATGAATTGCAGAGAGATGTTGAACCCCTCAGTGAAGAGAATCTCATTCTATATTTAGATCTCTTTTATTTATTCATTTCTTTTTCCTGCAGTATAGCATAGTAGTGCTGACTAGGGAACATCTGCTACCACAACACTCCCGTTTTCCTTCCTGAACAGTTTCTCCTTCTCCCCTCCCCTATAGCTAGTTTACCTCCTGTCAGTGCTGGAGTCTTATGATGGTGGTTTTGGGGTAGTGGCCAGGCCCTCTTCAGGTGATTCAGCTGTTGGGATTTTCAGGACACCCCTTGGGAAGATGATTCCACATGTATGTTGTTCCTGTGGCTAAGAAATCCTCTCCTGCTACTAACTGAAAGGCTTCAATTTTACCCAGTCTCTGTAGTCACAATCTCTTTCTTTTCCCCCTCTTTTTTCCTGACTAAATGTATTCTTCTTACCAGCTGTTTATAGGTAATTAACTTTCCTGTCCTCTTTCCCCTCCGATTATTTGTTTTTTGCTGAGTAATACAATAATAGTGTTGCCATAAAAAAGCTTGAATTTTATAATATGAGTTTTTGCTCTGGGGGGTCTGATCTATTCCTGTTACTCCGGGTGTAAGGGAGGAGATGCTGTGATGTTGCTGGTACCACCAGGCCTGTCTGGTTCTGAGACTTGGGCTTTTCAGGCAAGAGCATAGCATCCAGTTACTACTTGCTTTCATGAGTCACGCTCTTTTGATCCTTAATCATTTTATTCCTCTTGACTGAAATCCCTCCAATTTTTCTATGTAATCCCATTAATGAGATAGCATCATTCTTCTGACAGAGGCTCCAGACATGTAATTTTATTGCACAGTTTTAACATAAGCCTCAGCTGGCACCATCTTGTTATGGGAACTTGACGCATGCAATTGCTTTGCTGTTCAGAGGTCTGGGCATTGGTTTTCTGATGTGATTGCTCTTTTACTTGTCCTTTCATCACAAGACAGGCTTCTCTTTTCGCTTTCATTTGCAGTTAGCTGCTGAATCTTGAAGTAACAAAACTTTTTTGCTGAGATCTAATCTCATTTAGTAATTCAATGGGATGGTTTTAAGAATAGCAGGGAAATGTCTAGTTTGAAGTAATCTTGGGGGAACCCCCACCAAATCTGGAAAGTTAAACAATTGAACAAATTCAGAAAGCTTTTCTTTCTTGTCCAATTCCACATCTGATGCAACTTTGTTGCCATCATGGTTTCTAAAATATTTTTCCTTATAGCAGAAGACTTAAAACTTATTCCTTCTGTAACTGCACATCTACACGTGCCTGCTTGGGTTGCATGTGCTTGTCCTTCCCACCCTTCTAGACTCATGGACATGATTTCCCCAAGTAGGAGAAATGGGTAGTGTTAACACTGATTTGCAGCACAGAGCTTTAGGTGCACACGTTTGGGAGTTTGTGGTGCTGCTTGCTCAGTCAGACAGGTTGACTTGGAAGCTGTAGTTCCCAAAGGGCACCTTCTTGCCCCCCTTGCCCTTCTTTCCCCACCAGCCCTGTTTGCAAAGGGGGAGTGACAGCCATGCACCCTGGGATTGGACTGGTGCTGCCCCATGCAGCAGACAGCCTAAACCAGAGCAGGATTTCTGGGTACAATAAAGTACTCAGCCTCTGTGCTTTTTCCTGGGGTATCATGTGGTTTATTTGAACCATGGTGTACAGTAGCTGAAAGGTAGGTCTCTGGCCCCAGAGGAGCTGCAGCTTCGTGTCCTCCTTCAGCTGAGGATGCTGAGGCAGGGCACTGGGATGCAGTGCCCAGAGAGCTGCCATTTCTCTGGGAAACACGGTTGAGGACCTGTGTGCATCCTGCCTCTTCCCTGCAACAGGCATGGCATTATTGAATGCTGGATCACCAAGGGCTAAGGTTGGCAGCTGCTCTAAGGAATGAAAAAACCCAACTGGCTTATTGTATACCTGTAAATGGCAAGTCTCAGCTTAAGCTAAAGTACCCATTCCTGAGGAAAGACAAAAAAGAGTGAGAATAAATCTTTTCTTAGTAGCTGGACCACACTTTCATTCCCAGGTTCCTGATTTGATTTTATTTTAGTAGAGCATGTTTTCCATTCGGGTATGAGTGTGATTTAAATGTGTGTATATGAAAAAGCATCCATTCTTGTTCAGATCCCAAGGATTTCAATTAGACTATGGCTGTCCTGCTTGTAGGTTTTTCCTGTCAAATGGGCACTCTTGTGTTTCTGCTGGAAATCTCCTTGTCACTGATCACAACACTAAGTACCGCCACCAGATGGAAATACAAAATCTGGAGTAACTCTAGAAAATAAGTTAGTCTCTACTCAGAAATACCTGTTTTCTCCATGGCTTTTAACAGATCTTGTTTAAGTTCTGTGTCATTTATTCTTCCTTAGTGTCCAAATCGGCTTATATTGATTCTAATGTTTCTTGATTTCTGTCCCTTTGAGCCATGGTGGTGGCATGAAGGGAGCTCTTTTTTGCTGTAGCTTTTCCAGGCACTGATACAGTAATGCAAAAGGACAGAGGTTAAAAATGCTGTCTGCAATTTTTAAAGTGGTGTAGTATGTTTACATTTTTTTCCTTTTTATTGAAAGACCCTTCAAAGTGAAGTCAGTACTGAATAATCAGTAGCTCGTCTGGGTCAGGCGATCTTATTCCTCCAGTTCCCACCAGTGGACAAGCTTTTCTCAGCAGCCCGGGAGGCTGAGAGGAGCATAAACAGTGCAAATAATTGTATTCTTAAGAGTATGCTTTTATGAAATGGCAAAATATATTTTAGTGATACGGTATTTACAGGAATGATACTTGTTGCTTGCCTGTCGTATTGGATTGACTTGATGAGCTTGTTAATTCAGGCTTTGTGGAAGGTATGATGTGGAAACTTCTGTGGTGCATCTTAGATAAGATGGATGAAAGTCTTGTTTAACAATTTATGTAAATGGCATTTGTGTGGTAATGGTGTTTTAAAACCAAGTCTTGCACATACTGATAGAGATTTAAAAGTAGACAAGAAGTAACATAAATAAATGGAGTTTGGTCTTTCAGAGTAGCTTAATAGCTTCTCACCTGAGGCAAAAAGAAAGTGTTTCCTGTACTAAGCTGGCTGCAGGCTTGTGATGACAGTGGGGCCAAGGCCACAGCTGGGCTTCCATAGCACCAGTGTAGTTTCAGCAGTTGGACACAAAGCTTGACTGGTATAACTCTGGGGCACACCTGATGCTGGTACATGTATGTCAACCTATGAACTGGATTTGGGGTGTTTTCTGGGACAGCTGGGCAGTGCCTAAGAGGACCTGACCTGTGCCTGCACTCCAGCAGCAGCTCTGGCCCTTTCAGCAAAGCCACAGCCTGTTGTCCTTGTTCCTGCTCTTCTTCTGGCTTTGCTGGCTGCTGCCAATAGCTTTCATTTTCCCTTTGTCTCTCTGTCTTTCCTCCATTTTTCTTCTTTTCTGAAAAGTAACTTTCACCATTAGAGACAATTCCATCACCTGTGGGCCCTACTAATCGATCTCCATGCACATGAAATTGTCTCACGTTTTGAGCAACAGGATGTACAGCAGGGTAGCAGAGACTGGAAGTTTGGTCTGCAAGGGAAAAGTTCATACAGGAGCTCATTACAGGATGAATAGAGAGTAATATTGATTGAGATTTAATGATGATCTTTAGAATTACGATGTTTCTCATTGGGATATTTAAAGAAATGAGACATTGTCTTAAAATTGCCCTACTAGGCCTGATTCTAATTCCTCATGTAAGAGAGTCATTTAGGAATAATGTCTTCTCAGATATTACTGACTATTTTTGGTTTTCTGCCTTGTTAAGTTTGATTGCAAAAGCCTTGCAGTAGGACTATCTCTTACCACATACTTGCAAAATACCCCATTTCTACTCTACCCTACATGCCTCTATAGCAAATTTAGTACTGCTGTGTTATTGCTTTTACTGGTCATTGCATTTTTAGAACTTAAAATGTTGTTACTTTTTTCCCCTCTAGACCACACTTTCCCAAGCTGTTTTCTCCAGCATTTCTGGCCTATGCAACTTCTTCTACTGGTGTCCCATCCTAATCAGCTCAGCCTTGGCGGTGGCCAAATATATTACCACTTGAGCATTCAGGGGGACAGCATGCTCCCCATCTGCTGGGCCTGGGGGCCCTTCAGCATTCAGAAAATGTCTAAATTGGTGAGCCATCCTCCCAGCTTCAAACAGCCCATACAGCATGGCTTTGGTGGTGGCAATTCCAGCCTCATTCCTCTTCCCTTCATTGCTCCCTAACCCCTAAGTTTTTGCTCTGGATTGCTGAAGTGTGGGCGAGTGGCTTCCCTCTGCTGCCCTGTAATTGTGTTACTGCTATGGGTTGGTTCTGTGTGTCTTCACACTGAATCAGACAAAATGCAACAAGAACACTGTCTCTCATGTCAGTACCATGAGACCAAGGTGCTCTTTACTGGTTTTATGTCCTGTTGACTCAAAATGGCTGAAAATGTATCTATAGTCTTTCTGGGATAGTGAAATCCAATGACATAAATGGGTAGTTAAAAGTCTTGTGTTTTCCTTAAATTTCCACAAATAATTTAAAAAGCCTTCTCCCATTGAATGTTTATCGCTCTTTCGGCTACTGAAACCATAGCTGTTTGGAAGCTGCACATAATCTTAAAACCACCTCACTTTATCTTTATAAAACTTAATAAAAGTGCTCTTTTTGCATCCATTGCATGGTCAAGGATGATTGTTTTGAGTGCAGTTGTAAATACAAGTCCCGCTAGCTGCCTGGTCTTCATTACCATTTTGTAGGCCTGTAATATTAAGATGACCATTAAGTTTAATAAAAAAACAAATTAAACAAGTGAGAAAAGCTAATTGTACCATCACTCCCCAGCCTGCTATTTTCCACTGTGTTTAATTTGGGTCAGAAGCACAGAGCTTTATTTCTTCTTGCTTTATTAAAGGCCTTCTAGTGTTATCCTTAAGCATTACTTACTTTGTGTTGTGAACTGAGAGATTGTTTCTCTGCTCCTTTCTCCGCTCATGAAATGAACCAAAAGGACACACATGAACTCTTGCATGGGGCAAAACTTAGCAGCTCCTATATACTATACTTAGATACAGTGCTGGTTGGTCAGAGATGCAGAGGCTTTGATGATGTGTTTTCCAAAGGTGAAGTGCATCAAATGAACTAATAATCCAACAAGTATGCTATATAAAGGTGAAGTATTTTTTTCCCTTTTTATTGATTTAGTATTACAGAAATGAAAGGAAATAAAAAAGATCCATCCTGAAGTTGTGGAAGAATAAACTGCTTGCAGAAATCTTGAAACATGACTTTATTGGCTGAATCTTGTTCTAACATTGAAAATGGAGAGTTGCATGTGCTCATTTCTGTTTCAAAACATGCCCATATAGTAAGGTCCTGCCCTGTACCTATGAAGCTGCTGAGAGTTTTGCTGTGGGCTCCACCGTGAGCAAGGTGGGATGACCTGTGCAGGACAGCAGCAGCCCTCAGGCAGCACTCACTGCAGGGTGTTTGACACTGGCTGCTCTCAGCTTAAGAAAGAGTCTCTCTTGCATATGATTTTTTTAATTACATGCATGGAAAATCCATTTATGTCGGTGAGAATTTATACTTTAAATGGGTGCAGAGGATCTAATAGAAACACGAAGGATAAATGCAAGTGCAGAAGGTTGTTAAAGCATTGTAATGCTTCATTTCCTGATGTCCAGGAGTCTTAGGTGGAGAATATAAATTGGGTAAATGTCGGGGTCCCTTCCCGCCTGCCATGTGGCCCTGGGAGAGGGGCCCTGGGGGGTAGACAGGGGGTTTCCCTGCCCCTGGTCAGCCTCATTCCCCATTGGTTGTTTTGTGTTTCCCTGCGCGGGCAGAAGGACCCTCGGGTCCCGTGATTGCTGCAGTTCCTGGGCAGATCCCGGCCATGCGGCTGGAGAAATAAACATCTCTGAAACATCTATCAAGAATCGGTCCATAGCTATTTCTTTTCCACGGGCCTCGTTATCTGATACACGTGTTGCAGTATCCCTGCTGTAACAAATGGTGGATAATGTGAGCAGAACAATCCCCAATCCCTAAGGACAGTGACTGATTTGTGAGTAAACTCTGGATTTCTCTTCTTGTATTTGTTTTGCTGTTCCATCTCTATACTATGGAGGAACCGTGGAAAGACTCTCAGCTCTCAGAGCCACATATGAACGTTTATCTTAAACTTGAAAAGATTCTTGAACAACGATTTGTAAATTTTAGTTTAATTCAAGCTCAAAAGGAACTGAAACATTTCCTGGCATGGTTGTTTAAGAACTTTTTCTACGTTTCTTGGGATTTGATTCTTACCAAAGACTTTTAGAAGACCGTTTGGACACAGTTAATTTCTGAGTCAAAATACATGCCAATGGAGAATATTTTCGTGAATATTATTTAATTACCGAGACTGTTGAACAATTTCAGATGTGTCCTGGAGAAGTTAAAACTGCTTCAGGGACCGTGTGGCCTCGCCCACGTGGACCGAGCACTCTCTGAGCAGCAGCAAGGCAGTTCCCACGCGCAGGTGGAGCGACGTGAGCTGCAGTGTCGGCAGCTCAGCGAGGCGCGGCGGGAGCAGGGTGACCCAGCAGCAGCGGGAGCAGGGTGACCCAGCAGCAGTGGGAGCAGGGTGACCCAGCAGTGCCCGCCCGGCCCCGCGCAGCGCGTGGTGGAGCGAGCCCCGTGAACGCCCGACCGAGAGGGGCGGCGCGCAGGCAGCAGCTGGAGGTGGTGGCTGGCAGCGGAGCGGAGCCCGCACCCAGCCGAAATGAGTGCTGGAGCAGGGCGCGGGGGGTCGTCACTCGGGGGCCCGGCTGAGTCGTGGGTGCAGCCCCAGGCAGTGGCAGTGCAGCTGAGAGCAGAGGCGGCAGTGCACGGGGAGCTGAGTGGCCCAGCCCGCGTGGCCCCGAATGCGACCCCGGGAAGAGTGCGCAGGCACGAGCAGCCCACACGGCCCCAGCAACCCTGGCAGCTCCAACACGGAAGCGAGCGAAAACAAAAGAGAAAGCAAAAATGCAGCGAGACAGAAAACAGCAGCCACTTGGAAAAAGGAAATAATCATCACAGCTAAGGTTTTAGGAATAGTAAAATGGTATAATGTTAAACAAAGTTACAGTTTTATAACGAGATTTGACAACCAAGAAGACATACTTGTTCATAGAACTGCTATTAAAAAGAATAACCCTGAAAAATACATCCCAAGTTTAGAAGATGGAGAAGTAGTAGAGTTCAAAATTGTGCAAGGTAGGAAGGGTTACAAGCAGGAGAGATCACTGGGCGTGATGGTGTTTCTGTAAAAGGCAGTATATATGCTAAAAATCGTAGTCATGATAGACAATATCTCCATTATAAGCCCCCCTACAGTCTCCCTTTCCTAATCCCACCTTCCCCTTTCACCCTATGTCCTATTACCCCCAGTGTATTCCCAATCCGTTTTTTCACCCATGGTTTTCCTCACAAAACCATGCCTTTGCCAATTGTTTCCCCAAAAATCCCTTTCCAGTGCTGAGTGGGGGATGAAGAGGAGGAGGGAATAAATTAACTATTGTTGTTTAGAGTTCCAATAGGTACAAATGGAAGAAACCCTCTCCTGCCTCAGTCTCCCCACAAAGCATGCTCCTGTCTCCCTTCTGTCAGCCTTAAGATGTTCCAGAGAATCTGTTTGGACATTTAAAGACTCAGGAGGGTGGCTTGTTTTGTTTTGAAACTGTTCTTGTTATGTTTATCCAGTTGTTTTCAATGTTAAGTTTTAAATCTCTTTTTGTTAAAAATAAACGGGTGAAATGTCGGGGTTTGTCCCCCGTGCCATGGAGCCCTGGGAGAGGGGCCCTGGGGGGGAGGCACGGTGTTTCCCTGCCCCTGCTCAGCCTCGTTCCCCATTGGTTGTTTTGTGTTTCCCTGCGTGGGCAAGGACCCTCGGGTCCCGTGATTGAGCAGTTCCTGGGCAGATCCCGGCCATGTGGCTGGAGAAATAAACATCTCTGAAACATCTATCAAGAATCAGTCCATATATATTTATTTTCTACGGGACTCGTTGTCTGATACACGTGTTGCAGTATCCCCACTGTAACAGGTAAAGCAATTGAATTAATCTTTAACTGAGCCTACTTTAAATAGTATCTTGTGCAGTTCACTTTTGCTGTGTTGGATGTATTTTGGCATAACTTTATTTGCTTACTGGTAAAGTGGCATTGTAAGAATAATGTATACCGAGAGCAGTGGAAGTTATGTCTTATGTCCTGTCAGATATATTGGTGGTATTTGTTTTTTCCTTAGCATTTGCACTGGTGACATTTTTCTAGCCATGGTTCAAGTAAAGGGCATCTTGTTATTCAGGAAGTTCTTACATCCCATCTAAAAATGGTCATACATTGCAGTCAGCTTCATATTTCTGCCTTAGCTACCTTCACAGAAGAAAGTATATGTCTGTTTTCTGCATATGGTGGAGCAACCTTGCTCTGAATACATGTATATTAATTAAAGGAAATAAGCTTTACCTACTTCAGTTTTCTTTTGGATTTTCATTTAAGAAGTGTGTCTCAAATAATTTTAAAGAGCTCCATAAAAAGAATAAGAGTGCTACCTTGGGAGGAGAGCACTGGTGACAGGGAGGATTTCTGGGAGCTGCCCTGCGTGTTTGTGGCCAGCAAAGGGCTGGAAATGCACTGGGTGCAGGGCCTTCTCCCTGTGGTTCCCCTTGGGTTTGCTTCCAGAGGGAGAGTATATTGTCAGGAAGATCAGGGAGTGAGTTGGGTTTCATAGAGATGTGTGAAAATATGCTGAAAGTAGTTGCATGTGTGTGCACACTCCCAGGAGGACTGGAGGACTGTTGTCCCTACTTGTTGGGCTGCATGGGAAGGCTTCCAGTTGCTGTGGACCATGCAGACAGACTGGGCATCTGGGAAGAGAGGTCCCCCTGCCCCAGTGCTGACAATTTGCATTGAGGGGGTCTCCTCAGTTCCTTGGAGCGAGGCTCAGGGTCCCAGACTTTGTCTGTGGAGAGACCTGTTCCCAGCACTGCTTTGTCTTGCGTGAAGAAATAAGAGCAGAAAGGTTGCACCAGGTAAGCCACACTTTGCTCATTGTATGTGTGTCCAAGCCCATCTTCTTTGGCAGTAGACTGCAGAAAATAACCCCTGAACAATAAAATCCCCTTGAAAATGCAAGGGTATAAAAAAATCACAGCATCCATTGGCATGTTATCCTTTGCTTCTCCTCTTGGTGGATGTATTTTATCACTTGCACAACCACTGTGTACATTACATTTCTTCTTACTGCTGCAGTTCTGCCCTTGCAGTGGATGCATTGGGTCCCAGTGAAGAAAGTGGGTGACAATGCATGATATGGAGCCTGGGAAAATGTTTTTAACTTAAATAGAAATCCCTTTGGTTGGAATCTAGCACTTCCTTTGGCTTCAGAGCTTTGACGTTATTAGTTGCCTTTGATTCAACAAAAGCTTGAATTGGAAGTCATCGGCCCTTGATTTTGTTAGCAAATGGTATTTATCACCAGAAGTCATCTAAATCAAACCTCTTAGTGTAAAACAAGGCACTAAACAGTTTATATTTCATTTAGTTATGGAAGAGATAGTGATTGGCATTCAAAGAGCACTGTGTAAAATGCCAACATACAGGAATTAAAAATGCTCTCTGTGGCTTGATTAGGAGCAAGCACTGTCTGTTCCTAAATTTCTACCCTTGCTGTAAAAGCAACTGGGAAACTTGTGAGGTACTGGGGAGGCCAGACGCTGTGTGCAGGTGAATGCTCAGTCACTCTTTACTGTGTATGATTTGTACTTCTCTAGTATTTCTGAACCAGGAAGATGCCCAAACCCCTTCTAAAACAACTTTGTTGTCCCCTGCTGTTCAGTTGCCCTTCTCTGCCAGCAGCTCTGTTTGCAGAGGTTAGATCAGCTCACCAGAGCTTGGGGAAAAGGCTATGTGGGCACAGTGTAGTGGATAAAATACACAAGGGGAAAACTGGAACAGATGATGAGAATTAAAATGCATACTTCTATTAAGTAGTAATGCATTGAGTGAAGGTACTAAAAAGCAATATATATAAATGAAATTCCTTTGATATACAAAGCTCCACAGAATACTTCTGTATCTTGAAACACAAATACAAGTTTTTTGTCAGTTTTAGAAATACCACTTTTCAGGGTACTTGGAGCTGTTGTTTAATTATAGCTGTCTTTGTAGGAGATAACGTACCAAAATAGTTTTCTCTGAAAGAATATTTAAATATTCAAAACCAATTTAATCTCTCTACAGCAGGAAATATTTAAATTTTGAAATTCCAAATTTACAGAATACTTTAGGAGATAATCTTCAATTACACATATATACAATATCATATAGCTTATGCCAGTAAGTTCCAGCTTTTGCAATCTGGCACAAAGCCAGGACACCAGTGTGAAGCACAGTGGCAATTGCAAGGTCCTAGATAGCTACAGAAGTGTCAGGGTATTTATTTTTTATGCTGTAGAAAATATTGTACTCATTGCAATTGTTCAGGCAAAGCCTTCTGGTCAGAGGAGCTAATTGCTTCCATAATAATTAAAGTTCAAATATCTAAGACCTAATAGCTTTAGACATATAAAAATTAAAATGAGATTGAAATTTATTATGTTGGTTATGCTGAGCAGATGCTGCAGTCACTGACAATTGTTTCGTTCTAGTGTGTCCTTGAGAAATATTTCCATCTTTGTGCGGCTATTGCAACGTAAGGATGGAGCTGTGGTTTGTGTTGCTGAAGAACACAGGAAGCTGCTGTTTTTTCATGGCCCTAGGGGCATTAGGGACCCTGCTGTGAGCTGGCTCTCGGGAGGAGGAGGCACCCTTCCTTCATAGCACATGAAGTTATTCTTTAACAGAATCAAAAAACTTCTGGTTCTGCGGTTATTGCTCCCTCATATTGTTGCAATGGGCACCTCCCCACTCACGAGCATGAAATGTGCTGGGAGAGGTGTTGGCAGATCTTTTCAGATGTGCTTTTTCACAACAAAGGCATGTGCGCTTATTCTGTGAAGGTATTCTGTGTGGCTCTTCCCCTGAAGCCATGTATATTGTTTCTTTGATTTCCATTAGAATACTGCAAAATTTGCATTTGGCACTGGGTACCCACTGCTCACACTAGTTTGAGCCAACATGAGCCATCTTGGGAATTTGTAATCTCTGTTTACAGCTGTACTATGCCCAACCCAGCACTACTTATTTTGGGGCCTCTGTGCTGAAAGCTTCCCACTGGAGCAAATGACATTGGCAAGCAAGCAGGCTGAAACTGGATTACAGATCCATTCTCCTGCAGATGAGGTACCAGTGGCCATGTCTGTAGGTGCACAGGCTGCCCGAAGGTAGATTAATGTTGCAATCCAAAATGCTTTATGTCATAAGAGAAAAGAAGGTCCTTTGTGCCACCTCTGTTTCTATTAGTTCCAGAAGTAATCCTGTTCTCCTTTTACTATTGCAATATAGTATGCAATGCAGTGTGATGTGTAAATACATTAGCTCAGAAGAGAAAGAAATTTTTCCATTCCAGGATTTGGATGTCAATGTCTGAGACTAATAACATCTTTTATTAATTTCATTAAAAGATTTTTTTCTTTGCGTAGTTAATTAGAGGTTCATAACAATAACCATCACAATGCTTCCAGGCAACTTTAAGGCCTGATGCATGTTATCTGTTGCTGATCAATTACCTTTATTGTAAACTATTGTGAATATTTTACTTCAGGCTGATGGGTAATTCAGTAAGCTTTCTTCTCTGAGACTCTAGATTGTACAGGGATAACAGGTGCAACAGAAGTATGAGGGTGTTTTGTTTGCTTGTTTATTTTTTCTCTAAGAAAGAGAGAAAGGAGACAGATGAAGTTTAAAATTTACAGTCTGTTTTGGAAAATGAGTAAGTACTCCTAGGTTAAGAACCTCCCTTGTATTACTAACCCAAGAATCTCTGGCATTCACCTATAGTCATTTCACAGCAAGATCCTATTAAATGATACATACTGCCACAGAAGTAAGATACTGAATTTCACAGCAATGAAAATTTGGAATTAAGTTTATCACGTTTTATCAATGAATGAAAAACTAATGTTGAATTGGTAGTGCCTTGTTAACTTTGCTGGAACGGAATATCCACCAAGGGTCTGGTCCATCCCTTTTTGGAAACTGATGTTTATTGCCTGTTAGATATTAGGGTTGCTTTCTGAGTGCTAGAGCATAGCACACTGAGGAAAAAGAATTACTGAGTTAATCAGCTAGGCCATGATGACATGATCTTTTGATTAAAGTGCTCTCAAGATTTAAATGGCATGGCAGTGACCTGCACTTTATAATCCCAAAGCTGAGATGTAGATAACCTTACTTTTAATAGATACCCATACACAAACATTTAAAGTAGAAGGAAACTAACTGAAATGAGCAAATTTTGGAAGATGAGCAAGTCAAAAGTGTCTTTATAATGGTACTTTATAAAGTTCACTGAAGATTCATTGAACTGTTTGCTGAGAAAGATTTGTCAGTGAGTAGTTATTTGATGGGATTTTTTTCATCCTTGGGGACTTGTTTTATTTCAGTGTTTGTTGTGGGTTCACCTATACCCCAATTTATTTTTCAAAAGGGGGGAAAGCAAGTTTCAAGTCAGAAACAGATTTAAATTAATTTCTCCAAGATTAGAGAAATATTTTCCTAAAGACTGGTACTGTTGAGTACTAAATTGGGAGAGATGAAAAGGAAAATAGAAAATGAGATAAAGTAAGATGATATATCTGTGTTGTGATTATTTTGAGAATGTCACTGAAGTTGATTCTGAGTCTCTGGAACAGGATGAGCAGAAAACAAACTGGTTTTAGTTCTTTATGGAAGCCACTTTTTGGACTGAATTATCTGTAGGCTGGGAGTAATTCCCCTGTGCTGATATCTGACACATTCTTACAAATAGTGCAATAATACACTTCAGCTTTGTCAGCTGTTTGTAACCACAGTGGCCAGAATCCCCATGGGAATTATCATTAATGGGATGCAGTTTTTGGGTTGGCTTTCCTATGGTATAAATTGGCATACTTGCTTTGACTGAACTGCCATGCTAAGTTAGATCATTTAAGAATCTGGCGTTCTAGTTTGACATGTGGCTTGAAGTTCCTATTGATTGAAAGCAGTCTGTTAATAAAATAAAAGTAATTGAATACAGCCTATGGGAACCAGTGCTGTTTGTCATTTTTTATTAGGCAGAAATGTTAAAAATATTAAGTAATTCTTGAAATGGTTTTTATGAAACAGTGTAATAGTAATTTAAAGTAAGGTGTGTTTTCACCCCAGAGCTTTGCCTTGAGTTGCATTTGCAGGCCTTCATACAAGGCCAAATAAATTGTGTCACTCTGCATTCCCAAATGGGAAAAATAATACACATCTAAGAAATATATTGTGTATGTAATTTAAGTTTGGAACAGTTTACAGTACTTTCTTATAGTGAGGATAAACTGAATGACTTTAATTACCAGTGACTTACTGATGAACTGCTCTAAGGTTTTTGTTCTGCAGGACTTTCCTTATCTGTGTATATAGGGTTTTGTTCAATGTTATCAGTTTTATGCAGACAGTGTGTATCTTCAGGGTGGCACTTGTCCCAAAGCAAGGGACTGGTGTATGGCTATTGCTGTAGCTGTGCTCTGAAGGGGGTTTAACGTGGATTTTGGCTGGTGTGGGAGGCACATCTCTATGGACAGCCCCATGCCGTGGTGCCTGTGCATGTCTGTGCATCCCAGCTCCTGGCCCTTCCACCAAGTGAGCTCAGAGACCATGAATGGCACCCCAGCAGCTGCTGAGCATTACTTGGCAGGGTGGTGCCTCTCGTAGAGCTTCTTTGAGTGGTTACAGCCCCCAAGGAACTCGCTGGCCTGACTGCCCACCCAGCCCCAACTCCCTGGGCATGACTGCCGCTGCCTCATGCTGCTGTGGTGCTCTTGGGCATGAATGCTCTTGGGCATGTTTACCTAAGGTGCAAATGTGGCCTTTTAAAAATTGTTTTGTTTGTAAACAAAGTAAAAGATGTAAAAGACGGGCAGGAAAACACATGGTGGGGTTTCTGTGTCCTGGTCCTCCTGCTCAGCAGCTGCAGTTGTGTCAACTTTTCAGGCTCTGTGTGTGGTACTGTCACAAACAAGTGAGCTAGGGTTAAATAGGTAAATAAATAAACAGGAATTGATCAGGCCACGGATTTGGGATATCTGTGTGCCTCCCTGGGATGCTCACTACACCTGTTGGGGTGGGGCTGCCCCAGGCCCAGCATTGCTGTCACCTCCCAGAGCTGTTCCCTAGGTTTTGCCTCAGGGCTGTAGTGGGGCTATCTGCTGTTCCTTGGTGGCTGCTGGCCATGTTGAGTGGAGCAGGGATGTTTTAAAGTGTTCTCTACATTCAAGTGACTCCATCCTTTAGGGCCAGGTGGCCCCTGCTGCTGTCTGGGTATGGAGGAGAGTGAGGACATGTCTGGCTTTGTCCTGGGCCTCGAGGGCCCTTGCTGGCCACTGCTCTCTGACTCAGCGTTCTGACCCTGGCCCTGGCTGTAACCCCCAGCCAGGGGCCAGGGCCAGTATGGGACAAGTCCCAAGGGTCCCGTGTGTACTCCCAGATATCTCAGGATCCCTGAAATGGGCAACTGCCTGTGCCTGCGGGCTATGGGGTGAACACCTGCAGCTTTTCTGAGCCTTTGTCATGTTGATAACTTAAGCCAACAGCCATAAGCCCTTCCTAAGTAAGCAAAAGCTCTCTGGTGTGACTTTGGGTGGAGAGATGGCCAGAGCAACCATCCCATTCCTTAGATCCTCCTTCTTGTCCCTTTTAAGGACACTTGCATGTGACAATAGGCCTGAAAACAGACATGGGTGACTTGTGGCCCTTTGAAATATTCTCAATAAATGTTTATGCAGTGGGAATTAAATTCCTATCATTTTGGAGAAGAGGGTTGCAATTTGAGTCCTTCCCTGTGGCACTACAGTACTCTCAGAGAGTCTAGTGTGCAACCAGAGAAGTTTAGGTAATTTATCCCCTGGACTTGATAGCGTGAGCCTTGTGAACTATCACGAGGCACTCTTGCTGTCTCTTTGGATTTGTTAGTGTGCCCTCATTTTGCAGTCGAGTCCTCATGTTCTGCCTGTGGCTCAGCTGCATGATGGAGGCCTTGCTGGGGAGGATGAAGAGCAGGGAGGGAGGAACAAGCTTGGGATGGTCAAGAGCCCTGCTTGATGTTTGCACTGCCAGGCAAATGGCCAAAGGAGGGGCATCTTTCAGTTAAATATGATAATATTGCAACACATTTCATAGGATTATTTTTATTCAGGTAGCTCCCCAGTAAGGTAGTGAATTTTATTTTGAAGTGAGACATGGAGACAATGATTACAGAGATCTTTGCATGAGTTTCCCCCCGTCTTTGAATTAGATTGCATGTTTGTTCTCCACTAGCAATTACCTTCATGTCAGTATAAGTACAAGAGGTTATAGAGGTTCATGTTGTTTCTCACATTGTAGCAGCTTTCTGCATACCAAGCCCTTTGCCCGTTTGACTACATGAAAAACTATAAATGTGTCAAACAGGAACATTTAAGTAAGTGCTGTTAAGGTCCCAGACACTCATTCCGGAGCTTCAATTTCTTAAGAGCTGTCTGAGCTTTACTTTACATGGAGCCACACAGTCATGCTGACTGAAGTCCTGCTAATTATTTTGGAGACATTTTTGTATGATGTGTCTTGAGAAAAGAGTCTGAGCATCTGTGAAACAGATGAAGTGAAAATTCCTCTGGCGTCTATCAGCAAACATAAGCAGGTGGAGCATTTCCAAGTTTCTGCAGCTGAGGGAGGGGCTCCAGAAAACATGGTTGTTTGCAGCACAGAGGAAAAATGAAATTAAGAATAACTAGTTATGTATCTTCATTTGATGCTGCCTTGTTATATAAGGCCAGTTCAGGAACAGTAGCTTTCTGCTTCATTTCAAGGGCCATTGTAAATTGATTGTCAGGTTTTTCTAGGAAATGAACAGGGCACTGCAGACTCTAAGATGCAAATTGCTGAATCTAGAACTGTGCACTGCAAATAGGGCTCATTTCTCAGTTTGAAAGGTGTAAAATGTTTACACTTATTGCCTGTGCAAGGTTAATCAAGGTAATTTCTGAAATACATTGCTGTATCAATCTCCTAATGGAGTATTCCTGAAAATTGAATGGTTTGTATGTTCTAAGGCAAACCCCGGGAATTTAGAAATAAACAAAATATGCCGCTGGTGCCCAGTAAAGGAAATGTGTGTGATAAGAAGCTGTTTTTGCTGCCCAGGATGAAAGGCCAGCTGGCATCAATTAGCACTTTATGCACATGCACTTTCATAGAAATAATTTTTACTGAGTAGATCTCAAAGCCTTTCAGTGCCACTTAGTTAATCCTCCTAACAATCCTGGGCAGAGTTGCCCCAGTATACACATGGGCGGACTGGAAACTGGGGTGGCTTAAGTGGCTAATCCGTAGCTGCAGAGTCAATCAGTTCTGTCCCATCTTACCTGTCTTTGCAAGGCAGCACTACCTTTTCTCAGAAGGGAAACCAAAAAACAACATACAAGTTACAGCAACGGTTATGTGGTATGTTTTAGCATATCCCCCATAAAGCACTGCCTTTAAACAGTGTATAGGATAGAAATAAGATTTGTTTATTACATGAAAGACAACTACAAAGGATTAAGTAATTTGTACAATAATAGACTTCTCTACTTCAAGTTAATTGTTGATGTTTTTGTATAACTGCATAGACAAAGAACGACGTTTCCCAGTACGTCAGAGAAAGGTGTCTTTTGCTCTCTTTTCAAGAAGGAGAGACTAGATTTTTTAAAAAATAAATCTTTCTTCTTCTAATAGCATGACTATGCAAAGATGCAGGCATGCTAAATTCTACCCAGGGTGTGAAATGAGCAAATGTCCTTCACTACTTTCTCTGAAGTTTGCACCCACTTAAAACAAGCTGCTGCCTGTTTTCCATTGTAATCTTTAAGGCCAAGAAAGTGCAAGTAAAACATGCAAATATACATCTAACACAGTAGTTCCTCAGTGGCGTGATCGGACCTTTGGATGAGAGCTTGGTAGCTTTCTTAATGACTTTGTTGTTCGTGGGTTGTCAGTCCCTGTCATGTGTGGGGTGGGGAGGAAGTGAGAGAGACTCCAGGTTGTAGGTGAGAGGGAGATGTCACAAATGTAATTCCTAAAGCACTGGGTCTTTCTCTATGAGATTCCAGGGTGATGAGGAGTTTTACTTTTTTTTTTCCCCTACCCCAGGAAGGTTGTTAAAAAGGAAGCAAGGAATAAATAGAAAAAAAGCTGCCTAGTTCCTTAGTATCTCATGCTGCTGTGGAAATCAGACAGTAAATAGACAAATTATCCTGTAGTCATGCCTGACTGTAGCCTCAAGATATGAAGTGTTTCTTTATTTCCAGCTGACAGGAGGTATAAATGAGGATCATCATCGTGAATGAGCCGGAGATGCCCTGTGGTTTAACCCTGCATTTGGTTAAGCTGGTGTGTTGGTTCACATCTCAGGGCTATCTTTTCAATTAATTCTTCCAGAGCTGATGAGCTGAATAATGTGAAATGTATTAGGGGGCATGTGCCAGGTGATAGTGAAAGTGCTGCCTGATTATACAGATATTAAAAGATATTTTTAATAGAGTGCTGTATATTTATAAGCAAATTCTCTGTTAATTTTAGAGCAGTATAACTCCACAGCAACTCCACTAAACATGTAGAATTGCTCTGAAATCCTCCCACTGCAATATAAAGCACAGTTGTAAGTTCCTCCAAGATGAGAGGAGTGTTGCATATAAAGCCAACTACATTTTGTGTAATATAGGAAACATATTGTTCGTATTCTACCAAGAGAAATCTGTTTTGGATTTCTTTTGCTGAGGGTCCAGATCATATAAATGATTGTGGCCATTGCTGTATAGCACAAAGCAAGCCATGGTCCTTTCATGTCTGGAACAGTTTGACATAATCAAAATGTATATAAGATATTTAAGATGCTTGTTCAGCATATAAAAAAAGCTATGGCTCAGGCTGCTATTCCCAACTGTAAAATTCAGAGATCTTAGTAGAAAATGAAACCCCCTGAAACAGCATGCATTCCTCACAGTTAATATATATTAACTTTATCCAGTGTTTCATTCTCTCCCTTCTAAACATAAAAGAAAGGTAAAATAGCGTTGGCCACTGTTGTTCTGATCCTCTTATAAAGTGTGAATAGGCCTATATCCTTGACTTTTCCCTGGGTCCAGTTACCTTGCACACCCATCACTGGTTCGGGCAGGAGATGGGTGTGAGGGTGGTTGAAGGTTTCATGGTGTTAGAAGTGTGTCCCTAAAATCTTCTGTGACAACCACCTCTTATGTTTAGATTTCAGATTTTCTATGTCCGTTTCTGAATTATTTTGTAGAGACTGCATAAAAAAACTAGGAGAGTGATTATGCTTGGCTCTACTGGATAGATTGCAGAACATTCTGGTATTAATACCATGAGTAAATCCTCATGGTTTCCTTGTGGTGAGAAATGAAGTTATATAATTTTTTCAAAGCTTTGGTTAATCAGAATGGATTTACTTGGTTCACTTCAACATGTAGGGTGACAGAAGTGGACGCTGTCCTTCCCTCCCACCCCTTTATCATTTTTTAGTAAGACAGACAACATTGTATTTACCCTTACCTACAAGCACAAAGTTTAATCAGGCTTCATGTTTTTTCTGGGGGTCTGGTATAAACAGGAAAGGTTGTATGCACACAAGTCCAGTTTACCAGGTGATATTTTTAGCATCCTTCAAGATAACTAAAATGGGAACGTGTCTCAAAGCAAATCCAAGACTGTTTTTGCAGGGCTGTGAGCAATATGGAATGCAAGTAGCATTGGCTGGAAATGTTACTTTCAAGTACTTTAACAAGTTCTCCAAAAGATTTGCTCAAACAAACAGTTTTCCAAATTATTTTGTTTTAAAAAAACCCAAAATAGATTCCAAACCATATAAGGATTTTTTTTAAGCCCACAGAATTAATATTATCTTGGGCCCCTTTTGTTCCTCTTTGCAGAGTACCATGAAGAAAATCAGTTATTGCCTTTATTTCACTGTCATTTACTTTAGATTGAACCGAGATTGATTGCTTCTCTGTGATATTCTGCACTAGCAGCAGTGGAGTGTATGAAGCAATCAGTTTTGTCCTGATACTGGTTGTCAATGAATGTAGATTGAATTAAGTAAATTTATTTGTGTTTTTTCCTAATCATACAGTGCGTTCCCCTGCTCTCTCATTGTCTGAAAGCTGTTTTTTTAACTGTAGTTTTAGATACAATTTTTAGTCCTGTTTGAAATTCATGATGACTATTCCTTTGATATTGGTAGTAGTTGGATTTGGCTAAAGGGTACTGTTGCATTTTATGACTCTTGCTTGTTTTTTCCTTTTTTATCCTTTAAATAGCATACCTCTGACCAGCAGAGTGCTGACCTTGGCATTTTTTAATATTAAAAGAAACAAAAATAAATTGCTCATTAAAGCTGTTAAAAGAAGAAGCTGCAAAGCAGAGAAAGGCAGTTTGAGAATTCACAGTGATTGGATACTTCTTGTGGTACTTGTTTATTTTTTGATATTTGTGTGTGCAGAGAGGCTCAACAGGCACAGTAGTGGTTGTTTACTGGTGGAAATACTCCCTTGCAACCGCAGCTGGGGTAACTGCATATACAGGCAGAGCCAGTTGATGTTTGTATATTGCATGTCATCAGTAGTCTGTGGAACGGAAGTTATAAAAATGGCCTCTTAGGTGTTCGTTTCCAACAGTTTTTCTTACTCAAAGGAAATGTTTTTGTTCTTTTGTTATATATTTTTATATTTAGTTGCTTCTTGGCACTCAGTTCCCCATAAAATCAACATCTATGTTTAAAAATATATTTTTCAAGAGAGGTTGTCATAAAATGCATATGGTTGTGATGGTATTAATTTAAAATTACATGTTCCAAAGGATCCTACAGAGGTGAACTCATTTGAGAAACAGTCTATCTCCATACAGTGGAACATATGTTTACCTCAAGAATGTTGCTAACTCTGTCTGGGGATATTACCAATGAGAGAGGCAGCAAAAGTGAAGGATCATTCACATGTTTGGAGGCGTGCTTTTGGTTTTGTGTAAGCCTGTATGTGTTTGAGATACATGGAGAAGTACAAGCCTTTTGGCTAGTCCAGGCTTGCCTCCCCATTACCTATATGGGCTGAGATATTTGTGTCTCATTTGCACTGTACTTACATGGGGTGAAACAAATGGACCTGGATCATCATTTTGTTCTCTATTTGACCTCCAGCAGCGGATGCCTTGAAGAAGCAGAAACTGAAAAGTAAACAAAGAGACATTTGCTTGCACCTGGCTGATTGCTCAGTGTCTAAGGGGTGTTGGATAAATTGTGATCTCAGCTGGTGATCATCTTATGAATCCTCTTATCCTTCAAGCATGAGATTTGATTACCTCAGGTCTTTCTGTTCATGCTCACATAGCTGTAAATATAATACCTGCTGCGTTACCTAACTTTGTAAAATTACCCATTTTATAACCCTTTGACCAGGGAAGTACACTTGGTTAAAAGAGGGAGGGAGCCTCTTTGTCTCAGCCAGTAATGTCAGGCCAGACAAAGTAAAAGTGATTTTTCCTGCTGTGACCTCTGCAAAAGCTCAGAGACTACATCTGCTATGCAGTCTTCCTGAGGCAGAGGTGTTCTGGTCTGCCTGTGCTGTTCCCAGTATAGTATATGATGCATACATGGCAATAAAAATATATTCAAAGTTAAACAGACCAAAATGACTGCAACTGCTGGTGATCTTGTAAATTGTTCAGTCATGCAGTCTGGAGGGTGAGTCTGAATGAGAGATGTACTCAGATCAGGGCTGAGGTATTTGAAATACCTCTGAATCCTCCGTGACTAGCAGAACATGTAGAAGGATACTCTTGACCAAATACCTCCTTGTTTTTACTGAGTGCTTGGATTACGAGTTACAAAATAAACTTTAAATCCTGAGCATTTGAAACCTGATTCTCTGTATCTCTCCTTGAATGGAATGTAATACCTAAAGAAAATGTCATTTGAAATGCAAGGGCAATTACAAAGTCTTGTTTGCAGAAAGGAATATTGTAAATTATTGATAAATGACTGTAGGCATATAGGTTATAGACATAGCAATCCTTACTGCCAGTCCTGAAATACAGCACAGTTCAATTGTATTGAGCAGTAAATTTATGCAAATTAATTGTCTTTCATACTGATGAAAGCTGTTTTCACTCTGGGCAGGATGACACGACTCTGACGACTCATCCTGTTTTTTCCTCCCCTTTTCCCTCCACCCTGATCTCTGGGCGCACACTCATTGTTTTTTTCCTTTTTCCCCTGCAGTCCCTCTCTGTATTCCAGACGAGGAACCTGTTTTTAATTTTCATGTGTCATGTCTGTCTCATAAAACACACACACTGGATCATATGACTGTTGTGCAATATTAGAGGGCTGTTGAAATGAATATCACATAGAAGGCCTTGTAAAGTCATCTTGAAATAAAATGTACCAAGTTTCAATTTTGAAAGGGGCAATAATTCCATGCAGATGAGAGAAATAAAGATACACTGACCACGAATAACAAGTACATTTAAAAACAGTCCTTGTAGCTTTTACCCCAGTCACTGTCACATGGGCAAGTGTATTAGGTGATGCTGTCTCAGCCCCTCGAGGGGAACATGGTGGGATCGTTCTTCTGCTCTGCCATGGGCTGTATTCAGCATGGTGGTGGCCCCTGTGCTTTGCATGGAAGAAATTGGCCATCCAGCACTGACCTAAAGTGTCATCTTTGGATCACAGGCAGGGTCCAATTATGAAACCGATACAAATAAATTACGTTGTTCTACCATGTCCTAAGGCACTGCGTGACCGAGGATTTAATAAGGTTTTATTTTGCACATGCAGGCATAGCTTTTTTGTCCAGTGTATGAGTTCAGTAATGCAGTTTCAAGAAGTCTGTGAAAATCAGGCAAGGGAAGAAGATTCTTCATGGGTGTCGGCTGGAGACTTCAGTATGTAAGACTTGTGAATGAGGGATACCACGGTGTAATTCATTCACTTTTGCAGTCAGCGCTGCGCGCTTTTTTTTTTTTTTTGAGTGGGTTGCAGCAGGAATAATTACAGGAGTTTTAAATAAGTGGTCCAGATGAAAGCATGTGTTTGCTCCCAGTCACTTGTACAATAATACACTTCCTAACATGAGATCCCAGAGGGCGGTCTTACAGGTACACACATCTCTACTAAGTGGAAAGCTGTGGGGATTTTAATGATGCGTGTTGCTGCTAAGTTGCCAGGCTGATTGGGAAAGAACTTGTTTTCATAGGAGTCCTGCAAAATCAGCTCCGCAGCCTCTACTGCAGCAGGACCCAAACTGTGTTCAGGCTCTTTTCTCTGGAAAGGGTGAATTGGAGCCAAACCCAAACACTTCTTCTCCACCCTCTTCCCTGCCTCTTAGCTGAAGCAGCACAGCTAGGAATCAACTGATGATGAAGGGTGAAAGAACAAGGGAAACTGTAAAACATGTAGGATTTATAGAAGCAAAACCCAGTATTTTCTACGTAAGTAAGAATCTGTTGTGCAAGGGCTTTAGACACAATGCAGAACAGGAATGTAGCTATCAAGTGCCCACATGGAGGGAAAGGGCTCTGCAGCTACGTGACGACAGAACATCATCATTTTGAGATTACTATTTCCTTAGGATAATTTCATATTCCTGTCCTACAGACTATAAATAGCGGCAGGAAGGAGTTCACAGAGAAGTCTGTTAACCTGGAGCACATATACGCAGTCTCTTCTTGTTGCTGCTGTTATTACACACATCTGTCTCATTTGAGAAACTATCCTTTGCTTTTCTCTTGTGCTGTGTTTCTTGATTTGCTGTCATCTGGGTGTGTTGAATTATAGATGGCTTTCATGAGTGGAACAACAATGGATGGACAGCAAGGGCACCTACACTGTCACATTGCTTCATTTTTTTCCTGACTTGGCTTTCATGGTATTGGGTTGGGTAAGGCCTGGAGGGGCTGCAGGTGAGCAGAATAGGCCCTTCACATCTGACATGTCTCCTGAGTTTTGGTTGGCTTCTGTATTCTAACAAACTCTTGTTTGATTAAAATGGCTGCTAGGCCATTCCTTGCACCTCTCCTTTGGAGATTGTCCATTTTGCTTTCAGATTGAGAGCAGAGGTGTGAAAGTGCCCTTTACTGCTTGTGGACATGCATACCAGAAGCAAGAAAAACATCATGACCTTCCAAATTTGTTTTAAAGGTCACTCATTTGGTGCAGAATTGCAGTCCTGTGGTACCAGGGGTGAGAGCATCTTGCAGTGACACAGCTTGGAGAGCTGGGGCTGCCTGTGCAGTCCATGGCCGAGGGCGGCTGTTGGTGTGGGCTTTGCAGAGAACTTTACGGTATTTCTTCCTGGCTTGCACCAGCCAGGAGGGCTGAGCTGTTTGTCTTCATGCCTGTCCCTACTGAATACTGCACTTGCCAAGGTTGGCACCCAAACAGACCGTGGAGGCAGAAGCAGGAGGTTTTTAAGATCATATCTCATGGTTCTGAAAACCTCTTTAAAACACTAAATTTTTGGTAGTTCTTGCTGGACAGTCTTTTAGGGGAGAGAAATGCTCAGTGAAAAGTACTGTCTGGACAGGAAATGCTGATTGAAATACAGCTTGTTTTATCTTGTTTATCTTAGTAAGGAGGACGGAGTCTTTGTGCCCCTTAGTGAAAGCAATTGTTTGTCAAGAATAGGAGGTTTTGGTTCTTAACATGCAGCTTTTTTTTTTTTTTTTAAAGAAAGGCTAGTGTACTGTGCTCTGAAAAACCAAAAGCAAACAGAAGGGTCATGACTCTGTCTTCTACCTCCTCTCCAGGTGCAGGAGAGGAGGAGAGAATGCAGCACACAGGTTTCCGACTGATCAGAACATGGTATGGCAGCTGCAAACACATTGCTGTCAGGTGGAGAGGTAATTTCAGCACTTCTGTGTGCTGATGTTTTGCAAACTGCCGTTGTTTCAGAGGCACTTTTTCCACATGTGCATACTTGGAAAAAGCAAAATATTTTTACTTAGGATTCGTGGACTCCCCTTTGAGCCTCTCATGTTGTACTGAGATTCTTGGACTTCTTCAGGCTTTTTGTAGAGTTTCTTTGCACTGACTCAGAGGAAGATTTCATATATGTGGTAGCGAATTATAGTCTGACAGGATGGTATAAATCTGGAGTTGTTCCAGCACAGTAACTGAATCAAAATCTGAAATGGAATTACACTGCTATTTCTAGATCCTTTTCATGAGTTTGTTCTATTTTGCTTTACCTTGTACTGTGTTATGTTTTAACAAGGCCCAGAATAAAACAGATTTGTTTTTATGGTGAGTATTTTTAGAAAAATTATGACTTTGACTAACTATTGTTACATCTGGGTCTGTGTTACATATGTGGTACTTTCTCCATGCTACTGCTGCATATAGCCAAGGACAGGAGTATGGACATGACGCCATACCCATGGTGAGAACTGCACGTGGATAGAGCATCTCTGCCTATTCTTGCGAATTTTCTTTCATTTTCTCTTGCTCTGGATTTTTGCTTTTCAGGATAAGTGGTCATCATATACCCAGAAGAAGTAGTGTTTGCAGGCTACATGAATCTATGGTGATGCAAACCTGCAGAATAGCTTCTTTTAGAGTACCTTGTATTATTTCTATTTCAACATGTTCTGGCTGCTGGAAGATGCGGGTTGCAAACATGAGCTGTCAGTTCTCTATGTTCTTTGGCATTCAGTTTTGGATCATGGTAACTAACCAATTGCAACCACATTTAGAACTCTCCTTTTTGTATTTTTTGTTCCTTTTCTTTCCTTTCTTTTTGTTTCGTTTACCCAAGTTGTGGCTTAAGCACGGCCATGGATCACAATGGTGCAATTGCTTCATCCCAAATCACTGGGATGATGCTATTGGGTTATCCAAAAGAAAAAACTCTGGTTGGCTTGACTGTAATTTTGCCTTATTTAAGGAGCAGTTCCCAAACAAAATACTGAGAGTAATTAAGATGTAATTTTAACATTCTCCTAGTCTCAGAAAGTAGTAAACCCCTCCATGGCTTTAAAACTACCGTACTTCAATGGCACAGATTTCTTCACTCTTGGTGCAGGCTGAGATGAACCCTTCTTCCTGGTGTCTTTGCAGTGGTGGAAAGGCAGGTAGGTCCCTTCTTTGGGTTGCTCTTTTGCTAAGGTGACCCGTAACTGTGATCAGCCCACTGGCTGTGCTGCCAGCACTGCTGGAGGAGGGCCTGTTGGTTGGAGGAGGTGTCCTGCAGTGCACAGTAAGGGTGTGGCAACTTACATTTTTATTGTTGTATTTCAAGATGAAGAGGAATAGGGTTTCTGATATCAGGATAGGTGTTGCCACATACACCACAGATGGTTTTCTGGCTCACTGGGTTAGAAAGGAGGTAGGCTATCTTTCTTTCAAAAGATTTAGAAGAAAGAAAAGTAGTGGAAGTAGGAGTATTTAACAGATGAGCTGAATTCTGGAAGAAGTCTTGAAGTAATTTAAAAACATTATTTACTTACTTTGTATTTCTAGAAAATTAATTTCTCTTTTTGATAACAATTCAGGGAACCCTTTCCAGTTCTTATGATTGAGAAAATTTGTTATAATGCCTGATTTTAAAGATTTTTTTAAGAGGTATGTGTATTTGTATATATGTCTCTATGTAAATATAAACATTTTAAACCTGTGTCAATGGCATGAAATAATCTTCTGGTTAGTGATTCTTCCATACAGAAGTATCCTGCTGAAGACAATAGAAATTCTTTGCAGAGACCCACTTGGGGGCCTGGGCTGCAGCGGCCTCAAGGAAAAATCCTAAATTCTTTCATGATTACGTGTTTTCACTATAATGTTTCAGTGTTGTCTTTGTAATTTAGCCATTCTTACAGTAAGTTAACAATGTTTTTTCTGCTTGGATCTCTATAATGATTTCTGCAAAGCTCAGTGAATTTGCTTTCCTATGCAGTTGTGTCCCATGTGGGATTTTTAATTTTGCCCCAAGCTCAGCCTAAATGACTTCATTTAAATGCATTTCCCATCAAAGTCACCACAAACACAAATGTTTTCCTTGGTTTTTAATGACATTACAAAACTGGCAAAACACTATTTAACCCTGAACCAGGGTTCCCCCACCTAAGGAGAGTTGCTACTGGTTACTTGAATTTGCAGAACTTGGTGGACAAAAGAATGTTGTTTATGGAGATGGAAATGAGAAGAGATTGAGATTTGGGAGAACAAATTCATCAGGGGAAAGCTTCAAGGCCTTCTTGAGGCACCTCCTGGTTTTCTAATCCCTTCTACTGACAGAGGTCCTTTTGATGCACAGTAAATTATGCTTATCAATTGAAATGGAAATCCATTATTTACCTTAGGGGCTGGCAGTTATCAAATAGGCATCCGTGATGAAAGACCTGCACTTCAAGGAGCTCATCCCCAGCAGCTTAGCTTGGAATCATTGATGGTTTTGTCCCTGGTGCTAGAGAGGACCATGGATATTCCTGAGGGCACCCTGTCTCTGCTGTATTAACCATAGTCTAACGTCTGAATTTTCCACCTTTGTCAGCGTGGAATCAATTGCTCTTTCTGTCAGCGCAAATCCAGTGCTGTTTGAAGGGTGCTTGGAAGATTTATGAGGCATTCTGATAATGGCAAGGATAAATTGCCTCCCTGCTTAGCTGAGGAATCCTTTAATTATGCTGTTGGAGGCTTTGCATGGGTAGAGCTTGGGTTGGCTGCTTAGGACAAACAGCATCAGCTGGTGCTTGGAGGAGGGAGGGATACACTTTCTTCTCTGTCTATATCTAGGCAGTCACTGCTCTGGATAGGAAGTCACAGCAGGCGGCGGGGAAGTAGGTACCTACAGTCAAACCAAGCTGGATTTTAGAATGTCGGGTAGTAGACTGTAGGAAAACTCTTGATCCTAGCAGATTTCTGTGCTGCCTTCCATACTGCATAGGAAGTAGGTTGTGAGCAGAACATCAGGAATGCAGTGCATGTGGTCTGTGGTCTTTGCATGCTGACTCGTCCCAGCAAGAAGAGGGGGGAAGCCTGGGGCTCACCTCTGCAATGCATTTCCTATGGCAGTTCATCAAGCCTCAATATGAACTGCTGCAGCCACAGCCCATGGCAGAATGTATTCCTATTTCCCCATAATTCTTTCTAAAGGCATTATCTACTGAGCACAGTTAGTTTCTCTCAGTAGGAGCCAGAGGTTTTTGTGTGTGACTTCTCAGTCTCATGAGAATAGAAAACATGGAAAATATTTTCTACTTTCTGCAGTTTCTTTCAGTATGCAATTGCTGGTAGGCAGCTCTCTTTCCAGTTTTCCTGCAGGTTGCTATCTGGGAAATGCCCCTCTCCCTCTGGCACAGGGTTAGAGGATAGAGGATGTGTCCCCACTGTGATCCACTAGTGAGTGCCTTGCAGCCAGATTCATGGCTGTGCAGCCAGTGCAGGTGGATGCTGTGCTCTGCTGTGCTGCTGCAGAGCACATGTAGCGGGACAGCACTGAGGCACCTGGTGCAGGGCTGGGGGCACGAGGGGAGGATGTTACCTGGTCATAGCAGTGTTCATGGCTGGGTGTCAAAAGCTGTGCAGAGCTGTTGCAGGCTCATTAAAAAAAGACTTTCTATTTTCACTTAACTTCAGTGTATGTTTTACTAAGTCATAGCAATGTTACAGTCTAAATTAAGTCATCTGCCCACTTGGAAAATACTCTAGAATTGGTTTTACACTATCCTCAGTTTTCTTAGCCATGATTCTCCAGGGAAATCCTTGTGGAATCTCTGCAAGCCTAGTTGTGAAATAGTGTGGGGTTTATTGATTTTCACAGGATAGATCTCTGATTTCCCATTATGTGCTGTATCAAACACCTTCACTCTCCTGTGCTGTCAGGGATGTTGGCTAGCAATGAGATAATATACACTTGTGGAAACAGACTTATTACTTAACATTTTAGAGTAGGTGGCGACTATATATTCATTGCTATGATAGAAAACAACCCATATCAAAATATTTAGGACTGCCATGCATTCTTTAGGGAATGTATGGAAGTGAAGATCTGGGTTTAATGACTTTGTTCAATAATTACAGTATGGTTCATATTTAGCCAAGGTGAATCAAATCACCTGTAATGAGGAAATAGGGATAGCACCATTTGTGGCAGTTACAGCTTTAGTTTAGCAGGTTATTGTGCATGAAATTAGTTAGTAACTAATGGGTCTGTATGCTATGATAACATCTGGTTTATGTTTTTCTGCTTACAGTTCTTGGCTTTATCCCAAAGGAAGATGCATCTTCTCTATGACAATCAGTTGGATTTTCCAGCTACCAAGTCACACAGCAAACTAATTTCAGACCTTAGATTTCTGGCTGTGAATCAAAAGTAACTCGGCTGATTTCGAAGAAGCTATTTCATATATGTCTGCATATATATATCTGATGGAAAGATTCATCCTATCATCCCATGTAAAGAGATCTGTTCATCTCTCCATATATTTTACTGTATGAACTAATCTTGGCAATGGAAGCGTTATCTGTTTCAGTGTAGACTTAGGAAATGATGACTGCCGTGATTTTTTTTGCAGTTATCTTTCTCTCTGACTTTCCCTCAGGCATTCAAGTATTATCTTTCTAGAGGAGACTTCAGCAGCAGACATTAGGAATGAGGAAAGAGTTGCATGATATGAGTCATTAAATAGCAATAAAGAAAAAAAAGTGATAAACTAGAGCTATCTCAGAATAGGAATCACCTATTGTGAATTTTCAGGATTTTTGTTTGCTTATGCTAAATGTCTGCCTCTCTATCTAAATGAAAAGCTGAAAAATGGGCTGGTGAATGGACATATCACAGTTTTGCAATTAGTAAAAGCTTTGGTCATGTCATAGGTGTGACTCAAATGTCCCTATTTTATTCCTTCTGTATTTTCATTTCATTTGTCTCAGGTTTCCTGCTTACCAAGATATGAGTTGCATTTGGGAGGAGTGTAAGGGCTGTATTAGTAGCTTCTTTTGACTGCTACCTTTAGTTCCTAGAGGAAAAAAAAAAAACAAGCAAAACCCTGCTTAAGATCTGTTTCAGTGAATTATTTCTGCTGCTTCCAGAAGGCTGTGGTTTGGAGAGCAGAGTTGCATCCAATCTCTGCAGGGGCTGTTCAGAGACATTTGAGATGATGACTGATCTGTGTCCTGGGAGGGAAGAATATAGGTGGCTAATTTGCAAATGAACTTGAGGGGCAGATTAGGCATCACCTTGACTGTGGCATCCTGTTTTCCCAAGCTGAGCTGCTGCTGTGATAGATGTGGCACAGCCACATGCTGTGGGCAAGCTCTCAGCTGCCTCAGCAGTGAACAGTCCTTACTGCACATCAGCCCTCAGAATGTAAATATTTAAGGGGTTCTGTTGGAGAGTAAAGCCCTTTCAAGAGCCTTCTGTTTATAATCATTCACAATAGTCAATGTTTTCTGTTATACAAGAGAGCGTGTGGTAGGTTCCTGTGCTTAAGCACTTCACGGAAGTCGTAGGAAAACCATGAGGAGCGGGTGAGATCAGCTTGGTGCTCCTCATCGAGCTCTTGACCAGTTCGGCACAGCTTTTTGTTCCCATGGCAGGGAGCTCTGTGGGATTGTCCCAGCCCACCACTGGCCTCCTCCAGTTTTAAAAGGTTGGACGTCAGCCTCCCTGAAATGTGGTCGTGGCATGTATCTCAGGTGTGTAGTTCATATCTCAGGTATGTAGCTGACCTGCTCTCAACAAATCCTATCCCTTTTTTTCATTTTCAAGTGCTGAATAACACAGAATGCATCTGACTGCAGATGTTCACTAGTTGGACCACATTTTTTATTAGAACACAGGGTTTTAAAGGTATTTGGAATATACTGGTTTTGATAACTTTGAGGGCAAAACCAGATGATGGCTTTGTAGCTGATTCGCTGGAAAGGTTGGCATCCTTTAGGACCCTGCTAGCACCTCCTCTGTGTAAGGTTGATGTGGTTTCAGCACACTGTCACTGTTTGTTTGTCACCTTCTTGTTTAAGAAAATGATGCTACGAAGAACCTTCTGCATGCCAGAGCTGCTTCTCATGGCACCTCTTGTGATGAAATCATAGGGAACAGTGAGCTCACAGATCTCATACAGAAATCATGTAGGGTTTTTCTTTATTTTTTTGTGATGACTTCACCTTGTTAGTTTTCTTTTTTTCTCTTTTGAAAGAAAGACGTTTTTTATTGCCACAGTACAGGCACAGTTCTAGTGACCTTACTTTGTATCCCTGTGAATATTTCCACCATCAGGCTCTGCTGAAGTGAGCAGTGTAAACACACCTTCCAGCAGGCTCTGAGCCTCTGGGGTTTTCCCACATGGGTACAAGTCTCCCATGCAGCAACTTTTGGCTTTACAGGCAGTTTCTTGTTCCTATAGACTGATGCCCACATATGAGTCATGTCCCAGCAGGAGCCTTGCCCAGTGGTGTGGATTGATGCAGGATGAGTTAACGTCTTGTTGAATTAAGAATGCATTGTCTTTTCCTGCCTTGTGTTATATTTGACACTCGTTTCTGGTCTGATATCAAGTTATAACCAGATAGTATTTTTCCTCTCTTTAAACCACTGTGAATGGGTTATTGAAGAACACTGAATACTAATTTGATCTAACTGGGATTTATTCAGATAGAAATGTAGAAGTGGACTCTGATTAAACTTCTTAGATGTACTATGAGCCATTTACCCTTTAGAGAAAAAAAGAGGTAAAAAAAAATGTTCTGGGAAGTTGGCTAGCAATTTGGAAAGCTTACAGTAAAAGTATTAATAATAAAGGATGTTTGATATTTTTTGATATAATGAAATCTCATTTCTCTAGTTAAGGTTCTTCATGCAAGTTATTCACTTCTGCTCTCAATTCCTATATACTGTACTATCCAACAGGAAAAGGAACTGTGCAACTAACTCAGCTGATTGTGAGGAACTTCTTAAATTTAGGAGTGAATTTTTTCTTATTCTCTAAAGATGTTGGTCATGCATAAACTAATTTTTTCCGTCTTTTCTTAACCACCTGGTGACTGTGTGGTGTTTATGCTGAATGTGAGTGCTGTTGCTGGCTGCTGTTGCTGTCGTAATAAAAACAAGTGGGAACACAAAAATCCCTGTTGCATCTCAGTGTCTGGGAGGCAGCTGAGTAAGAGGAAGTGGAGATTTTCTGATGGTAGAGGAAGTGCTTTGCCCTTGAAACTGGCCAGGTCAGAGTGATGCAAGTTCAGCATTGGCCTGGAGTTATGAGATACTGCAAATAAATAAATACTAATTTATTCTCCTGTGATGTACACTAGTGTACAAGTGATACAGGTGCTCCCAGCTTTATAAAGTGCTGTTTGCCTGCCCCACCCTAGTTTCTGATTCCTTCTTTATTTAGAATAGGCATATTAGTTTATGTAAAGAAACTCGATTGTTTAGGTTTAAAAATTAAATAAATACAAGATTCCCAGTGCTAAGGATTCAAAGTTATCCAGTCATAAGGATGAGCTGCAGGTCTCTGTCTCTGTGTCATGCACAGGGGACATGTTTGTTACAGCTGCTTTTTTTCTGAAGTGAGAGGTGAAAGATTGAGCTTGTAGAGTTGGAGGTTGTCTGCCTCACTGAGGAGGTGTTGACTGTCACCACGGTTTCATGACCCCAGTTTATATGAGGAATAAAAATGTTCCTTATTGTGTTTGGCTGTCATGTAAGTAAAGGTAGAATGACTGTTTCCAAATCCAGTATATCCCAAAATAAGACTCTACCACATGGCTTGACTGGTGTTAGGAAGGTGTTTGCTACAAGAAGAGTGTTTGTATTTGGCCACCGAGTGGCACTCTGGGCCCAGCAATCTAAGAGGGGAATGGTTTATTTCTGCCATCAGGGTTCAGGGATCTAAAATACAATTATTTGCAAGCGTGTAGACACCATTGAATCAAATTGGATTGCTGAAGGTTAAATTACTGTCTTCAGAAATGTTGTTATAATATCCATCTTGACATTTCATTATCCCAGTACAATATAAATATCAAATTTGATTAGCTGTCAAGCATCAGGAAAAATAAACCAAAATATTTCCATCATTTTTACTCCCGAAAAATAGTAAGGGGAATCATTAAAAATACTGGGTTGCCAAAGGCAGATTAAAGTTTAAAAATACCCATTGAAACTAGTATTTGGTTGGGTAGCTAGAATATTTTTGTTCTCACAAGGTGCCATTATGAAGACTGCTGGTGTTGAAGGCAGGTGTTTGAGCTGCTGCATCCATTGCTGGATATAATCTAATTTGGTTTGGGAAGTGGTAGCTCTTTCATCCAGCTTTAGTGATGCTTCCAAGATTCATTTCAAGACTTTGAGATTGAGTTGTGTTTACAGGACCAAAACCTCCCAGTAGTTTGACTAAGATTTGTTTTTTAATTATGCAGAATTCAAGTAAAACACCACATTGACCTTATTGGCAAAACCATTTGTAGACAAATTGGCTGTACCCATATTTCTAAATTAAGATATTATAGGTCAAGCAAACCTTGATGTGAATCACATTTGAGTCACCTGAAATTTGAATATGGTGCTTTGTACTGGAATTTAAACAATACAATATTTAAAACATTATTCAATGTCATACCAAGTCATTCATCATACTCTGTGGATCCAGAACTGTTTATAACAATTTTTATTACTGTGAACAGTTTCTAGTTCATGTTATAATTACTATTCAAACTACGTGACATCAACCTAATTATCTTTTGTGAGATTAATGGGTAATTCCAGCCTACTGTTTTGCATATGTGACTGTGAAGGCAGCGGTTGGAACTTGAGCAATATTTCTGAATAAATGCACTTGATAGAGCTCTAGTTCCTAATGAAGATGAGATATCTCTGCAGCTAAGAAAGAGTTATGATTCCCTCTGGAGCTGTGCATGTCACAGAGCATTGTTAAGTTTAACGACTGTGTTTGAAAAAGTGGGAAAAGTTGGTCCCATGCACTGCTGATTGTTTCCTTGTTTCACAGTGTCTGGTAGTGATCACACAGCCCCAGGAGGGATAAATGACTGTGGCTTCAGTGACATTGTGTGGCTACAGATTGGCATTGGGCACAGACATCATCCAGCTTTCTCTAAACAGTCTTTTAAATGTCAGCTTCCTGTGATGGGAGGGCATGTCAGACCAGGACAGAAATTTCAGAGTTTCAGCTTTCTTACTTTTTTTTTTTTGCCTGCAAATGTCAATTTTAGTTTCTGTTGACTTGATATTTTCAGGAATCTTTGATTCTTTTTAAGTTATGTAAGTTCACCTTGCACATGACTGTGTCTGTATATGGATACCCATGGGGTGACATTAAATACTCCAGGGATTACTATGCAAAGACCTCATGAACAAAATCTTCATATGCTTTCTGGTTTGTACTCAAGTGGCAAAGAAGGCCATTAATTTCTAGGCTGTTACTTAATAGAGAGAAAATTAAACATCAGCTGAAATTATAACATTGTATGAGGGATTTGTACTACATTATAATCTGCATCCTTAATGGCTGATAATTGCAATAATTTTGTAAGTGTGATGTTCCTTTTTCTTGGTAGTGGAATTACAAGACAGGTTTAACAGCAATGCAGCACAAATAATCTATCCTCTAAAGGCTTGAGATGGGAAACCAGTCTTCATTTTTATCTTAACAAATGAAGAAAACACTTTATTTTCCTTTTAAGTAGCAATGGACTGTCGGGGAAAATGTATGACCAATTTCTCTTGAGTTTCTGTTCTAGAACCTGACTTCCAGTGATGAGTTAGGGGTTGAAAAAGGCATTCAGGAAGTTAAGCCAAACATTTTAGAAGCTTTAAGACTCTATCCATATAACTTGGTAGATTCCTTCACTACTTTGAGTTTTCATTGCTAGTTTCTGACAGTCACACAGAGAAACATACATTCACATTTTAGCATTTAGCATAGGTTGGTTATAAAATGCTGAGCTATTACAAACTTTGATCACTCTGGATCTGCTTAAAAAACAAACAAACGAAGGTCTGATTCTCTGCCCATGATCTGGAAGAGGTGGTCAGATGCCATAATCACCTCTGAAGGAGCAGGTGCTGCTCCATGCCATGTCCTGGTGACTGAGGAGTTCAGCCAGCTGGTGCTGAAAAATGGGACAGCTGTGTGTGAACCCCATCTCCTTCTGGCTGGGTGAGCACCACCACAGGGTGGCTGTGGGGACACTCTGACTCCAGTCTAGTTTGGGTGAAGCTGGCAGCAGAATGGGGTGCAAGGGGGTGGGGGGCTGTGTGTGGGGTTGGGCTCCCTGCTGCCGTCTCTTCCTGGGGTAGTGCTTACTGACCCATGCCTTCCTCCCTGACTGGCCGTGCCATGGTAGTTGGAATGTTCTCTGGGGTGTGACTGGGAACTGGGAAGGTCACATTCACACCATAGCAGTGCCAGTGCTCTGGTGACAGTAGGCACTTTTCTCTGACTTCTTGGGATTTCCAGATATTGTTGTTTGCTGTCTTAGTATACAATGTCTTTTTCTCTTTTTTTGCCTCATCTGTCGCCCTAGATATCACACATGCCTTGCACAGTAACTTCTCTGAACTTAATTCACTAATCTAGCTTGCCCAAACAAGTGTGTCATCTCCTTGTGACCATGAGCTTTCCTTTCCAATGGGCTTGATCATGTTGGAAGACTTTATGAGCCAGCAGAATAAATTTTGATCCCATTCAATTTTGGTCCAATTACAGCTATTACAATAGTGCCTGAGCCACATTAGGGACAAGCAGAGTATTTATCTTGGTTTCTGATTCTTACTCACTCTGTGGCACCACAACTTTGCTTTCATCTCTTACAGGACATGCTGTAGTAGTACCCCCACATTTCCCTATGTGATCTTGTATATACTGCACTGTGCATAAACCTGGTATATCAGGCATCTAGTTCTACGTACAGATTTCCTCACTGAAAACACAATTCATAAAGCCTTTTTTACTTTTTTGTCAGGTCTCTGTGAGCTTTCCAGATTTCCGTTTCAGTCAGAGTCCTTTAATGTGAGTGACCATGGACTGTGCTGCTGAAGATGGGGGGAAGGGAGTAAACATCTAAAGGGCTTCATCATTTAAAACCAGGGATTGCTTCAAATGACAGACATCAGTGCACAGGAGACTGTGCTGGCCACTATATTTCTGCTTCCTGTGCTCTGTGCCAGAGGTTAAAATTGTGTTTGTTCCTTCCACATCACAAATGCTGGTGACCAAGTGCAGAGTGGGTCAAACTCAAAACAACCTTCCTCTTAGGCAGTGCCTAGGAATAACTTGGGGCAGGATGAAATACCTCAATACATGTAAAGATGCATGTTCCTATAATTACTTAGTATTTGGGTAATGAACCAGAGCCCAGCCTTTGCAGTTGCTTCAAGTCATTTTACTGGTTGGCTTATCTGGGTTATGGTAGATCAAACAAGACCGTATCATAGGACCCAAAGCTTTTGGAAAGGTTGCTGAGAAGAGTTTTTGTTTCCCTCCATGTCATTTACTGTCAGGAATGTGTGTTTTACCTCATGAAAGTTACCAGGGCCCCCAGCTCTGCCCTTGGTTTTCTTCTGATCAGCTTTTATGCCTTCTCTTGTTCAAGGGTGTCAAAATTCCGTTCTCCTTTAAGCTGTAGCTGTTTTGCATGAAGTCACTCAAAGGGAGCAGGGAAGACCACTGCTGTGCTCTGCTGCCTAAGTTTCCAGGAAATTCACCTGAGCTGACATGGAGCACTGGGAGCCCCAAGGTCAGTTCTGCTCCATAACCTTGCTGAGGTCCTGTTCTCTGTTGCTTTGCTGTTAAAGAGTTGAACACCAGTCTATCTTTTTTAGTTAAAAAACCCCACCACAAACTCCACTATTTTCTTAGTAACTTCAAGCTGGTATCTGTTAGAGAAAAGAGCTATAGCTCCTTTCAACCAGGAATTCAGTATGATTTCAGAATACAAGGTGTTTGGTGTTTTGGCAGTGCTGTGCATGTGATAATGCCCTTCAGGAGTGATTAGGGCTTTGTTCATCTGAGAATCATCTGCTGAGACGTGCATATGTAAGTAGAAGAAACTGTGATTACAAGAGTTTGCGTTCCTTATCAGGTTACGTGGTGGTAAAGGAGAATGATTGTACATGTACCTACGTTAAGGTCTTTGAGTGTTATGAAAACTGCTCTGTGTGTCTTTAGCCATTTATGTGGAAGGATTTGTGATAGTGTTTTGTTGATTCTTTCAGAATTTTTCCAGGCCTTAGATGATTGTGCCATTTGGCAAAGTCCAGAGCTTTATCTCCTTTTCCACACTTGCTGGACACTCTTGGATACAGAGTTCTCTTCTGTTCTTTTACAGCATGTATTTACTTAATTTTCCTTTCAAAAAAAAAAGTAGGTGCCTGAAAGTGGCAGCTTAGTTGCTGGAATTGGAGAAAAATGCAAGCGAGATTGAAGCCCGCTTTTGCCATTGCATTCTTGATTTAGTTAGATTTTGGTTATACCTGACGTTGTGTTGTGTAAGAGTTTTAAGTGTTAGCTGGAAAGTGTGAAGGATGTTTATGTCTCCTTTGCCTAAAGCATGAAAGGAAAAGAACATTTTCCTTTTAACAAGAAACTCCAGAGCAGTTTGGACTCTACCTCAAAGAGCAATGTTTGGTTTCCTGATCTCTTCCAGACAGTTCTTAATACAAGTCCAAACCCAATCTATAAGTAGTAGCCAAAGTGGTTTTTGCCTTCTCTTAAGCTCCCTTTAGCTAAACCTAGCTGTGCTGGTTATGTATTTTTCCAAAGGGCAACAGCCTGATATAATGGAGAGTAGATTTTGCTTTGGCCTGTGGTACCATGCCGTCATCCTCTTGGACCACCTCCAAGAGAGCACAGGTGGCAGTTCTGCTGGGATCTCACAGCTTCTCTGTTTTTATTAGGCTTTCTGGCTGGTATCCTCTACTGTATGACCCACCCTTGAGATGCACTTTTTGGACCACTCCATGGAATTTCTTCTGGTCACCTTCTAAAATTTCATCCCAGTATCTTAAATTAAAAATGTCTGGGTAAACCTTACAGTGCTTGTTCTAGTCATTGGTTTATGATCACATGAACTACATTTGAGTGACTGTAAGGAGCACAGGAGTATCTTTATTCATAAGCCATGTACATCTATGAACTTGCCTGTGTCGGGTGTGCTCTCATTTGCAGTTTACCCTCGAAACAGCTGCATAACCCTCAAGAGCTTTCTCCAGGTCATGTCATGGCTCTGTCTCTGTTCCACACATTTCCAGTCTTCCCTAGATAAAGTTCCCACTTGCTGCAGTTTCCATAGGTTCCACACTCTCCGTGGGCTCTATCCCAAGCAGGTGCTGCTCACACCTACTTCCATTTTCTGGCCAGTGCAGGCAGTGCTGGGGCGGGGGGGCACTTGTCCGTTGCCAGGATTGCACTTTTCTGGGAGCAAAGGAAGGAAGCAGAGGAAATGGCAGGCAGGAAAAAAGTAGATGCAAGAAAGTAGTGAAATTACCTTGCTTTGTATATGCCTGTCCTCTGTATTTGCTTATTCTTGGCTGTTTATGTAGCCAAGAGTCTGGGCGTGTAGGTGGTGCAAGGCCACTGCTCCCACTGTCCCCTGCCATGCTGGGAGACACCTCTCTAATGACACTGTGCTGGGAACGAGGCAGTGTCCCAAGGGCTGCAATCATTGAAAGCTGTCTCTCTCTTTGCAGGAGTTGCACTCTGAGCATGGCTGCTGGAGGCCAATTTCTGTTTCTGCTAATTGCACTGCTCCCTCATAAATTGCCCTTTCAGTTTCCCTCAGTAATGCTGTTCATCACCTCCTCTTTTAAACTCTGAATTTGGCATATATAGGGACATGTAAGCAGCTGCTGGTTATATTTTAATGATACAGCTTGCTAAATGCTTAAGAAGAAAAGTGTTACAAATAATTCAATAGAGTTATTTTGTAGTACATATATATATGTCTGTCATAGCCTGTTAGAATAGCACAGCGTCACTTTAAGCATGCAGATAGGAAGCTGTGTGTTTGCGCTGCTGAACAATTTGGGACCTCAGGAACCTAAGGCTGTAACAGGCATTACGATATGATGCATTAATGGCGTTTCTGGGTGTTACGAGTTTGTCCCCAGAAGGGCTGTGCTGCAGTTCACCAGTGCATATTGCATGATCATGCTGCCATGGGAGGGGCTGCCTTGTTTTTTCTGTAGTTGGTTTAAATGTGGAGATTTTTATAGTCTCTCTGGTGCTTTTGTGAGAAGGGGAGAGGCAGTTGTGTTCTATGTACTTTTTAAAAAATTAATGTGTGACCTTGTGTGGTAATGACAAAACATGAAGAAAAGTTATAATCTATATTGTCTGCCACAGTACTTGATTTTTCAGGAGGGGACTAACCTTTACTTCAGCTTTTTCTCCTTGGAAAAGAAAAGGTAAACAAGATCCTCCAAAGAAACATCATGTGCTGGCTGCCCTTGCCTGGAGTGCGAGGTTTGGGGGTTTTTTTGTTGTTGTTGTTGATTATTTTTCCCCCCAGGAAATTGTTGTAGATGCAGTATGCTTTCTTGTAAATAATATTCCCTCTCAGGAATAGTTAGGTTGGTCTGTTCAGATTTGATTTTTGCATACATGGCTTGAACTTTAATGCTGTTTGTGGGTTGGCACTGTAATTAAAGACTCTTCTGCTTGGTTTCGGCCCAACAAGGGATACCAATCTGTTTTGATGAGGAGGCAGCAGAGGGAAAGAGTGGAAGGCTAGAGGCAGATAATAGGAAACAAATAATATAGTATGTGCTTGTACTGTAAATACCTGTATTTTCAGCATAAATTAAATTCTTTCTTACCCAAAATGCTGTTTGCTTTGTATTGTGGTGTCATATTTAAGCATTATGCATAACTAACCTAAAATATATGTAATTTTCTATTTAAAACCATTTAACCAAAATAATAACAGCTTTGATAGGGAATGAGAGTGTTAGAAGAGGCTTAGCAAAGGCTCTAATCCTTGAGTAAAAGTACAGCCACGTCTCATACCGGTGCTGTATCAGGCTCCCTGGGAACAGGAGCACTTTGCTTCTGCTTGCTTTGGCCTACGTGGGGAAAGCTACATAATTTTAAAGGATGAATAATTCTTTATTTGTTAATGCACACACCAATCTCTCTTGCCTGCAATTTTAGATACTGAAAGAACGGTCAGCTTTTCTTAAAATGCTTGACACGTGTTGCTGTCTGGGCTCTTTCAAAAATCTCTCTGTCAATATCTCAAAGCAAAGGGGGAGAGCACTCAAAACCCATGGGCTTTCTTGAAATGCCTGGAAATATTTGGTTCCTGCTCTCTGGGGAAGAGAAACCTTCCCCTGTGAGCAGTTTATTTCTGTCTTGGCCATTGCTTTGTCAGTTCAGACATTGCTTCTTTATTCTTCTTCTTTATTCTTCCTTTTTGTCTGATCCTGGAAAGTGCTGGAGAAAGTATTACTCACTAGTTGGACTCTTAGTTCAATGTGATCAAGAACTATTAAGCTCTTATCTGCTTATTCTATTAAATAATTTTAATAACTATATGGAAAACTGTAATTCTAGGATGATGATAAATGAGACTGAGTTTTTGCTTGTTACAGAGTGTGAAATACCTTGTTAATGGAAAATGTTAGAGTAATTGTTTATATAGAAAACAATCATCCGAGTTCTCAGATTTTTTACCATCTGTATATTGCAGTCATAGTTAACAATATGTTTATTTTTGGGTGGTGAGACCTCCTTGAATTAATTTTGCTACAGAATGGCCTGTGCTTCATATGATGCCTTTTGCTTCAAGAGAATGTCATAGGCATCCTGTAAGGTTCATTTCGTTAGGAAGCTGTATTCTGTTGTCATGCTGAAGAGCCATTTCAGAGTCAGTGTTGCTTTATCCAGAACTGGTCCTCTGTCCCCGGTTAGGCCAAGCAGCAGCTGGGGTAAAGGTGTCTTGAGTGTCAGTGGCAAAGCCCCTGGTGGGCTCTCTGCTCCCTACAGCTTGGCCATGTAATCCCAGGGACTGCTGGACTGCAAACTGGAAGGTAGAAAATAGGATTATGGTATTTTTAACTGCTGGTATTCATTATTTCATAAAGATGGTAAATGTGAAGAAAAACAGTGAAGGATTTCTTTATTTTCATAAGTACTTTCTTTTTTCCTTAGATCTCTAAAATTTGCACCAGTTTGTCCTTTATCAAACCAATCAATAGCAGGGCTATTCACTATAGATTTTATCTTTGCAAAGTTAATTTCAGAGCCGGTAAAAACTATGAAAATGAATTTTCTGCCCTTTGTAAAAGCCATGACCTCAGCAATACAGAGAGATGAACTGTGGGTATGAAGGGAGCTCCTAGGAGCTTGCCGTACAACTGGTGTGAATAGTGATCAGTCTGACCTGCAGCTGTCTGAGCGGTGCTGGGGGCAAGGTGCTGTAATAGATGACATAAATTGCAGCAGCGATAAGTAGAGCTGTCCCCAGAGAAGAGGACCTTTGCCCCCATCCCTTTCTTTCCTCCAGACAGTCCTCCACTTTGGAGTGCTGCTTTCCAGGCTCTCCCATCCTAGGTTTAGTCTTTCCTTTCATCTTGGCTGAAATTAGCACTATAGAAATCTCCATGTCTCAGTTTTTGCTTCAGGTGGTTAAGGGTTGTATTTCTGGCTGCTTTGTAGGCTTGTCATTGTAGAGGTGAAATCCAGCCAAGAGAATGGGTTGGAGGCAATGCAACTTTTCTGGGAGAGGTGCTAGGGTGGTACTGTGATTAAATTAACCAGAAAAGGAAGGAGGCTCCCTCTGTGACACTGTAAAAAACCTCCTGATGCTGAGAGAAATTCTCAAGAGATGAGGATCTCTGGAGCCCAGAGAGCCTGATGAGTGCCCAGTTCACTCACAGGGACTAAGGATCGCTTTCAGGTCCTTGTGTGCTGGTTGGAAAAACATTATCTAAATGGAAAGTGACTAAATCCATTTAGATGCAATGTACTAAATCCATTGTGAAAACGGGACCTTGGAGGCACTGTGAATCATGGCTTTGGAAATAAATTAAAAACTGTATGGCACTATTGTCTTCCATCATTTTACTCTTTGGGACATATTTATTCCTTTAAAGCCTTTTGTTTAGTCTGCTAAACTAAAGATTTAGCAACATACTGTTGCATTATTGAGTGGGAAATTTCTGGTTTAATTGTAATACAGTATCATAAACCTTAGAGTCAATGAGATTGAAATTCTTTTTTGTCTGTGTAGAGCCTGTGTTGCTGTGGCCTGGATCCAGAATTTGATAACACAAACAAATGATAAATTAGGCATATTTATCTAAGGGCTCATTTAGCAATAAAAAGTGTTGTTTAACTATATTTACTTCTTCATAATGTGTTTAGTGCTTTTTATTAAGTTGAAATATGCAAGGTCTGTTTTTCATTGCTGTAGTGTAAGAGCTCCATCCCAATGTAGGCACTGTATTTCTTCTTCTCCAGCCTTCAAATAGGACTTTTCCTGGAGATGCTAAAACTTGAGAGAGCTGGAAAAATCTCAGAGGGTTTTGCTAACTCATGGAACTCATTTCACATAATGATTCATGAAGGAGATGTTAAAGTAATGACAGAGTATTTTAATAGAAGACTTTGTGGGATGTGGGCACAATTACATTTATATGGGGGTGGTATTTCTGTGTTCCCCTGTACTCTTCAGGGAATGTGTTTCATTTGCAGTGTGTGAATGACAGCAGAAGGAGCAAGTACTGCCATTTCTGGGAGTCTCTGTAGTTTGTTTTGTAATTTTTCCTTTCTTTGAATGGTACTGGTCTTACAGCACTTGGGGGAGGAAGAATTGAAATAATTTTATTATCATTACTTCTGCTCTTCCTGCTATGTAGGCCTGACACTTCCTTTGAAATACAATCCAAATTTGTAGTCATCTTCAGTGGTTCCCAAAGCTGGCTCCCTTCCCTTTTGGTCTTAATTTCAGGTGTTGTCAAGTTGTGCCAGGAAGCAAGTGCAGTCGAGATTTTTGGTCTCCAGAATTGAATGTCTTAGTAACAGGTTTTGTTCAATTTTATTACTTGGCATCTTCTTTTGAAAGGAAGAACTAAAGGGGAAACACAAGGATCTCCTGGGGAATGCACAAAGAAGGGACCCTTGAAGACAGATCTCTTACCCATAAAATATAGTGAAAAACATGGCATTCTGCATGGTTTTCTGGGAGTACTTCAGTGTCCAAAGTCTTGGAGAGGATGTAAAATGCACGTGCCTCAGTGGAAAAGGTGGCTGAAGTACGTAACTGTTCCTGTACTCCCTCTTTGCATGCTCCATGAGGTACAATCAAAGTTTTTGTAGGACTGGTGCCAATGTGAATTTTCCGTGGGTTGGAAAGGGAGGGGAACAAAGTAAAAGTGAACAGTCTGCTCTCCTCTGTGTCCAGGGCTCCTTCTCTCTACTATGAGACAACAGCTGTGAGGAGCCCAAGACTAAAAAGCTTTCTGAAACATTATGAGGTGCTTAATCAGATTTCCATGTTCAGTTTCAACCTCATGTGAATAAAGAATGTGTAGTGAAAAAGGTTTGTGTGTACTTTGAACATAAACATGAAGGTAGGTGTCTATTTGCAGGGAGCTCGTGGTCATGCAAACTTAAGCCACATTCTCCTGACAGAAGGGATGTTCTCATTGTGAAAGTTTTGAGGTATCAGAGGAAAGGTTTTGGAAGGACTTTGTGTGAAGGAAACTTCAAGAAATTGCAATAGTGGCTACAGAGTGGGTTGGTTTTCTCACTTTCCTGGCTGCCTCCACCTCTCTCTTTGCCTGTGGAGGCTCCTGAAGGACAGTGGGAAATGAACTGGCTTATCCAAGTATTAATTTCAACCCAGTGGTAACTGAGTACAGAGAGAGGAAGTTATGTGAGGCAATGAAAGGAAACAAAGGAGGAAAGTGATATAAATAGCAACATAAAGAAAATATTTGGGAATAAAAGTGATCATTGACTTGTACAATAGGGTATCCAGCAGCCCTACTGAGGTTGTGTATGATGGATGTATTTGTTCATTCAGTTATCTCTTGCACTACAACATTTTAAAATTGCTGCTAGAATGAAATTGATTTCTTGAGTTTTAAATAGTGCAGCATAAATCTTCCACTCACACCAGGACTGAAGAGTCTCTGACTGCAAGCTCACTGCAGTTTGCCAGTTCCACTTGATTTCATTTCAGATTCATCCCCGCAAGCCAAACCACAAAAAGAGCTTCCTGTCCAGTGGAGAACGAAATGCAAGAGTTGATCCTTTTGTTGCTAACAGGAGGCTGCAGGGAGCAGAGCTGGCTTTTGCTGAGGTTGTGTTTGGGCTTGGTTAACCATTTTGCCAGTGAGGCAGAGACTCCTGGCGACTGGGTATAAGTTGGACACTCTTAGGTCCAACTGAGGGCAGTAGTTTTATACTTGGGGTAGTTTATAAAGAGACTTGCTGAGCAGCAGCCTGGTGTAATGAAAGGTGAAAAGCTTGGGTCGTTGTGTTTCTCAGGACTGTCTTCCAGAAGGAGAAGTTGGCTCGCTGCCTTATTTTCTCCACACTCGCTATTTGGCCTGTGGACTCAATGGGCTTTTTCTTGTTGGCTTTTTTCCCTCTCAGGGCTTATAAATTAAGCCATCAAGGGTAAATCTTTTCTCTTCCAGTTATTTACTAAATCTTAAACTTGCCAGATGTTGATGTGTTTTCCCGTATCCTCTTCAGGCAGTGCAGGTTAGCATTGATGATGGGGCTGATCACATAGGGTAAGGAGGATTTCGCTCCTGTGGGCATTCTGCAGAGGTTTTTGTCTTCTGCTCCCTCCCCAGCTGCCATCAGTGGGAGGCCTTGAAGAGCTCTGCTCTGGGAGGATGAGAGGTTTATTTGGCCATGAAGAGGGGCTCTGAGATATCGGTATGCTTTTGGGTGTCTTACTCAGAGCTGGGACAGCATCTCAGAGATGTGCCCTGCACTTTGATGCCTGTCATCTGCAGTTCCTGGAGTGTTTGTCCTGCACAGTGTTTGAGAAGTGAGAGGTTCTTCGTGGGTGAGCTCTGCCTTCAGGAAAGCCCCATTCCTGAGATGCTGCCTTGAGCTGGACATTGGGACACCCACCCTGGACCACAGTAACTCACCTGCTGCCATGTTAAAGGGCTTTGCTAGGCAACCCCAGCAGCAGCAGCACTGAAATTGGTATTATGTTTTTCTTTATACTGGGGAAGAGCATTTTTCAAGAAAAGGTATTTTCACAGTGCCCCAGCTCTTTCTTCTTCTTCACGTGCTACAGCTACTGAGAAGCATGGAGGCTGTAAAACCTGAAAGAACAGTGATGGACTAAAAGTAATCAGAGCTCTTGTGTCCTTCAAAGGCATTTGGGTGGGGAATTACATCCAAAGTGACTATTCTGTGCTATCACTTTACGCCTTACTTGTGGGGTGAACCCTTCCTGGGGGGCAGCTAAGGCAGGATCTGCTGCATGGTCATGGCTGAGAAACACATGGGAAAATAAAGGCACCTGCAAAGGGCTGCTGTGAGCCTGGCTGTGGGGATGGACAGACAGATGGAGCAGCTGCTGCCCAGCATTTGTTTTTCCTTAGGAGTTCTGAAGATGTAAAGAGTCAAATGCATTTCTTGCTGGGCTTGTTTATTATTTTTGTTTTCAAGGGGGAATTGTAGCATTGTTTTAAGACTTAAGTTCAGCTTTGGTCCCACAAAAGGAGTCAGATGCTGGCTCTTGACTTAACTGCTGAAGAGGTACTGACAATTCCAGCTTTTTCTGGAGCTATCCTTTGATTCCTTGGAATAAATCAGACATTAACTACTGATCTCTTTTTTTTTTTTTTCCCTCCTAATCCAGTGGGCAGCTGTCAGAGTTGATGGTTATTTTCCATTAAATAGTTGCCTAGCTCAGTCTGTTTTCCCTCTGAATTTTGTGTCAAAATAAAATAGTTCTTCACATATTTCTGTAAGCCACATTACTGCGTTTACTGTGTATTTCTGTGTGCTGAGGAGCCCTGCTGTTCCCACAAAGACCCTTGTGTTTGTGCTGCAAGGCTTTGGCTGGACACGGGCAGTGTGGGTGAGGAAGCAGTGACAGGCAGAGGGAAACTGTGCAGCCTTTTTACTTGACTGAGTTATTTTTTTGGGTCTTAAGCAAACGTTGCTTGAATGCAGTTCATGGTATTTGCTCAGTGATCCAGTGGAATGTCTGGGATATTTTTGTTTTTCCTTCAGAGCCAAAAAGCAGCTTTTGCCTCTAAATCCCAAGTTGCCAGCCTGAGGCTGAGTCACTGTGCTTTAGGGCAAGGAGAGCTGAGCTGGTGTGCTGAGACGGGGTACCCTGTCCAGCACAGAGCACTCCTGCTGTGCCTAGAGCTGGATGTGTTAATTAAAGATGTTGAAAATTACTCCACAGCTGAATCTGCTTTTACTGACATGAAAGCTGTGCCAAGCTGTCGGGCAGCATGCTGCAGGCCTGTCCCACTCGTACCCCAGCTCCACTGGGGATAAATAAAAAAAACAGTTTCAGCCATCAAATCTGTGACCCTTTGGTGAGCCCTGACTCTCCCCAACCACTCAGCTTGGAGGTGCCACTGTGGGCTTTGTGCACGCTGTCATTGCATTCAAATTGAGCACAGGTTTCCGGAGTAGCAGCTTCTTGCAGAGGTTTCCAGACCTTGTAATGATGTGGAGATGAAGCTGCTGTGTCCTGGCCCCAACAATACATGCCTGGAATCTAGGTGAAGCTTGTACTTGCTCATCTGCATCTGCTTTTGTACTGCAAACTCAGGGAACATCTCCATGTATGTGTTCCACAGCAATTTTAAACAAGACACGCACATGTCCTCTCAAACCTGCTTTTGGCTCTCTTCTTCAAATCTCCTCTGTATTCTTCTTTAAAACTTCTCCAAGTTTACCCAGTCTTTAGGCTGGTGGTTCTTGCGTGGCTGGGACAAACTGACAAACTGCAGCCATTGGAACAGGTTTTCCACAGGGGGGTGGTAGAGTTGCCATCCCTGAAGGTGTTTAAGAGATGTTTGGATCTGGTGCTGGGTGATGTGGTTTAGTGGCTTAGGGGTTACAGTGGTGGTGCTGAGTGGATGGTTGGACTGGATGATCTTAAAGGTCTCTTCCAACCCTCATGTTTCCATGATTCTGTGATGTTTACTTGCTGACTGGAGGGTCTATACCTGTGTGTCTTAACGGAGACCCTTCCAGTCACTTTCTTCTTTGCCACGTATCCTGAAGGTGCCACTAGAGAAATTCTGTTTTCGGGAAGAAAATGTCTCATTAGCTCTGTTTGCCTGACCTTTAAGTGAGGAATATCCTACTGCCTTGATCAAACATAATCAGTTGCAACTAGACCAAACTTGAGGCTAAAGGAGTGTTTCTTTTAAAACACTGATCAACACAAGAGACAGGCATCTACTACTAAGATTTGCACAAGATTCAAGATCCTCCAGGGCATCCTCTGGGGACTGCAAATATGCAGAGTAAATACCTGCTGGCTCATGGTCAGTGCTCTATTTTTAAGATTTTTTTCATTTTCTGTGTTGATTTTGCTGACAATGACCCTCCTTATCTGGTATGAAAGAAATATTAAAGAAATAACCAAGGAATTAATTTTACATATGGTCTTTTGGTCATGGTCTTTAATATTGAGACAGCCCAGAGTCCTGTGAGCATACGTGTTCCTGTGCCAAGCTCCTGTGCCAAGAGAGCATCTGTCCTCCTATAATGCAGTAATTATGGGTCTTTACAGCTTGGATCTGCTTTCTTGGAGCACTGATAGTCTACGGGCTGGGGATAGGAAACAGAAGGAGGAAAAGTCATTTGACTGCCCGACTTTAGATGCCCAAGTGAGGCTTGTGAGATAGGAGCAGTATGGACATACGGTCCATTGGGGAGTCAGATCTGAGGTCAGATCGACATTTATCTCCTATGAATTGTAAGTGAACAATGTGAGATCAATGATAAAAGAGTTGGGTATGAAAAGAAAAAACCCTGTATTACTTCTGACAAATCATACTGTGCTAGAAGTGTAAATGTCTATGGCAGCTGCTCTTACTGGTCTTTTCAAAGTTGGGAAGCTCTTGAACATAGTTACTAAAAGACATTTTCACTATACATTATTGGACCGAAGGGGCTGAAAACAACGTCAAAATACTCAGATATTTCTGCATTTCCAGGAGAGTGCATGAAAAATGGCATCAATTATTCTTCATGTTCTTTGACATGAGATGTCTCTATATGTCAGATGGGTGTAGCTGCATTACAAAAGGGCAAAGGCACAGCATTTTTCAGTTGAGGACAGTTTTGTCAGATGCTGACACTGGTGTTGGCAAGTCTCAAGGGTGAAATAAGGAGCTCTTCAGAACATCTCGGCTTTTACTAAAGGTTTGAATGCTTGCAAGCATAGAAGTGCTGAAGTCTCAAGTGTATTTTATGTCATAGTTGGTGAGAGTGGCTTGCCAGAGGATGAAATTTGCCATAGAAAGGCTGGAAAGAATGTGGATAATTTTTAGCATGCACACGAAATTTTTGTGATGTGTATGTATCTTCCAGAAATTTGTGGGACAGATGGAACACGCAAACCAAAGGACCGAAAGGGCCATAAATAAATATACTCTTATCCCTGGTAGAAGATATGATAAGAAATACCTTCACTGCTTAAGGTTAAGATAGCGGCATTGAGCTGAATTTGTATTCCTTTTCTCACTTAAAATACAGTGTCCAAAGCAAGTAAAGGCTGCAACAGCTTGATCATAATTTGCTTGTTAAAACCAACCTTTAGCTCCTCTGCCTTGCACTGAGGTGAGAATCATAGAATCATGGAATCAGAGAATCATTAAGATTGGAAAAGACCTCCAAGATCATCAAATCCAACCTTTGACCAAACACAACCTTGTCAACTAAACCATGGCATTATGTTCCATGACCAGTTGTTCCTTGAAAACTTCCAGGGATGGTGATGCCACCACTTCCCTGGGCAGCTCGTTCGAATGCTCAACAGCCCTAGAGGAGAGGGAATAAAGCTCCTGGCCTCACTGTGTATAAGATGACACTTGCTATAGGACATGCCACACTTGCACAGATAAGTAATTTTTCTGGACTGATGTTTGCTGCCAGGTGACTTCCAGAGTTTCAGAGGAAGGAGAAGTGTTATTCAGTCTTGGTGAACTTCTACTGGTGGTCAGAGGTGTATTATTACAGATGTGGCTTTCAGCCTGCACTGTGGCTTTGCCTGTCTTTGTCAACGATCACTCTCTGATCAGTAAAGCTGTGCAGTTGATTCTGTTCAGGCACTTCAGTGTGTTTTTGTACATACAATAATAACTTTAACAACAACACTACTGGTGCTACTGCTACTGTCTTTCTATGCCCTTCACATCTGGTTCTTATGAGTATTAAAGATGAAATTCTGTTTTGGTTTTGGTTGGGTTTTTTTTTTATAATACATGCCGGCTTCACAGTGATGAGATATCAATGATTTTGATGGGAAAGAGCACCAGTGGAAATTTTTGCCTCAAAATAGGTTTCTTTTCCATCTGATAATGAAAGGAATGATTTGTTCTTTGACCTTTGTTTGGCAGACTTGGAAATTGAAAAGAAAGATGGTTGTACTGTAATAGCTTCACTCTAATGATATGTGTGGTCAGTGGTTTGTGGGCACTTAAACAAAGGTGGGTATGCTGTGAGATGCGTCGAGGTAGGAGCCAAAATGCAGGGAGCACTGCTTGTGGAATAACCTTGTAACTCCAAGCTCAGGGAGAAGTGCCTTTTTGTGGGTCAAAGAGGTGTCTCTCCAGCCCCTGTGTCCCTGTTCTGTTTTAGCAGGGGACCATGCTGTGATGAAATGTTAGACATCTGTCTTCACCAAGAGCTTCAGTGATGCTACTCTTGTGAAATGCATGTATCTCAGCTAGAGGGAAAAAAGATCATTCATTTAAAAAACCAAAAAGTAACAGCACTAGTAGGTGTAGACATTTCTATGTAAGACACAGTGCAGGAGAACTCTAAAGTTGAGACTTTGTTGATTTTTTCCTGTGAACTCCTTATTGTAATGTCTAAGCACCTTATAAATATTTATGGCTGTGTCCTCAAAAGAAAATGAAATTTATATAATGGAGGTTCAAAGTGATGTTAAAAGAAGCAACTTCTCAAAGGTTCCTACACAGTTATATCATGACAGAACTGGGACAGCAAATCAGACCAGTATATCCCATTTTAGTAAACAAGCCAGTATCCCATCCTTTTTATTAGTTACTTTTGCATTGGCTCCTTACAGATTAATTCACTGCTTTTTTTTCTTAAAATACAACTACTTTATTTTAGGGAAATCCATTATTTTTTGTAACTTCACTCTTAAGGAGGCCACACATGGATTGATGGCCAACAGGGGGTTGCAGTTAGCTGCTTCGGAGGAACAGAGGAGAACATTAAATTCAAATTTATGCTGCTGTGTGACAACTTACTCTGATCTTGGTCTTTGGCTGCTGGAGGTGTCCAAGCATCACTTGGGAGTTGCCCAAGCTCAGAAGCTGATGCTGTGTGCTGGGGTGATTTTGCAGCACAGAGCTCAGCAACACTACCTGCCTGGGATGGAGTTGCCTTTGCTTTCCTCCCCTCTCTCCATCCTCATGCTGCTGCTCAGGGCAGCTCACGAAATATCCGCAGCTTCCTTTTTAGGAGAAGCCAGTAGTGAAACAATTCCCTGCATCCCCTGTTGTGCATGCATGGGAGGTGCTGATTTCTGTGGTTTCCAGGTGACACTGGTCTTCCCCAAACACCAGCCAGGGAACAAAATGTTGCAGTGGTGGCAGCTCTCTCCTGCAGCCAGGGATTCAAAGCTGTATTTGGGCAGTCACAAAGTGCACGAGCAAGAGGCTGTTTTGCTGTTCCTTGGGGTTTAAAAGTCTTTGTACAAATCTCTTTGAAGTTGCTGAAGGACTTCTGATGCTGCAATGGGCTTTGAATTTGACCCAAAATGTCAGTTTACAGTGTTTGTCTTTTGTTAGCTGGCTTGTGAGTATGAAACAGTGCTGAGCGAACCTTTGGAGAATATATTGAATGTGCAAATTTGCACAATGATCTTGCTCTGTTCAAAGCAATATGACTTTGGGTATCTGTTGAAATACCCCCCAGTATGTTGCAGACACATTCCTCTTTGGTCCTGTATGTGTTGTTTGTATGTATTCAGTTGGCACTGTGAGCTCTGAGGTTTTCTTTTAAGTTTTCCTACAGTACTTTGGGGAGCTCAACTCTCATCACTAATAAAATAACATAAGGCAAAACACTGGTAGGTCTTTTCTTGTTAACTGTTCTAGCTGTTGCGTTTCCCACTGTTCAAAAAAAAATAGAAAGCTTTATAAGATTCAACATATTCCCAGTGCAAATCATGAATATTTATAGACAGAGAATGAGACTTCCCATTTTGAAATGTCAGTGCTATGAAATTGCTTTTTTGGCAGGCATGATTAAGCCACACAGACTTCCAATAAAGTTTTGTAAGCTTTTTCCTTAATTATGGCTTAATTTAGGTCTCTGAGTTTAACAAAACGTATGAAGCTTGCAGCAAAATATTTTTCTTGTGGAAAATTTTGTTTGCATGGATTACACATTCTGTATTTCTTGTGATTATGATTTTTTTAATGTGCTTAAATGTGGAAATCCCATGTTTTTTCTTTACATTTCTTAACACATTTACAACATAAAAATAACCTGTACTGTGTGTTTAATGCAGATTTTTCAAGAATTTAGTTTGGAAAGTGCATGTTATTACTTTTTTCCTCCAAATGCCTTGAGTAAAATGTAGAGGAGGTTATAGGATATCAAGCAAGAGGTAAAAGATTTTCTCAAGCAGTTACTGCTGCGAGAGATGAGGAGCAATTTTGCTTTCATATAGTTGTTCTTATATGCACCATCCCGACAACAGCAATAAACAGAATAATCCGCATAATTGTACTTATGTGGCATTGACCTGTGTTTTCCAGAGAAAATCCCTTTTCCCAGATAAAATAATCTTCCATTCAGCTGTAAGTGGAAGGAAGCCTCATTAGTAGCTGCACAGATTTAGGGGAATGTTTCTGCACAGACTTAATACAGAATTTTGATTTGAACCTTCTAGTGGATTTGATATTTGGTGAACAAAATACTGTAAAGGCACTAAAAACCACCTTGTTTTCCTGTGCTGATTGGATAACAGGATATTTACTCAAAAGGACTAGACAGAAAAGCAGAGAGATGATGTGATTAAACTAAGGTAGATTTATTACTAGATTTTTTAACAGCGTATTTTCTGAAATGGATTTATTAGTATCTCAGCCCTGCTCAGAGATAAAGTTTTGAACAGCTTTGAGCTATTCCTGGCTTAATACTTAAGTAGGGAAATACTTACTTAATAATACTTAAGTGGGGGAAAACCAGAAAATTTTGGAAAAGAAACAAACTGTTTAAAATCCTCTGCTGTGATCATGCTTTTCTGACTCCCTGCAGCCTTGCATTATCAAACTGAGAATATCTCTATCTCCCTAATACTAATGTTTGAAATATGATACAAATAAATCATTTGAATAAAGTAGGAAGGAAAAAAAAGTGGTTTGCATCACAGCTACCTGGGACCTGCTCCCAACAGCACTTGCACTTGCTAAGGTGACCTTAGAGGGAGTCATGGGCTCTAAAGCTGGGCTTTCTAGGGGAGGTGAAGAAAGTGGAATGCCTTATAACTCAGACACTTGGGCATTTTTAATCTCTGGCTTTGAATGGTGAAGTCAGCATCTGCAACAGCAAATATTTGGAAAGCAGTTTGAAAACTGTTTAACTGAAAATGATGCAGAAATCGGGGAGTTTGTGGGGGGAGGTGTGTGCTTTTATTTTCCAGATGAAACTCCCCGGGATGGCAGAAAGTACCACCAGAGTCTGCTCTCTGTGTTTTCACCTATCTTTGCTCTTCTTTGCAGGTTACATATTTGGGTAAGGTTTCCACAACAGGGATGCAATTTTTGTCAGGCTGCACAGAAAAACCAGTCATTGAATTGTGGAAGAAGCACACGCTCACCAGGGAGGATGTTTACCCAGCTAACGCCCTTCTGGAAATTCGCCCTTTCCAAGTCTGGCTGCACCATCTGGACCTCAAAGGTGAGGCGACAGTCCACATGGATACCTTTCAGGTAGCACGTATAGCCTACTGCACTGCTGACCACAACGTCAGCCCAAACATCTTTGCTTGGGTCTATCGGGAGATCAACGATGACCTGTCCTACCAGATGGACTGCCATGCTGTGGAGTGTGAGAGCAAGCTGGAGGCCAAGAAGCTGGCCCATGCCATGATGGAGGCCTTTAAGAAGACTTTTCACAGCATGAAAAGCGATGGCCGGATCCACAGGAACAGCTCATCGGAGGAAATGTCTCATGAATTTGAATCTGATGATGGCTGACTGAACTCATTCATGGTTCAGCAAAGGCAGAAATGGCTTAGGGAATGAGAGCTGATAGATGAATAAGCAACAATTGAAACTTGGGAATGAAAGGACTGCCAAACACTTGTCTGACCAGCTTTTTAAATCAAAAGAGCAATTTGGTACCTACAGACATGCATCATTAAAGTAATTACGTTGCATTGAAATCTGCTGCTGTTGTAGAAGTGAAAAAAAAATCTCCCTCCCCCACCTCTGTCACCCACCCATCACTATCCCTTTCTCATCTCTGTAGTTCAGGTGCATACCATGAAGTACAGTCATTCCTGCTTGTCTTACGAGACTGGTCAGGCAATCTTATTAGTTGCTTCTCTGGCATTCCTAGCTGCGGGCTGATGCTGATGCACAAGAGCAAGTAGACCTGGAAAGCCCTAATGGTTCCCGAAGAATCTTTCTCCATGATACATCACACAAATCCTTTGACCATGTGTAGGGTAAGACAGCCATACATAGCCTTTTAGACTAATGGCCTGGCATTCTGCAGTTAATTCACATTTCACAAATAAAAAATGAAAGATGCTTGTATGTACACATTATATCATATGCTATCCTTTATTTTATTCATTGTACCTATTTTCTTAATATACCTGCTGCCATGTCTTTCACCCAACACCAGTAGTTGCAGTTTCAGACTATGTACTGCAGGATACCAAAAAGGGGGGGGCAGAAGTACTCCCCGGTGGCTGGGGGTTCAGCAAGTCAGTGCTGCTGTCTGTGCATTGTCCTACCCTGATGTGCTCTGCAGGAGGGGGGGCCCGCTGGGAAGAGTTGAGGGACGCTTGGGTGTGTTGGTGTTTGAACTGTGACTTCTCATCAACCTCAGGTCTGACGTGATCCGAGCACGGTGGGCACAGCTCTGTGTCCCCGCTCTCGCATCGCTGGTCGAGCAGCCCTGGTGGGATGGAGCTGGCAGTGTCTCACCACACAGGGCTGCCTCACTGTAGAGATCAAAGGAAATGGTCCCTTAGGAGTCAGATTTTAACATCTGTTCCGGTTGAGAACCTCACGTTAAGATTTCTGTATCTTTCCTTGTTCACAGATATACAGTCATGCCTTTCTTAAATGCAGATGTTTAATAAAACTCAAATAAAGGAAAAACTTGTTTCACTTGATATTTTTTAAGGCTGAGAGCAGATCAATAGTTTGCAAGTAATGCTGCTCCTTTGTACAATTTTGTTTGTAGTTATGGTAATGTTAGGGGCACTAGGGCACCTTACAGAAGCCTTAAAAGAAAGCTAATCCAAGCAGATAGCTCAGCGTCTGTGTTTTGTGTCTCTGTGTTTGTATGTGAGAGTGTATGTGCGAGTCCAGTGATGAAGCATGTAGATTGAGCATGGAGATGTATTGAGGAGGGCCCACACCTCTTGAAAATATGCTTGTTGCTTTACAATGTATGTAAACTGTTCTCCAGCATAAATGCATTCATACTTTAATAAAAAAAAGTTTTGAGTTAAACCTTGTTAGTTTTAAGCTGTCTTTCCAATGTAAACTCTGTGGTTTTATGTGTGTGAGTTCTGTGTTTATTTCATTTAGTGGAATGAAAATGTTAATTTATTTCCATTTAATTATTACATCACTCTCCATGAGAATTACTGTTAACATTTTTAAATTATTTTCTTTTAAATATTTAGGTTAATTATTGCTGTGAGGTTTTGTTTTGGTTTCAGGTGGGGGTTTTTTGTGGGTTGGTTGGTTGGTTGGGTTTTTGTGGTTTTTTGGTTTTTTTGGGTTTGTTTTTTTTTTTTTTGTGTTGTTGTTGTTGTTGTTTGGTTGGTTTTGTTGGTTATTTTGGGTTGGTTGGTTGGGGGTTGGTTGGTTTGGTTGGTTTTTTTTTTACTTTGTGGAGTGTGGATATGATTTATAATTTTTGCTTAGCAGGAGGTGGCAGAGATACCCCCCCCCCCCCAACCTGAGCAGTTGAAATGAGCTCTGCTGAGTGGGAGCAGTATTGCCTTGCTTACAGAAATTACAGAGTGGCTCAGGTAGGGCATTTGATGGTGGGATGGGGAATATACCACCAGGCTGGCAGCTTTCAGTTTTTCTCTGAATCTTTGGACGATCCAGTGTTTCCAAATACAGGTCTAAAAAGTGATTTCTCTTTTTCTTCCCACAATGTGTACTTTGAAGTGGAGAGTCATGTATGGGCTATATGCTGGTAAAAAAAAAAAAAAAAAAGAAAAGAAAAATCTGAGTCCTGCTGTGTATATAGTTGTCTTTTTGACCAAAGGCAGAATTAGGGAAAACTTCCTTCAGCTTTTGACAAATTATTTTCTTTTGCTCAGAGGTGTAGTCATGTATTAGTTTCCTGACTTGTTTGGATGCTCTGCCACCAAAGCTGCTGTGAATGGGTGTGTGGAATCCCTCATTCCATCCTCTCAGCCAGATGTCCCTGCTGACAGCAGAGGAGTTTGTCTGCAAGCCGCAGCTCTTCTTAGCCAAGGGCTGCTGGAGTGTGGAAGGGGCAGGAGGATCCCAGCCCACCTCATACAGGAGCTGAGGTGCCTCCTGCCAGCCCTATGGAGAACTGCGGTGGATGATTTGGGTTTGAGATTTCCTTTTCTGGAGCAAATATTTAGACGAGTGGGGTGTGTTCCTGTTGTGGGATGGGTGTGATCTTTCTGGCTGACACGGTCTGCCCTTCTCACCCCCCAGTGCGGGCCAGAACACAACTGCACAGAAATGTTGTCAGCAGTGGTGTGGCAGCAGGACCAGGGCAGTGACTGTCCCCCGGTGCTGGGCACTGGTGAGGCTGCACCTCGAGTGTTGTGTCCAATTTTGGGTCCCTCGCTACATGACACTGAGGTGCTGGAGTGTGTCCAGAGAATGGCAGTAGAGCTGGGAAGGGTCTGGAGCACAAGCCTGGTAAGGAGCAGCTGAGGGAACTGGAGAAAGGAGGCTCAGGGAGACCTCACCATTTTCTACAACTCCCTGAGAGGAGGTTGTAGCAAGGTGGGGGTTGGACTCTCCTGCCAGGTAACAAGCAATAGGACAAGAGGAAATGGCCTCAAGTTGTGCTAGGGGATGTTTAGTTTGGATATTAAGGAAAGTTTCTTCCCCACAAGGGCTGTCAAGCACTGAACAGTCTGCCCAGGAAAGTGGTCATCATCCCTGCAGGTATTTAAAAGAAGTCACCATCCCTGGAGGTATTTAAAAGCTGTGTAGACGTGGCACTTGGGGACATGGTTTAGTGGTGGGCTTGGAAGTGCTGGGTTAACATTTGGGCTTGATGATCTTAAAGATCTTTTCCAACCTAAACAATTCTATGATTCTATGATCATTTGATTTTTTTTTTTTTAATGATCTTTCCTCTAATGTGCTGGGATCTGCTGAAAATATACTGTCTCCCTTAAGTCACCTGCCAGTGTGGATTGAGCAAAGAATTCCTTTGTTGGGGTTTTTGCTGTTGTCTTTTCATTTTTATTTTCTTATACAAGACAGTCTACATTTCATGTTTTACAGATGTACTGATTTACAGTGGGTTGGGAAGTTCTTCCAGAGATATTTGATACTGTGGCATCTGCAATAATTCCTTAGTGATTGGAGGCTGTGGATTACCTGAGAATTTTGCATGATAAAAATAAAATATAAGGGAGAAAATTCTAGTCCTTTTATTAGAAAATCAGACCCTTTGAAACACGAACCAGCTGTTTTCTAATAGTTCAAACATGCAAGGGAATATGAGGGAATGTGAATTTCAGTTTGTCTTTTAAAACATGAGATTTGAAAAATAATCAGTATCATGAGTTTGGATCCTTAGATAATTTGGAATTCAGGCCAAATCTCTCTTCATTGTCAATTCCAAATGTGTGATGCCATTTGCAAGAAGGAGAAATGCTTTCAATCCTGAATTGCTAGCATAGCAGTTATCACTGATTATCAGTTGCCAGTAGATACTAGAATGAAATATCAAGTTAAACTTTTCCTTCAGTTAATCTGTTGGAAAAGAAAAAATCATAAAGTTTCCATCCGGAGTAATTTCCAGTTGGCTCAAGGCTTTCGTGCTCAACTACAAAGAGTCCAGTTTTGGATCTCACTGCATCCCGCTCTGGGTTGATGAGTTCCTTCGGTGTCAGCCAGGAAAACATGTAAAGGATTTCTTTCCCTCTTCTGCTTCTAGGGGAGGGTGGAAAGGGTTCGAGTATCTGTGTGTTACTAGGAGTGTGGAAACAGTAAGAGAGCATTTAGGTCATAACACCTCAACATCATTACATAACATCACCACAGTTATGTCAAGGTGATTTTCACAATTTTTCTAGGTACCTTAAGAAAGAGAAACTGTTACTCTATATAGTAAATTTGTTTGGTTTTCAAGCTCTGAAGTCTAAATATCTTCTGTTCCTACCAAGTTTTCTGTGGAGCTGTGACTGAATGGTGGTTGTGCCATGGGGAGAGAAACGCTCTGCACTAGTGAGCATAGGTTGCATGAGAATTGCTTAGATGTGCATGGGGGTTTTAGCCCAGGGGGATGGAGAAAGGCAGAGAGTAATTTCTTTCATGTTTTAAACTCAAAGGCCCCTAAGAACAGCTGAATGTTTTGTTTTGTTAAAAAAAAATAAAAAGAAACAACTGAAAACAACCAAAAAAACCCCCAACCCAAAACCCTCTGCAGCTGGTTCCACTCCTTAGCTTTCCAGTAGTGAATGACTTCATTTTTACATGAAAAAGCAGTTGGATTTTGCCAATGAATTTAATTTAATTTTCCTAAAACTTACAAATAAATGGCATGTGATTGAGAAGCGTTTGGTACAGTGGCAACCCCTTATCAGTCTCTTAGAAAACTTTAAATATGTTACTCTCTGAAGTTTTGAGACTTCTATATCAGTGAATTCACAGTGAATTTTATCTTAATTGTAAGGTTCTCTGTGTGTCTGTATACACATATACATATACACATACACATTTATATATTCATAAACATCTGCATACACGAATTGTGCAACGTGGTGCTTGTTAAATATTCTCTGTATGATGGACATATGTAACTGCATGTGGGTGTGTGAAGGCAGTCTTGCATGTTAGTCTTGAGATGAATGGTTTACTTTTTAAAAAGTTCTCTTCTTTTCAGTGGGAAGCAAATTAACTTGTCCATCTACATGTAAAATTTGATGTACCATATGCATTATTTACCATTTACCACCAGAGCTATCCCACTCCATGCCCAATTAGTTGCTCTAAGGATGATGTATGATTGGGCTCATTTTTCCCTGTGGCAGTGAATTATAATTTTCATGTAATTGGGAAGTGATAACTTAAATGTATGATTGTTGTCCTGTAGAACAGAGTTTACAGTAAGAGAATATATCCTTTAGTGAAAGTAGAGGCACTCATTATACCTTTCTTCTAATGGAATTTTAAACAGATACAGGGTGTTTTTAAAAGTTCTTTTTTTGTTAAACTCCATTAAAATGCGTCTCTCTCTCCTTGTGCCATTGATCATCGTTGGCTGGGGAAAGGGAAGGTTGTCCAGGGGGGTTGTCCCTCCCACCCCAGCAAGACACAGACACTGACACTGTGCTCCTGTGCTGCAGCACAGGGGTATCTGCTTTGATTTGCTTGAAGTTTGGGAAGGCCTCTTTTGTGTGGCAGCAATTTGTTGTACGTGCCATGAGATTTTCTGCATTTAGGATTGTAATTAATTTTGATCAGGGCTGTTAAAGCAGATACAATGATTACTGAAAATAGTTGTATGTTTGGAGAGATGTTACCATGTCTGCTGAGATGCCTTCTCTGAAAAAGGGTTGTGAGGTGTGCTGGAAGCACAGGTATGATGCACATGCTGACTGTGCTGCAAATGAGATGAACTGGTAACGGGCTGGTAATCCTGGGGGAAGGGTGGGAGGGCACAGCAAGGTCCCAGCTCTGATGGCAAAGGAGTGACTTTTAATTACTGTTCCTGTCACATGGTGCAGAACCAGTGTCCCTTCCCCATGGAGCTGTTATTGTGCAGACTGGAGCATCTCTCTCCTTTCCCACCTTCCACCATTGCAGTGGGCAGATGGTACTAGGTGGTAACTCTTACTTACTGTGCTTTAATTTGCATTGTGGTTTACATTCTCTGTTATTTTCCTGCAAATCTTATTGCTCTTGGAATGAGAGGAAACTTTATAATTCCATGAATAATGCATCATATGGCTGGTATGTTTTTCTGCGGGCAATATAGATTTTCTGAGAATGATGGACAGGAGTGGATTTCATTCTTAGCGAATTGTAATTTTATACAGTTGATATGGGTCATGTAAATGTGAAAAAGTGAGTTATTCCTATTTCAAATTTGTTATTTCAATTTAGTCACCTCTCATTTAGAGAGTAGAAATAGTTTTAGACATAATTACTGAGGATATAATTAATCAAGGTTTTCTTGCACAGTTGGGTTAAATTGTTGTGGCTGAGTGCTCAGTACCATGCCAGTGCTCGCTGGCTCAGTCTCATCTTTAATGGATTCCAGATCTCGTGGTTTCAAGTAACAACAGCTTTTCCAGATCTCAAGGCAATAATGAAATACACAGATGAACTTCAAAGGAAACTCTTCTAGAAGGGAAAAATGAGGTTAAATGATGACCATCAACTGTGGGATATTTCTGTGTCCATAAAATATGTCAGACCTCTTCCAATGCAGGAACAGGTGAAATCTGAAACTATTAGTCTGCTTGACTAATAGACCATGCTTCACATCTACCCAGGCTCTCCTAAATGGATTGGGACCTGATTCTCTGGGGTTTCCAGGTACGTTTCTTGTGTCTTTTCGAGTCAGCTCTGGCCACACGGAGTAGCAGCATTTGTGCCTCGCTTCCCTGTTCCTAACAGTCTTTGTTACTGAGTAGCAAAGGAATGACCTGGGATGAGCTGGAGGCAGGTCTGTCTGAGAGGAGCTGCGGGGTCCCTGCACCCACTGCTCTGCCCCGGCTTGGCCATCCTGCTCTGCCGGTCCCTGGTGTCCCTGTGAGGAGGTGGTTGTCACTTCCAATGAACCCTGCTCTGCTCCCTGGGCCATTGCAGTGTCTTCTGCAGGTAGCGTGCTCTGATTAAATTTGTGTGGCCTGTCAGAAAAATCCATTGTTCCCTACCAGTGCGGTGGAAGTGTGTGTATGGTGATGCACTGGGCTGTGCTGAGAGGGAAAGGCTCCTTCTGGCAGTCTGCAGAGGTTTAACTGACAATAATTGCCCAACGTTTGCTAATTGACTCATCACAGGTCTCTGCTGGTGTGCATCCACCTCTGCGCTGCCTCGGGTCATTAATGCCTGGGTGTCAGGGTGGTGGTCCCCATTGGCTCAAGTGTGTCTGGGGCTCCAGCCACCAGCAGGCATGAGGGAACACACGTGGGGCCAGGGCAGCCTTGGCATCCCCAGCTCTGGGGTGCTCCCAGAGCCCAGCCAAGCCACAGGCTGGGGTGCCTGGCAGGCTGGTGGCACTGCAGCTGTTTGCAGGGGTAAGTGATGCTGAGCTGTGCTGAGCATGGTCTCATGCAGCAAATCTCAGCATTCCCTGTGCCTTACTTACAGGAATCCTAATTTATGCCATTATAAAGGTTAATAACAGAGTGTTTCAGCATGGTTCACATTTTGCCTGCACGCTGCAGTGGGTCTCAGCTAATTCAGCAGCTAGTGGTTTGTTCTGCTTGAAATCCTGGAGAATGGCTCCTCTCCCAAGGTATTTCTTCTGACTTAATTGCCAAGTTATAGTGAAATATGAGGTTCGTTGTTGTCTGCTGGAGTGCTGGGGATTCTGTGTTGTTGGCACATTTTTCATGACCTTGTGTCAGCAGCATAACTAGGCTATGAGATAATTTGTATGCTTTAGATGAGCAGCTGTGTGCATCTTAGCCAGAGAGAGAAGCAAGTGTGATCAGTTCAGTGGAGTTAATCAGATAAAACAGAGAATTAACTCTAATCTTGCAGATTAAGCAATGTCAGACCATGCAGGATGTGTGTAAATTTGATGCAGGTGTAAATAAAAAGGATCTGAAGTGCCGTACACCCAGATTTAACAGAAAGGAGAAAAACAATAGCTGAAAATGTGGGAAAAAAATTCTACAACCATTTAACTGCTGAAAAGAAAGACATGTTGTACCCTTATTTCTCTGTGATGCTCTGGTTCAGCAATGGTTTTCCACTCATTTCCAAATAAAACATTTTTGAGATTGTAAAGACGGAGGATTGCTCTGCTCATCCCTGTGGTATTGCAGATGCCCCACAGTTATCACAGGGTTTTGGAAGCTATTGAATTTACTGACATTTTGTTGGCTAGAGGGCTGAGGGTTTATTAGTATAGGAAAACCAGAAGGAGCAGGCTTGCAATGGTGTCTGGTAATCCTTAAACTGCATTTCCTCTGGAAAGTGTGTGAATAGCTTCAAGAAACAGTGGAGGACAGATTCTGCACTGGCCTTTGCCCTGCAGAAACCTCCCTGCATGGGAGATAACTGATGCTTTGACATGAGACCTGGAGACCTCCAAGATGTCATCCTGAGGAGACAATGATTTGGCATTAGCTCTCACAGCTTTTTCTTATATATTTCTGATAAAACCAAATGATTGTGTTTTTAGTTCGTAATATTTGGGTGGAGAAGTCTGGTCTTATCTCTATTTTTGAAAACTGGGAATTACCTTGAGAAAAAGATTTAGAGCTCTTTAGCATTTGAAATTAGTAAAAGCAGCAAAAGCATGCTATTAAACCTGCATTTATTGAGTTTTAATGACTCACATGATATCATCCTGAGTATCCTTGGCAGCTCACATGGTTTGAGTGCTTCAGCGGAGGAGTATGAAAAATACAAGGAAAAAAAAGCCCCTGTGGTTTATTATAACAATGCAATTATTGTGACTTAGAGTGTCTGGTGAGGTGTCACTTCCCCCCATCTTTCTGTCTCATGCTTTCAGAGGAGAGAAATGTAGTGGGGATGGCCAGTTCCCCATCCACCTTGCAGAGATGGTGTGATCAGAGGTGGCTCCACTGTCCAAACTAGGCCATGGTACAAATCTTCCTCAGCATCAAATCATCGTAAATGACTTGGTTGAAGAGACCTTAAAGATCATCTAGTTCCAACTCCCTGCCATGGGCAGGGACACCTTCCACTAGACCAGGTTGCTCAGAGCCCCGTCCAGCCTGGCCTTGAACACTTCCAGGGATGGGGCAGCCACAGCTTCTCCAGGGAATCTGTGCCAGTGCTCACCACCCTCACAGAGAAGAATTTCTTCCTAACATCAAATCTAAATCTCCCTTCTTCTAGTTTAAAACCATTCCCCCTTGTTCTAGCACTTTCTGCCTGTGTAAAAAGTTTCTCCCTGTTTTTTATAAGCCCCCTTCTAGTGCTGGAAGGCTGCAGTGAAGTCTCCCAGGAGCCTTCTCCAGGCTCATCTCCTTAAGGAAAAGGAGGGTGGTCATTGCATTAGCATGTTGTACTTGAAAATTTACAAGGGATTGTCACATCATGAACATTTTTAAACCAAGTAGGGATTGCAAGATTTTGTCCAACATAGTAATAAATGAACATTTATTCATGTTCCAGTGAGCAGGAGCAGAGAGCATATCTCAGGAGAAAACCAGCAGGAGTTAAAGGCTCCATTCATCAAAAATCTCATTACCCTGCTCTCGTTTGTTGGTACCTGTTTCTAAATTCAAGGAATCCCACAGTAAAGTGTTGGGATAGGAAATCTCATGATGCAAGCAAAAGTAAAGGAGTTTAATGACTGCTGCATGTTCTTCATCTCATAATTTTATCAGTAAGCTCTCAGACTTCTAGAAATGGCTCTGAAATTGGCAGCCCAAACTTAATATCTTCTTCCATTTTGCCATCACATGCACTTTTAGTTCTCAAGTGACTCTAATTTTAAACTCCCAGTGATTTAAACAGCTGCATTGTGCAAAGGCTGAAGTGAGGACATGCTTTTGTAATCAAGCAGCCCAACTCTAAATTTTATGGTGTGATGGTTACTGTGCCCCATTCAAACTATGGCCCATTACACAGAAGTGCATTCCTTTGATTTTACCAAAGAGACCATAAATATGACAAAAGGCATAGCTGGAAAACATGATTTCATGCCTGGATTTTTCAGCTACTGCAAGGAATAAATGAAGTGGTCTCTGAAAGGGGCATATCTTTGCAGTGAATTATGTTTGTATGATTTGTATGGCTAGCAGAGCTCATCAGTGAGTTTACCAAAAAATATATGCCTGCTACAACATTTAGAGCAACAGGGAACTCAGATTTCATATCAAAATAATAAGAATGTAACTTCTTATTTCAGTGGTTTAATACTGTGGAGACTCGGGGGGGGGGGGGGGGGGGGAGGAGATTATTATGCTGGATATAAGAATGTAAAAGATGTTCCCTAAGTGCATAAATGAAATTAATTATCAGCAGTCATATGCTTGGCAAACTATAAGGCTTATTTGCCTTAAAATGTCTTGTTGTATCCTTTCCCTTTTGCCCCAAGGTGATGTAATGTTTTCATCTATGGAAACCTGGTTTTGAGAAAGATTTGGCTTCAAAATGGAAATCTGCTTTTGATTCAACATTAGGATCTAGTAGACAGTCCCATTTGTTTGATCACTGCTGTCTTTCTTCCAAAAAAATCCCAGGGTGTGTTGCCAGCCATAACTGGCAGTACAGAGTCTTTGTGGCTGCTGTCAGTAATACTAAAGCGTAACTATATTCTATCATTAGTTCACTACCAGCTTGAAATACCTGAATAAATGCAATCAAAATTCAAAATAAAATTGAATCACTCTAGTGTCTGGCATTACTGAAGCAAAGAATAAAACAGCATGCACAGGTACAATAACTGAGAATTTAATTTGGGTAATTAAGTTTAATATATAATAAAATTTTATAGTGAACACTTAAAATGCTCCTAAAAATATGGCGGCTTATTTTTATAGAAAGGTAGTTATTGCAAACAGTTCTATTGGGTAATTTTGAGCTGTGAGTTTTTATGTAAAGTATTAACTTACATGAAAGTCCAAGTGCAATTCCATGGGCAAGTGATTTTAGCTGGTGTTGGATTAGATCCTGTGGGACAAAGGGCAGGCTTCATGCCAGCTTTAAAAATATACTTGCTCACTTGCACACCTCAAATTAAGTATTTTTCCTTGCCAACATTAGTGATTTTTAAAATATTTTCTTTTAATGTCCAAAAATAGATGTTGCTTTCTCTTTCCCTCTCCTCTTTCCAGCTTCATCTTACTTGGTGCCTCCCTGAGTGGTGGACCCGGTGGCCGGGCATGTTCCAACAGCATTTGCAACAGCCAAAGGCAAAACAGTGCTGAGCTGGCTCCTGCCTTGCCATCTTTGGGTGGGCTGGTGGCCACGCAAGTGTCAAAGGATACTTGGCAAACGAGGTCAGGAGAAAGGTTTAATTTGGTTAGTCCCACCTCTGATTTTCAGTACTCAGTTTGATAGCCTGAGGGCCCCACTGAAAGCCTGTGAAAAAAATGGGCTTCAAGGCACTGGATTTTGGATGTATCCAAAGATAAGTTAATAGCAATAATGCTGGGTTCGAGATTAATGCCATTCGAAATGCAATAGTGATAGCAATTTCCTAAACCGTTTGTGTGTTCCCACAGCTTCAAGGCGTGGTGTGCTGTGCTTCACCATCAGCTCATTCCAGTGAATCAGGAATGGCTGGCTGGAAGCAGCTCAGAGGTGCCAGGCAAGGGCAGACTAATGCCAGGATAAAACCCAAGGCAGTTCTACATTTACGTGGGTATGCAGCTAAAAATTCTTGTGTGCACTTCAAGGATAGCAAGTACTATTTTTTCTCAGATGTAAATGTACTGTGTAAGAGGACACAGCAAAATGTAATATGGGGCTCTTCAGTAACTGGGAATTACCATAGCAGGCAGAGCAGTGCTCTGTTCTGTGCATTGTTGGGTCTTTGGAAGTGGCTTGTGTTCCAAGGAAATCTGAGTGTTACATCTTTTTAAACCTATCTGCCTCATTAGAGCCATCTGATATTCTCATTTTCCTATGCCTAATTTTTATGTGAACCCTATCAAACAACTGAATGCAAAGATAATATGTGGCAAAGCTAATAGGTTTTGCACATGCTGTGCAACTTTTTTAAAATCAGTAGTAAGTCTTTAAAGCTGTTTAAAATCCGTTTACTCCCCCATGCAAAATTCTTCACTAATACAGTGATGATGGATAAAATCACACAGTTCTTTCCTGTTCTGGCAGTATTATGCAGCTGAATATGTATCCTTGTGCTTGTGTCTGCCCCAAATGGAAAACTTAGCTTACCATGGTTGATTTTTACTTCCTTCCTGTAGGTCTCCAAGTTCTCCTCTGTACTGTCTGTAATAGAGGCCAACCACTCAACCTGTGTTGAAATAAAACTCAGTATTTCTCATAGAATGGTGATTAAGTTCTCGGCAGATCTTCTACCTTGCTACTGAAGAGGCTGCTATACACTTGAACCAGTAGAAACACCAAAAACCATCCAGAGCATTTGAAACTCTGATTTGTCAGCAGTTTCTCATGCTCAAGGAGCATCAATAGAAGAAATATGGCCTCAAGCAGCTGGAAACTGGTAACATTATGCTTTGGGGCAAGACTGGTTCCTGAAGCTGGCTGAGAAAGGATTCCCCATGCCACTGCCTCTGTCATACCCTTAAGGGAAGAAACAGTTCTGCTGACCTTCCGTTGAACATCTTTCCACAACAAGTATTGGTTTTAGGCCTTCTACTTTTTCTGAATAGTGTATCAGCAACCCACAGGAGAACAGGAGAGTGTGACAGGGCTTTGCTGTAAAAGGATCATTGTTTCAAGAGGTATCAATACAAGACCATCAGCTCTCACAGACTTAAATAATTTTTTAAAAATAAAGCCTAAGGAACAGCAGAGCAGTGAAACCAAGTCTCCAGACCTCACCCTGTGCTGTTGTTTCAGGCCTGACATCTGCACGTGACCACTGGTCTCAGCCTCCTCTCTGGAGGGTGCTTCCCCCAGCACAGAGCAACCTTTGGTTTTCTATCCATTTCTCAGAAAAGAAAAACAATTAAAAATCAGCTTGTGAACTGAGGTGGGATGGTGAAGGTTGGGACTGTCCGTACAGACTGGAACTGGAGCTGAAGGAGAGAGCCAAGAGAAGAGGAACCTTCTGTCAAGGTGGGCACAACCTTTCTTAGCACTTTATCTGCACCTCATAACATAAAATACAAATATCAGCAATAGTCTAAATGCATCCATGTAACACCCACCACAAAAACATGCCAGTGCTCCTCCACCAGAAAGAATTCCTGCATTTGAACTGGGTGAAGCTTCCCTGGGGGTGTCATGTAATGGTGACAACATATCTGTGGTACCTGCACACTGTTCGGCATGCATGCAGTGCTGTTGTTATGAATGTTTAAAAAAACCCCAAAACACAAAGACTTCAAAACAGTCTCACAAACAGTTTGCAAGTCTCTGACTTTAGCAGGACACAAGAATCAGTCCTGAAACAAACTGGTAACACTGCTTGACACAAGACTGTTTAGGGAGGGAAATGAAAGCAGTCTGATTTTTAGAACAGTAAAGAATATTTGGGGAAAAAAATTAGGGGCATTGAAAGCTGTTGGAGATCAGCACTTCTTAGAAGCAGCTGGTTTATTACAGTTAGGGTTCTTACATTAATATTCAGCCCTAAGGCCTACATTTTGTCAGGCTGTAAATAAGTTATGTCTGTTGAAAATGCTTTCCCCCAGTGGTGATGTTCTGCATCAGGAGGGTGTCTGTGGGAGGCACCCAGTAGAGCCACTGAGGGGCAAAGGCCTTATGCTCAGACCAGAAGCCCACTACAAGGTTTTCAAATAGCTCTTCATCACAGACATAAATGAAATCCAGTGTTGGATCAGCTGCTGTGACCATCAGGCAGGGAGAAGCTTGCAGTGCCATCAAGAGAGGCTGCCAGAGCTCCGTGTTCCAGCTCAGGCAGTGGCTGTGGCCTCGCTGGCACCACGGTTCCCTGTGTCCATGCTTACAAAAGGGTGATTAACAATATCATCAAACACAAGCAACCAAATTTCACCACTCAGGGAAGTGGCAGGCAGGAGCAGAATGGCAATGTGCTGCCTGGCTTTAGAATAAATTAATATGATGTCACTCCAGCTTTTCTAGAAGTTTAAATGTTTAATAGCATTCTGCTTTTGCTTCCCCCACTTGCTTTATGTTTCATCGTGTAACAGTTGTAAACTGTACAATTGCCTTACAAGATGTTCATTACTATGTGATAAAATATTCATCAAAGGAGAGCAGTAAAACAGCAGATCTTGAGAAATACATGCCTTGAAAAGACTTGAAAACAAAGGCAAAGCAATGTTATTAATTAACAATAACAGAATTCTCGAGATCATGGAAACCAGGCTTTTATTCTGAAATCCTACTTGTTCCATGTCCTATAAACTCAGATTTTAAAAGGAATGTTTTCACAGCAAACTTACATTTATGAGGCATAAAAATTAACAGATTTTTTTATGAGCACCTTTGCATGCTCAGACACAAGAACTTTTTTATCATCTTATTGTGAAATGGAAGCAATTAAGTGATGGTGATGGTCCTACATCTGTACACTTGCTGTGTCTCACTGAGGAGAGAGCTATGGCAGGGAACTCCCCATGGCTCTGACTTGGATACCTATGATCAGCACTTGGAGAGAGGCATGGCTTACACTGAAGGTGAAGGTGACTTTACCTGCCCATGGGGACCTCTAATGGAGCAGTTCCATAAGGCACTGGATGAGAAACCACCTCAGTTTTCCAAGGATAGGGTCTGGGTCTGCAGCATTAATGGTGATGTTAAGGAAGTGCAGAGAAAGGACAGGAAAAAACCAAATTACCAGGATGTACTGCTCCTTTGGGATGAAAGGTAACAATAAATAGTGAAGGACACAACCTCTAATTGTATAAACCCTAAGAATTGATTTCTTATGTCCCCATGAGGCTGTAAGCTGTTCCTATTACTAATACCATGGCCAAGTGACAGAAAATAAAATTATAGAGGTTAAACAACTCACTCATATCAGGAAGAGGAGTCAAGAGATCTGCATTTTAAATCTCTTGAGAAACTTGTCACACGTAGTGCTGAGTGCCTGCAGCCTTCAATTACAGGCCTGAACATCAACCCTGCTTCTTATAATTCTTTCAGCAGCACCATTCCTGTAACAGGGGACCAATGCTGGTTTGTTTGGTTTAGGTTTTGGGGTCTTTGGTTGGTTTTGTAAGCCTACCAATACTGTATAAAGCTATAGCAAATCTTACTGTATTGCTGCTTAGAAGCAGCCCAAAATCATCTGCTACAATTACCAACCATGTTGCTTCATTATTAACTTGAATAACACCACTCTTGCTTTTAAGAACTGTAAGCTGGTTCTTGTGGGCCTTGATGAGCTGTATTTACTGAAGATGAAATCTAAAGTACCTATTTTCCCAACAACATACTGCAATTTCATTGCAATAAGCATTGCTTTCTGTTGTTTGGGTTGATTTGGTTTTCCCTTTTTACTGGACATTTATGAAATAACAGTGTCTTTTGATTTTCTAATACTCCAAAATGAAAAATATGATCATTTTGAACTATGATGGACAAAGAGAAACAGGGAAAGTGGAAAGCCAAAGGAAAGACCTTCCCTTAAATGTGAGTATTGTGCAATTTAGCGTGAGTCTTAATGAAAATCTAATCAATGGCAGCTTTATAGAGGTGAAGTAAAACCAGCATGCATATGTGTAAAACAGAGTCACCAGTCACTTTAAGTCCACAATCTCTCCTGACACCGCTTCCACTAATGACATTTATAAATTGGTCCCATTTTCTCCCTGTAGGAAGTGGGGTGCTCTGATGTGCCTGTTACCTCTGCTGGTTTGGAAATGGGGGAGTAGCGGAGGAATAGCAAGGCAATAGACACTGCAGTAATTTTTCTTCCCTTTTTCAATACAAAATAGCCAATTTTAGCATTTCACCTCTGCTTTTCTGAAGAATTGTTTTAAAGCTTATAATTTTTCTACTAATTTTGATACATTGCCAGTGCTTCACAGAAACAGTGGTAGCTCTCCAGTCATCAGTGCCTCTTCACAGAAGTTCCCCTGGACTCTCTGAATGTGTTTGTTTTCTTCCCAAGTAGAATATAATTTTGTTTTCATCATTAATTATCCAGCCTGGGATTTGTTTTCCTCTTTCTGCCCTGCATCAAGTATCTTTAATTTTTCATAATTTGCTGTCTTCCTAGTAGTCTTTCTAATAATCCCAGGAGAGGTCCTTTATTAATTGCTTTCAGTGTATGGACTCTGATGCCCTTCTGCAAACTTGTTTTAAATAAGCTTGTTCCTGCATTCTCTTGTTAAGCAATAGAAATCAAATACATATGAATTATCCCAAGTATAATTTGCCCAGTTTTACATCTGGTTATAGACATAAGCCATATGAATTCCTTTTGACACTAACCCAGATGCAACCACAGCAAGGAGAGTTTTTGACCATGGGCAGAATGAAAGACACACAGGATCAGCATTTTTTCAAGGTTTGGTCCCCTGGACAAAAAAAACGTTCAAACAAGCAAACAACAACAAAAAAACACCACAAAATCCAAACCCCAACAAAACCCAAATCAAAAAACTGCAAATAAAACCAAGTCCAGACAAAGAAACAAAAAAGCCCTCCCTGAGAAGTTTCACCAATGCCATAAAGCAGCAGGTCAGATGTCCAGTGTGGGAGCTTCCCCAGGGGCAGTGCTTCACCTTTGCAGATGCCCTGCTCCCACAGGCTGCCACAGCAAGGGGTTCACAGCATCCTCAGGTAACTGCCCAACACATATTTTAGTTGCTAAGGGTTAGAACAGTGGCCACTTCATGATCTGAAGTGCCTGAGATGCCCTGGGGATCCAGCCAGTGATCCTGACTCCTGGCCCTACATGGCCCAGTCCTGGCCACTCACCCACTAATTAAGTGAGGGTTGGAGGGAGGCACATGGCTCTCTGTGACACAGCAGTGACACTGTCATATCCTTTCGTTCCTCTTCAGCCATGCTGCTGGGGCAGGGAAAGAAGGGAGGAAAGTAGGACTCAGCCTCTGGTTTTGTCAGCGGTAGTCGGTAGACCATATTTTTGCATACACCCTGCTCTGTAAAAATCTGCTAGCACCTGGACCCTGCTGTGCAGGCAGAGCTTTTTTACAACCAGCTGTTCAGGGAAATCCAGTGGATTTCTGTGCTGTTGCTGGGCTGAGGGACGCTGAGGGACACTGCTGGTGGCCTGCTGACACTGCCTGGGCTGGGGAGTGAGCAGGGAGACTCTAAACACCAGGGGAGGTGACATGGGGCCACCCAAGGGGACTGAGCAGCCCAACCGTGGATGATTCTCCTGTCCCATCACAGAGGATGGTTCCTTGCTTTGGGATCTGTGACTCAGGAAGGCAATGAACTCCATGGGAAAAATTATTTCTGACTGACTTATGGCCCAGTGGCAACAACTTTATCTGCCCTGCAGCCATGCCAGGCATGGAGCTGGCCTGGGCAGGCAAGGTAGGACACCTTGAGGGATTCAATCCTTTCTCCAGCCATGGATCAACACCCACCCCAGCAAGGGTGGACAACCACTGCCACTGCCAGGGACATGCCCTCCAACCCCTCTGCAGCTCTTCCAGACACTCCTGGCTGGGGCAGGCTGAGAGAGTACGTGTCCAGCCACTGCTGGTATCTATTCCAGGACTGCAAAAGGTACAAATTTGCTTCAGTAACAGTGATCTTGGCAGACAACAGAGGCAGCTCCATCACTCTTTTTCATACATACATATTTTGGACTCCCACTGAGAGTTATTAGTTATTAAAAAGCAATCAAATGAAGCTGGCTTTGGAGTACTTTGTTAGCCATATGATATCAATTAAGCCCTAGTCTCCTGACTGCAAGGAATTGACGTTACCTCATGCACAAGCAATTAAATTCCTTCTCTCCCTCTCCCCCTCTTTGAAGCTGGTAATGTCAAATATCTCCCACATTCCCGGGGAAAATGTTGCAGCTATCCTGAGTATGTGGATGCTTTCAATTTGCAATTAATAGATCTGCATAGCAAATGCTTCTGCTGGAGGAGCAGCAGCAGTGAAGGAATCACTTGGCTGTCCAGTGTTAAATACCCTGGTGGTCAGTGCCCTGTCTGGCTGAGCAGCTGCCCACCAAGCCCAGGCAGCCCAGCTGGGATGTCATGCCCTTTGTTAACTCCCAGAGAAAGGGAGGGTTTTCTTCACTCAGAAATAGTGGGCTGCCACTGACAGCAAACCTGCTCTTTCTCAGTGCTTTGCATAACCCAAGACAGGGCTAAGAAAGGAGTGGAAAGTTTCCACCCTCTCAGACTGGAGTTCATACCCCAAATACCACACTTGAGATCAACTGGAAACCCCAACAGAAGGTTAAGGCTTGTACTGGCAACATTGATACTCTTTAGTCAGGTTTCTAAATCTCCCAAATAAGCCTCATTTAGATTTCACTGCAAATCTATTTGTTTGCTTAACAGGTATGACACGGCAATTCTTCTGTGATACTGAGAATCAGGATCATTCTCTGTGGTACCTCTGGGCTTGTCAAACTCTCTTGCACACACCACCAACCCAATCTGCCAAACTGACACATGACCCTACAAAGAGTGTTTTGGACACAAAGAAATTGCTTAAGTGAATTCTGTATTCCTTTCCAAGGTAATTTTATCTCTTTGTGGCTTGGTTTTATCAAGCTTGTCCATTTTAATGCAAATGCTGCAATTTAAAACTAAAAAAAGGGAGAATACTTTTGTCAGCCAAGTTGACAGAGGTTTAGTATTTATTTATGCAAATTACATATTCTGTCAGAGTGCAAAATCACAAACAATTGCCAAACCAATTAATATATTTCAGATAAATAGCTTTGCCAATTAGTGAAAAAATACCCATTTTCAATTGCAATGGAAGAAAATATTTTTTCATAGGTGTGTTAAACAAACAGATAGTTTTATAAGTGAGAAAACTACCGTATAAAAAACCTGCTATAAGCATTACAGTTCAAAATGTGGATAGTCAAGGTTATGAACTGCGGTTTTAAGAGCAGACTTGCTAAAAGCAACAAATCACTGTGTAACATTTTGTAGTTGGGTAGCGTGTGTACTCTACACATAAACCTGCATGCCTGGCGTACCCTGTAATGAGATTTTATATCAATATATATTTTATATGTATTTTTATATGCACTATGCATATATATTTTTATAAAATTAATACTTGCTGGAAATTACTGTTTTCTCTACATTTCAGTGACAGCATCTTCATTGCTTTGTCCTGTTTCTATGCCTTGAAAGAATTTATTGCCAAATAGTTCACTTTATGGGAACTCCTACAAAATTTTAGACAGATTTACTGCACCATAGACAAGATTTACCAGTATATCATGTATTCATTATTTCCATCAGTTAGGACCAGGGCTCAAGTATTGCCTTTGGGATGAGCTTCTCATGTGTACCCAGGTTTGTTGTTGGTAAATGGGGCTTTTTCCACAGTCCTAAAGAAAAGAAAGACCAAATATTTATTTGCTGAGGCCTATGGGTGGAGTGGTTTTCACTTCCCCTTCAGGTTCAGTTCAGGGACTGAGGTAATACTGACGGCTTTGATGAGGTTCCACACAACTGGATGGCAGCCAAAGATGAGACATTTCTGGATGAAAGGATCCAGCTGGTGCAGAAAACACCAAGACCAGACAAACCAGGGGTCCATCCGTTCTTATATTCTCCTGGAAGGCCTTTGACTTTAAAAAGTCTAAAAGGATATGATGGAAAGGTGATAATGCTCACCTGCACCCTCTCCACAACATATTCTCAGGAGCAGGTCACGCCATCCTCAGAGCTGGGCACAGCCAAGGGCTCCATGACCTCATCTGGACTTGCCAGTGTGCCAAAAGCTGTCACCACAGAGGACTCCACATGGAGGATAAAAGGCTCCCCATTTCCCACTGTCATAGAGATTTTAAGGAGGGGTTTTCTCTTGAAGCATTGAGGTGATGTTCAAACACTTATGTTTGGTGCTAATATCACCAAATGTCTGTAATCAATGTGTCTTCCATTCAATGGTATAAGTTGTCCAAATAGCCTTAGGTTTGACATTTTTGAACTTTGGACTGCTTGATTTTCTAAAGGCAATGTAAAAAAACCTGAAGAAAACAATATTTATCACCAAGGAGAGGTTTTTAGGAAAAATCCCCAGCATCTATGGTTTTTCTATGGCTATTTCCATGTCTATTTCTACAACTCAAAGTAGGAGAAGCTGCAAGAAACTTTTCATGGGACCAAATCCTATTCAAGATCACTAAACCAACTTCCAAAAGCTTTAGCCCAAGTTCATTTACTTGTGAGCTGAATTTTTAAAAAATAAAAATGCCAGAGCCAACATACAGCTCTGAGCAGACAGAGAATCTATCATATTCTTATTTTATGATTCTGTTGCCAGAGGGAACCTTCTATCATAACTGTGCTGTCATTGCTGCATTCATTAAAGAAGAAAAAAGGAGGGAAATTATATTGCTCAGGCAGTGCTTCATTTCTGATGAGGGATCCCATACAGCCTGGGAGTCAGGCAGGGACATGAAAGCCCTCGGAGCGGCCCATGGCACTGGGTGGCCTCAGCAGCATGAAGGTGATACTCCTCACTTAGCCACTCCATGTGTTTGAATGGCAAAGCCGGGTGGTGGTCTGGGCTGCTCCCTGAGGGCTTCTTAGGCTACAGATAGGCAGCAGCAGGAGTGGAGCTCAACTCACTGCCCAGAGCCCCAGCTTGTGCCCAGAGCACGGCTGTGGATACTGAGCAGCCATAACCCAGCAGCTCTGTGTCAGTGTGAGCCTAGGGGGAGGATGAGATAGAAAATACAGTGGTTTGTTTCTCAGAATAACAACCCTTTTCTTCCTCACATGGGCTGTGTGAACAGAAGAGTTTCTCACCTGAACAACAAATTGCTCAGTGGTTGTTTTTATCCCAGTGGAAGAGCCAAAACTTAGGATTCTTTAAGCTGAGTGTCTCCTCCCCTGTGTCTGCTGTCAGCTGCTTTGGGCATCACTGGCCAGACCAGCAGGAGCTGCATCACACCTTTCAGGCTGGATCATGCTGGCATTTACAGGAAGTAAGGGGGATTTAAGGTAAAATCACAACATGAGTGAAGCATCCTGGCTGCATGTAAGTCCCCATCAGATGGCACGCAGTTTCCAAAGGAATGCGGGATACATCCTTGCACCCTTCAGGACAGTGAATAAAAGCAGACTGTGACTGTGCTCCTCCTTTGAAGAGTTCTTACACCCAGAGGGGGCTGGAGGGCCTGGGAAGCTGGGAGCACATGGGCATGGCAGATTACTGCAGCCATGGGGATGGGCATATTGGCACTTGGGCACCAAGACATTCTTTGGGAGGGGAAGCTTTAAAGCAAGGGGAAAGATAATTGTATTTTTTAAGTTGGAAAGATGACTGAAGAATTTTAGAAATGTTTCATCTAAATGCTGAGCTCTCAAGAAGCTGCAGCCAACCTCCTCACTCTGTGTGTGCACTTACACTCTACAGGCATCAGACAGCTGGGAAGAAATGTGTGTGGAAAGAATCTTGTGGAGTATATTGGCTTTTAATAAAACAAACTCTTTCTGGGGTAATCTCTACTAATTTCTGTGTTCTTAGGATGATCAGGAACCAGCTTTTTATGCATTGCTAAATATTTGCAGCACATTATTACTACTTCCTGCAGCTGAGGCCAAATTTTAAAAGATGTTTAGATACCTCATTCTCCCTAAAAACAGTATTTGCTAATTAGCACATGTATTTATCTTCACACATATATAAATAGTTTGCATATTTCTGATGCCCTGCACAAACATCCACCTTGGTCTTCAGAAAATTGTTTAGAAATTAGAGGAGTTGAGGAGGCACCTGCCTGCAGATCAATTAGCATCCCAAATTAGTACTCTTAGACACTAGTTGCACTAGTTGTTCTAGGTCCAGACACAGCTGGACTTTTCCTGGTGGAAGTTTGACCCTGCCGTAAGGTGAGTAAGTGACCTGTCTCTGCCCTTACCCTCTTCAAATTTAATCTTTAGAGGGTTGAATATATGTTTATGGGATTGGGGAAATTGAGAGTGGCTTTTTCACTGGAATTTGTTGTGGTGATTAATGGGAAAAGGCATCAGAATTAGGATGAAACTAATGCAAACAGCATCTTCAAAAATGGGTATTTCATGTTGTACAGAGACTAAGAAGAAAATCTGAGCTTCTGCCCTTTTTTTCTTCATTGCAAATTTCAGATCAAATCCAGCACTGGTCTTATCTTTGGAAGTTCCTTGGTCTTTTAAATCTGAGATTTCAACATATTTCCAGCAAGGTAAGATGCTTTTTTATGTGCTACGAAAAGGGATGGATGATGAAAATAGTCAGATTTTCTCCTTTCCTTCAGGGTGATGTAGATAAAGTGTGATTCCTCTGAAGCTGGTGCAGGACCTGCACCAGAGGATATGGGTAGATGCAAGATAGGGCTGATTCTTCTCCTGTGGTTTACATCTGAGCCACCCGTTTGGACTCACAGAGAAGAAGTGGGAAAGAGGAAACAAAGGAGACAATTCTGTCTCAGCTGTCAGGAAGTAGCAGGATGCTCAGAAGCTGCTTGCTGGGCACTTTGGCCAAATCACTGAACAGCTTTCTCTGAGCCACTGAGGTTTTATGTGTTGCTTGTGTCCACAGCTCAGGAGGCCATGTTTGCCAGCCGACCCCACACAGCGTGGTGGGCACTGACCGTGGCTGCTGCGAGCTCTTCTGGTTGCTTGCCAGGGCAGAGCCTTTTTCTGTTGCTTGTCAGCAAACCCTGGCACTGCTGATGGGTGGCCTGGCCCAAAAGCACAGCAAGGACCATGCTGGATTGCCCATGTGATTCAGAGCTGCTGCACAGGGATGGAGTGACTGTTCACTGTGATTTCTTTCCTGCTGACACTGTGCTCTGCAAATTATGAGCTGTAAAAAAAATATGTGGGGAAGTTTTAGGGTCAAGTAAAGGACTGCGTTAAATCCATGGACCATTTGCCAGTAACAGCAGGAATACAGGACAGCAGGGCTGGATCCTTGTATGTGTGTATCTGCGTATTTCCATCAAAGGCAGTCATTTGTCATCGTAAGCTTGATCAGGTTTTTGCCCTAAAGATCCTGTAAAACATCTCTTTTTAGAGTGATTTTTTTAGGTTTTTTTTCTGTTGAAAGTTGGACTGCTCCTAAAGATGGTTATGCTTGCGGCAGCTGGAAAGAATTTAGGGTAATTGCCTACCCTTATAGATTTTATGGACAAAGCATAAAACAGAGCAGTGATGAGGGGCACAGCTTGGGTCTCTGTTTCAGAAAGGCCATGTTCTCTATTGGGGTACAGCCCCAAAGGAAATGCACAGGTATGCAGAAACACATGAAATGCCACCAAAACAGTGTCTCCTCAGCAACCTTCCAGAGCACAGTCCTGCAAGGAGCTGGTGAGTTACCCTGAGAGCTCACTGTGCTTCAGCCTCATGCTAAAATGCAACTGGTGTTGTCCTAAAGCCAACCCAGTAGGCAAAGGCTTTGTCAATAATATTTCAACGGGCTGGCATTGCCTGTGGCCATGCCAGGCTGTAGCCAGGGCAGGTGTGGGTTTCATGGCTCTGTGTGTCCAGAGCTGATTGCCATTACTTTCATGACTGGCACGCAGAGATGCTGTCCCAGTCAGGTCTTGCATCTTTATGAAGTATTAAATAGCCATCACACATCTCACTGGGGAAGACCAAGAGAGCATTGGGTCTTCCAATCCAGATGGTACTAAAAACAAGTTTTCTTACAAGGATGCTCCCACCTCATGCTGGATAATCATCCTCTTGCACAGAGACCCATTCCATCTTTATTTTCAGAGCAGGAGATGGCCAGTGACCATACTGTGCCCTTAAAAAAAAAAGAAAAATGATAGGTCTGTGATTTCAGTGCTATGAATATCACTTATTGTCAAGGTGGGAGTTTGGAGCCAGAGAGCAGTGCAGGCAGCAAGGTGCCAGCCAGCCTGCTTGAACTTCAGTCCCTCTGAGCCAAGAAATACTCTAATTATTTTATGCAACATGTGGCCCTTTGATTCTGGCAAGCAGAAGCAGAGAGAAAGTTGCTATGCAACCAGGCAAGCAGCTGCTGAGCCAAGGAGTCCAAGAACTGGGAGCTTTTACAAACAGGAATTGTTTTGAAAAATACAAACAGGCAGAATTTTATGGTTGTTCCAATTTTTGTGTTTGTCATCATCTTCCTTCTGAATTTATTTAGTCAATGTTGGTGAAGGGTCACAGAAATGTTGCCTCAGGTGCAGGCTGGCAGCCTGTTTTGGGAGTTGTAAAACTATGGGAATTTGGCTTTGGTGACAGTGACATTCTGTCTGTACAGCTGACAAGGGACTTTAATTATTTTAGTCTAGGCTTGCACTGAGCCCAGAGCACTCCCCCTGCGACTGCAGTGCTGGCTGGGGCACGATGTCTCTCTGGCAGCGGTGCTGGGTCACCACAAGGTTGTGCCCAAGGCCAAGGCTGGCAGGGATGAGCTGTGCAGAGGGGCATCCCACGCTGCCTTTGTTCCTAAACCAAAATGAGCTCCAGGGTCCCTGCAGGGACCGTCACCCTGGGGAAAACATTTGTTCAGATGAATGGCTGAATTTTGCTCATGTTTTCTGTGAAAATAAATGTGGCTGTCTTCTCAAAGACTGGGCAACTAGCAAACTGGTGCTACTCCTCTGCTCAGATGTAGTTTTAGTGCTAGCAGGGAAGCCTGTCTGGCATTAGCTTTTTATTAAATAAATAACTGAATAAATGGTAGTGAAAAACAAGCTCCCTTTTCTTCCCTCAAATACACACAGTGAACTAGCAAAGGTCACTGACAATCATTTTAGTGGAGTTACAACTGAATTACAACCGGACACAAAACACAAGCTCAGACTACCACTCAGGCTATTTACCTACTTAATAAATTCCAAGAGAGGTGTGCATTCAGGGCTGTAAACAAGTCCTTTACCATCCTTTCCCATACAGGCTGTAGACACTGTTTAGACACTCTGACTTGGAAGTAATGTACTGGAATAATCACTTCTCCCACTGCACCACAACCTAATTCACTGCATGGCAGAGGGGGGCGTTAGGCGAAGTCCCTGCAGAGGCAGATCGATGGTTACAGAATTGCCAAGGAGGGCCACAAATCCTTCATCAACTTACAGCCAGGGTGTTCAGGCTGCTTCCTCTGGCTCTTTTTGATAAAATCTAGACAGCAAATTATCATATCAAAGTATAAATTCAAAGTAGCAGAGTGATAATCATCTCCAATTCCTAGTGGATAAGCAACTAATGAGAGGTTTGATGAACTACAAATGCAGGAGATAACAAAATAATTACAAAATGGCAAACTGTTGAAGACTTTTAGGAAAAAGGATAAAGAGAAAATTTTTAAGAGGTGCTTTTTACAAGGAAAACATGTATCAACAGTCTATCTTTGACCAGGTACATTAGGGAAATTATACCAAAGCATGTTAGGAAGTGTTCAAGGCCAGGCTGGATGGAGCTCTGAGCAACCTGGTCTAGAGGGAGGTGTTCCTGCCCATGGCAGGGGGGTTGGAACCGGATGATTTTTAAAGTATCTTCCAACCCAAACCGTTTTATGATTCTATGTCCACCTGGTGTTTTTCCTTGCTCTGCATGTTTCTTAAATTTTATTTTAGCAAGACACCATTGTGATTTTTTAATAGCAAAGCTCATTTTCCTGTTGCAGTAATTAAGAATCTAATTTGTCTGTTGATGGTTTTGGATGCTCAGAGTAAACACAGTGAATGGGTAATGGTGCAGGCACCCAGGAAGCCTTTCAGTCCAAAAGGCTCTTAAAATTACCTGTTATAAGATGTTAAATCAACAAAGGAGGTGAAGGGGGAAAATGACAGAGGTTTCTGCCTGTGAAGCTGCAAAATGTCTGCCTGGAGCTGGGAACTGGTGAGTGACGAGGCAGTGGGTTTGGGTTTGCTGCTGGCAGGTACGTGTCATGCAGAGATCCACTGCAGGTGTCTGAAAGGGGAGGAGCTACAAGATTGAGTTTTTGAGGCAAGATTGTATCAGATAGGAGAGGTAGTGCTGGTAAAATTTTTTTAATGGCTCAATATATAAGAAAATTGCATCTTACAGATATCATGCAGATGGAATCTGCAAAATGAAGCCATGCCCTGACCTTGGAGAAGGAGACTGTGCTCAGGTCCTCCCTCTGTCTGCCTGAGGGGACCATGCTGGTTGCACTGGAGACTGAGGCAGCTAAAGGAGGTTTGGAAAGGGGCTGGAAGGAGGGCTTGGGCTCTGCATGTCAGGGCTCCGCCCATAGTGAGAAAAAGACACCAGGAACTGCCCAAATGGCTGAGATTTAATTTGGGTAGAAACGCAACAGCTGGGGAATGGCAGAAAGGCAGATGGGAGCTGAGTTGTGCTCCAGGAATGAATCCCTCACAGTTGTGCTATAGGATGAAGAATCCCTCATTCACTCTGACTTTACGCTGAGTGACAGCTCAGGAACAACAAACCACCCCTGGGGAGAGGAAAGCGCTGTTCCACGTGTCTGTGAAACCAGCACTTGTCTCCTGATGAGTGCAGTTTTGGTGGCTGATCTCTGAAGACTCCAGCCTTTCTCCAAACACTGTAAGTTGTTGGAAATCCTTGTTCCAAAGAGCTTGCAGTCAGAATCAAAAGAAGACAGAGGCAGTTCAAAAGAAACAAGGACAAGAGAAATTTAAGTGTATGTGATATTCAAGATGTGATTAATTGTAAATAATGATTTGCCTGACCTTGGCACTGCTCCCAGGAAGTCACACCAGCTCAAGAATGCAACATGATGACGCACTACTTGAAAATACTGTGCCAAACCCCACCTGGTTCCTGTTAGCTGAATGTCTTGTTGACATCGCTCATTTGTTCTTCACTCCATGAAAACTCATGGACTCACTGATGGATGCAGCTGGATGGAACTACTTGGCAAACACTAATGGTTTTAAAAGGTTTAATAAAGTACTAATTAAAGGAGGGGGAAAAAACAGAGCTCAGAATTGTCTGCGAACATGTGCATTGTTTTTTTTCAACATCTTGTAAATTAAGTAATTTAAACTGATTGACAAAAACTAGTTCCTTTTTTTTTTTTCAATGTGCCTTTGGGATGTTTATGGAAACTAGTTCGGTGGGCATGCCCAAATACTGACAATGCTCCTTGTCTCTTCCTTAAGGACCTTGTCAGAGCTTGTGAAGACAGGATTTCTCCGAAACCTGCAAGTGAACATCAACTTGTTTTTTGAACCAGAGCTTCACGGGGGTGCCCTCTGAAAGCCCAGCTAACAGCAGATACAATGTTCATGAAGTACTAAGTATCTATATTGGTTTTTTTCAGGAGTATGCATTGAAAATCTTTTCATACCTCTTACAAAAATACAGAGATGTATTTCAACTGCTGTCATCCCTCTTAGCCTCCTGCAGACCATCTGACCCATCAGCTTGGCTTGCTACTGCTGCAAAACTGGGGTTTAACTTCAGGAATGAACTTAGAGGTGAGCTTAGGGAAGATACCCAGGTGGAAGGCATCCCCTCACAGATCCACGTGCCATTTTGTCCCCTTTTAAAAACAGTGTAATTTTCTTAAGTAATAGTGGCCTGGTGTTTGCTCTTATTCCCTTTCCCTTTCCTTTCCAAAGACATTTTGGACTTCTATAATGTTTTGTGTGTTGGGGGGGAAAGTCATGCACATGTGGATATTTGTGCCTATATACCTGCCTTTCTGTCACAGATTGCTGTGGTTGCTACCTACTCATGATGGAGAAAGCAGGGCTAAAATGCAGCTTGAAGGGATACAGAAAGCTGGAGAGCCTGGTGGTAATAATTAGCATCCCTTGAGGAGTGACTCCATGTTCCTGAGCTGACCCCCAAGGTAAACGGCACATGCTTTGCTGGAAATCCTCTGAATCAAGCTTGTCTCTTTCGGTTGTGCAAATGAACTTTGATAGTGAAACACCTGTGATTTTCAAGTTTGACGCATCTAATGAACCTCTGCCCCTTCAAATTTGTACTGAACATCTTCTCTGTGTAACCAGTGAGTAAGAGGAACAAAGTTCAAGTATCTTCCCTCGTCCTATTTCCTGACAAGATAAATAAATATTGCTAAGTTACTTTTTTGAGAGAAAATACAATACTCTCTGGCTTTCAATGAGCAATTGTGAAATAAACTGTTTCCTCTGTTCTTCAAAAAAAAAAAAAACCAGTTGTAGTTGATCAAATAAGAAATATGAGGAGGACAATATAGTTCCTTCTGAGGTCGAAGAGATTGTGCTGGGACTCAAAAACTCAGTAAAATCAAACCCAGAACAATCCCAAATGATGACAGCTGAATGGAATGGCAGGGATTGTTCTGAAAGTCTGAAGTTCTACAGGAACTGATGTTTCTGAGTCATCCAAGATCCCCTATTGGTAAGCATAATAACAAATTGGAGAAAATGTCTAGAGGACCATCCATAAGAAAACAAATCATAGGGAACTTTGCCAAGATGTAACTCAGACAGGCAATTAAACAGGGAAAGCATTCCTGCCTTAATCTTACTGTGTGTTTGTTGGTCTTAAACTAGAATTAGAACTTGTAGATTTATGACCTGTATATAAAATAAATAAAAAATCCCTGCTAGAAGAGAAATTCTTTTTTGCATAAAAAGTGATGTTTGACAGAGATGATCGTGCACTACAAGATTTGACTTTCAAATATTCTCACAAATCAATTTCTTGATGAACCCATTTTACTATTCTGAACCCCAAAGAAAAGCATCCCCGGGTGATAGAAACTGAAGCCCTGACCTGAAGTCCTGTTTCAGTTGGCAACTGGAATTCATTAAGCCAGGCCAAGTGTGGCAATAGGAGCATGGCAAAAAGAGTATAAATACCCTAAATACCTTAAAATCAAGCCAACCCTTCCCTTGCCCTTAGTCCCCAGATCCCTAGAGATCCTTCCCTCTAAATTAGTGCTCCTCCTTTAGGCTCAAAACTCTTAAGTACCTGTAGAATATCTCCTGAACCACCTCCTGACCCATTTTTTTGTATATTTTGTAAGCTTGATTCACGTTTTGCTACTGAAACTCTGCCTTTTTTTTCAGGGCGAGAGTGACAAAGCCTGTGTTGGAAAGTTTCTCCAGTTTGTAAAATTACTGACTTTTCACAGGTGCTTTTGCACTCAGGGGCAGGTATCTCAATCTGCTGGATAAGCCAGAACCTGCCCATGAAAGACAGGGCTGGGTGACAAAGAAGGGTGTTGCTGATGCCTCTGTGCAGCTCTCCTGGCTTCAACATTGGGACGTTTCCCTGGAATTGGTTTCTGTATTGAGGGAGGCATGGGCAGCAACTATCTGCCATTAAGAGAGGGAATAAGAAAAGCTGAATACTGCCCTGAGTGACTCTGATGCCTCTGCTCACTCCTAAACCATGGGGATTGTCAGGGCTTAGCAGAGATGTGGGCTGAAGGAAATCTGAGCTGGTGAATGACCTTCAACTTCCAATCTTCTGCAATTTCATGTGAAAATACCAAATAACAGGGCGGATATGGGGTCACGAAAAAAGCTCTGTTTCTAAAGGCACTTTTCAGAAGAACCTCATTTTAAGGCAACACTAGCCCTGCAAATAACTTATTACACTTATTTAAAAGATGCTCATGAATAATTTATACGGCATTAACTTGTAAATGTGATAGCTTTTGAAATCATTAGGCTCCAGTAGCTTGCTTTGTAAGTCCATGGGCTGGATCTCATTATTAAAAGCTAATTAGCTCATTCAACTGGAACACATTCTATCAAATAGCTATGCCAGTACTCTTCTTTTCATTACAACAGATTATATTAATTCTAAAAATATTCCAGAAATGGCATAATGGAAATATTTAATAATAAAGATATAACATTCTATACACATCGATAATTTCATTACTACTTTAACAGGTTTTCCAAAACTGGGTGAGATTTCAGGATTATGATTATTTTTATTAGTATTTGGTATTAGAAATATCTGATATATACATAATTTATTTAAATATTAAAGATTATACCTTATACATGGGATGGATGTTTTCAAAGTGTTCATTTGGATGTGTGAAAAGCTTGGATCTTTGTTTAAAAAGTTATGCTCCTAAAGTTAGATTTCAAAGCCATGTTTGACACTAGAAAGGATGGTGATCACAAGTAAGTGTGAGCAACATGCCCATAACAGCAGGGTCAAGGGGTGGGGCAATGCATAAAGCTGCTCTTGCCCCAGCTCACAGGGGAATATGGTGGCCATCAGTCAGTTGCAAAGTCTATTTTTTTTTCCACAAAAAAGTGGTTTTTTTATTTGCTGTTGAATTTCAATATGGAGAAAACACTGCATTTTCCTTCTCCACTGTTCTTCCTATGGGTGTCATTCCAGCCATTGTGAAGAGAAATTTGAGAAGGAGAGAAAAAATAGGCACTGACCGAGTCTTTCCCACCTCCGGCACTGGAGCAGGAGTCACAGCCAGCACAGCTCCACAAGTGCCAAAGCCAGGTGTCAGAAACAGCCCAAGAACTCACCTGGGCAGCACCATGGGGAAGTTGATCTTTGCACAAATGACTTGTTCCCAAGTCCTCCCATCCCACGTTGCCTATGAAAATAATCACAGTGTACCCATCCAGCACAATATCAGAGGAGATGTTCTGTAGGATGTGTCTTTTTTCAGCATAAAGCAAAATATCATTTAGGTCCATTCGTGCTAAAACCCTGGCTTTGGGAGAAGAGCCTTGGTAGGAAAAACAGTTGCCACTGGGTATAAAAAAAAAAAATCCAGCTGGTTTGATAGTATTTATCTGTTGTTGGATTTGTAAAGTATTTGCTACATAAATTATCCAAACATTCTTTTTTTCCCCCAATATTTTGGGTTTATAGTTGTCTTTCCTTCAAATTTAAACATTTTTAAACTTCAGTACTTTTAAATCCCTATTACCAGCTTTTAAAGGGATTAGGGTAAATGGCTTTTATTCTGCAGTCACAATATTATTGCTTTCAAATACATCTTCTTGGATTTCCTGTTCAGAAAGAAAAAAAAAAAGGAATTTAAATAATTCACAGCAAAGCTATAACGTCTGATTCTGCCCTGATGAATGTTTCCCTTTAGGAAAGACGGTTCTCTTAGTAATGTAACATCTGGCTTTCATCTTGAATAAATACAACAACTCAAAAGCAGGAAAAAAAGAGTAGAAAAATGTTCATTTTCTGGCATATCAAGCAGCCAAAAGGCCAAATTACCAGAAATAATATCTAGCAAGCAATGCTGCCTGAGAAAAAGCCATAAATGAATCTTTTGGGACAAGTTGTTTCAGACGATCCACTTGGTCACCCGGAGAGTGGAGAGGAGAGGGATGGCGAGAGGAGCAGCAAACAGCTTGGATCTGTGGCCCTGCACATCCCAAGAGCCACTGTTGGAGGGCCCTTCAGGAGCCTTCCCTGCCGGAAGTGCAGCAGGAAAGCTGTGCAGTCCCACTGGCTGCTCTGTGCCAGAGCCACATCCCCTCTGGCATGTGCAGCTACCCTTGGCTGCCCTTTGCCTTGTCAGACGACATGTCCCACCCCTGCAGGACCCATCTTGAGGGTCTCTTGCCTTTTAAAATGCAGTTTCAAGAACTAGACTTGGTGTTTAGAGAAAGTAAAGAAGATTTAATCATTTTTTTACTTTAATCAATGAATTTTTTTAATAGAAGCCAAACAAGAAATAAAACCTACAAAAAAGAAGTCCTCCAGAGAAGCAGAGAGGAGGGCAAGGGTTTGACAGATGTCCCAGAGTCATTTTGTTTCCCTGGCTGCAGGGTGGGAAAGTGGACATATGCGTGTGCTCCTGATGGAGGTATGGGCCCCAGTCAGCAGCTGCCATGAGCAAGGTCTCTCTGGATTGAACCCAGTTCATATTTCTTGCCCCTCGCCTTTCCTGTGGGGAGTGCATTGATCTGTCCATCAGTGAGCAGACAGACCAGGCTGGCCAGAGCAATGCAGTTGGATTTTTATGTGCTGGCAGTCCCCAGTTGTTATCCCTGCTGGATGGGAGTGCTCTGGACACGCCACAGTGGGGCAGGGACTGCAGCTCTGCTGGGGTGGCAACTGCAGTGTGGAGGTGATATCACAGGGACCTACTCAGCTGCTGGCAGGTTCCTGAGCAGAGTTTGTTGCAGCTTAGAAAATCATGGTGTTCACTGCAGCTGCTGACTGGAAGCTGAGCCCAGCCTGCACGGGAGAGGTTGGCAGGAGGGCAGTTGGATATAAACGCCTTTTAATTTCTGTTCTGTCTGAGCTACAGTGTAGCACTTTGATCTGCAAGCTCTCGTAATTTAGAAGTTTTAAATTTAATGTTATGACTTTGACAGGCAGCTAATCTCATGTTTAACTTTCATGAAGACTTACCTATTGTTATTTTTAAAATTTTTTTAAAAGAATAAATTCTTTTGGCCTTGCACTGTAATGGCAAAGTCCTGGGAAATGAACCCAAGAGCTGGATCTGTCTCAGGGTCTTGTATCTTCTCCCTTTATTAGGTCTGCTCCTGTCAGCCTTAAAACTGCAGCTTCACACCATGCCCCTATAAGGTAAAATTCAATTCTTCCTTTCTGTAGAAGGAAAAACTGAAGCACAGAGCAGATAAATTACCTGCCCAAGGTCAGAGTGTGACTGAAGGAGCACTAGCACACTGATGAAACCATTTCTATGCCATTTTGATAAGCCTGAAAGTGGCTCTTCTTAGGAAGCACTGGAATGGAATATCTGCAGCAATTGGAAAATACTGTTTTACCCCTTTTTCATGTGTACCTTTAATTCTTTATAGCAAACCTTTACATAAGCCTTGGTGGTAAATTTTGGCTATTAGTGGGTAAGCATGAATGAACAAAAGTAAATTTATAGGGAGCAGGCAAAATGCTGCAAATAAATGCTGCAAAATGCTGCAAGAATACAATAAATAAATTTGTCTTCTATCCTGCAAGACCACAGGGACTCAGCCTGCCATACAGAATTCCCACTCACCCTGATTGCTGTCTTTCATCAGTTTCTGAGGTGAGTGAGACCAGGAGGGTACAGTCAAGTTTTCTCATGATGGCCTGTTTCCATTAACTGAAAGCAAAGGCCTCACATGTCAATATCCTATGTTTCGAGAAGCTATTAGTTATTGACTTGACTTTTGCTTGACAAGTACAATATTGTTAATGAAAAGAGAGGAGTCACTTTGTCACTATGGTGAAAATACAAAGATTTCTGTTGTGAATTAGACTTGTTTCCTCCTGAGAAAAAACAGTGTCTTATCTCTTATGACTCTTCTGTTCCTAAACATATAAACATCGGTTGCCCAGAAAAGTGACATCAAAATGAAAGAAGGCATTTCAGTCAACCTTGCCCACATGTCAAGGCAGTGGAATTTTCAGTGCTTCCTTTTATTCCCCTAGCACCTGATTTCTCACGGTTTCACCTCTGGCCCCTGAGAGCCAGGCAAGTCACTCACTCATCTGCATCTTCACTTTTCTTCCCTGTCAGCTCTCAAAGCATCTAAGTTGCCTGGTTCTTGCACTTCAGTGCATTTTGCTGATAATTCTCATCTGGTGATAGGTTTTAGTGCACTAGATTGCTGCAAAGGACTCTTGGTGAAATACCATGTTTAAAACAGTGATTATTTGAAAACTCTGTAGAGAAGGAAGTTAGCTTAACAGAGATTCATAACTCCTTTGAGAGCTTATCCCAGTTCCCCCCAGCATGGGGCGGGGGGGGTGGGGGGTTGCTATCACTGAGCCCAAACGGAACATGGTGAGGTGAGGTGCTCAATGTGCATTGATATTGAATGCTGCTGAATCCTTAGGTGGGACCAAGAAAACAGAGATGTTCTCAGGACTAATTGCAGCTCTGGAGGTTTTGTGCAATTAGGAGGAAAATCCATCCCTGGATTCAGATACTGATACTCTGGGGTTTACTTTTTCATCTTGAAAGGCATACAGACCATGACAGTGGTTTTAACTGGAACACATACAAGTTGATTTTTCCCACTCTCCCTGTATGTCTGCAGGAAATTACAATTGGGAAAGAGCCAAGCTGTGATAACTCCATCACTGCAAGGGTTTGTCTCTTGCTGCCTTTAGCCCTCCATTCTGATGTGTCTGTGTTAACCTCCTCTTCTCTTTCCAATTACAGCTCTGGCCCTGGCGCTGGGAGCAGCAGGGCCTGTCCCTGCAGCACCGGCCGCCCTGCAAGCGCCACCATGGCATCAAATAGCCCCAATGATGATGGGGAAAGCAGCAGCAGGAGATGTGAGGAATTTTTCCCAGTCACGGGACTTTCTTAGCAGGATGTACTATTCAGTCTTTCCATTTGTAATCATCACAGAGTGAGTCTTTCCTTACAAGAAAGAGAGGCACAGCCCTGCTGACATTGAAAGCTCTGGCAGAGTGCTGCAGACATCACTGGGGAAAAGACCATATTTTAATGGGTTTTGTCTCTTAAGTAAAACCTCAAAATGAATTATTTTCTCCTTGTGTATAATTGTTTCAGTAATCTGAAAACATTTATTTCTGTCACCTACAGATTAATTCCTCCCTTTGACAGGGAGAGAAGTGAAGTTCACAGTCTGTACCGATACCATTCTTTTTGGGAAAAGGGAGTCTTAAAGGCATTTTTCTAAGTGATTAGAATTATTTTATTAATTAAAATTAGAATTCTAAGTGATTAGAGTAACTCCTGGGTAACCCAACTGCACTCAAGTGTCACCTCACTCAGGGGCTGCCCCACTACTATGGTCATTAAAAAAAAGCTCAGCATTTACATGAGGCTGGGTTAAAACTCATCTTTGTGAAAGACTGCATTATTAGAAAAACCTCACAGCCCAACATCATTCCTGAAATTAGTTATGTAATGGGCTTTTTGATTTTTTAATTATTATTATTTTTGACCGTGTCATTTAATGTACATAAATAAGGAGAAGGTGATCTCTTTTGCTAAGCTTCTTTGCTGCAGTAGTGGAAATCAGCTTGTACAGTAATTGCCTTTTGCTTGGCTACTGGCTCTGTTTTCACATAGAAAACCGTTATAAAAAACTTCTTTTAAAACCACATTGCAATAGTTTGAATATTATTGCCAAATTAATTATGACACTATTGGTAGTCTCTTGATCTTTGAAAAAACTTTCTCTTCAGCCTTCTGAGAAAGGTAGAGAGCAGAAGATGGAGCAAATTCAAGAGCTGAACATTTGAAAATTAAGATCATCTGAAGATCCAAATCCCCACGGCAGAGAATGGCTGCAGCCATGGGCTGCGGGACTGCCACTGTCTCAGCTGTTTTTTCCAGCTCTGCAGGCAACCTGTGCATAAAATATCTTGTTCTTGCTTTGCTCATGGCTTGGAATACCATATAATAACTATCAGCACTTGTACCTTCACTGGAACTCATTTTGTCTCAGGTATCTTTAAATGGGAGTGAAAGTGATATTGGTGAAACCCATCAATGCAATGGAACAGTTTTAGTGAGCAGGCAGACACTGGACATTTAGTATTTCCCCAAATCTACTTAATAACAATCCCTTGTATAACATGGTCTACTCCTGCCATTCATTAAAATCTGTGATTTGGGGGGAAGTAAGAAAAAGCAGTATGTTTGAGCCTCAAAGGGTTTCAGCAGGGTTCAGTTTGTTTAAGTTGTCAAATGTTTATTAATTTCTTTCAGAAGAAAATCCTTATGCTGTGTTGCAGAAGGATATTTTATTAAGTTCAGACAAACTGAACTGGCTTTCAGCAAATAGCATTTGGCTCTTGAACCAGGAGGAAGTAGCTTGGTAGGGTGTCATCATATTACAAAAGTGATATTGTGGCTAGAGGTCAGAAATTCTGGTATTTGTTCATTTGTATTGAATATATTGAATTTGTGATGCATTATCTGAGTTCCTGTCAGTGTTTTTCTCAATCAGAATTTCACCCTAGTCCAGAAGGAAATACAGCAAGCAGTGTGTGGTCTGTGCTCCTAGAAACAAAGGGCTTCTGAAAATGTTGGTATCACTGTGCGTGGGTCCAGGACACAGGAGCTGCTTGGGGTGTGCTGAGCACGTAGCCAGCCCCTGCCTGCCCTGGGAGCCTGCTTTGAGCCTCATAAAGGCAGCCAGCTGCTGCTCGCCCCAAATGGGTGAGAGGCACAACCTGGAGGGATTTCAGACATCTTCAACCCTTCGGGACAGCCTCTTGCACAGCCACCCAGGAAAGGCTGTTTCTCCCTATGCTTAGAATTTGGCTATAAAACGCCCAGACCTCCTGCCAGCTACAATAGTTAATGTGCCAGTTAGCTTTTCCTCATCTTGGGCTGCTGCATTTCTTGGTGTCTTCACTGCATGTCCCACTGAGGCCATTTTGCTGCTGCTTACTCAGACCCTGGGTAGCCTGGGGGTGTGGCCCCGGTGTGGGACTGCGGGAGGGCGGAGGCTGCTGCATGTGCAGTAATCAATGGCTTCTCTGCCAATTACTCCTTCCAGGCCGAGGGGAACCTGGCTTGCACTTGCTTCCTGGAAAATAGTGTCACTGGCTCATCCCAGGAAGTGTTCAAGGCCAGGCTGGATGGGGCTCTGAGCAACCGGGGCTAGTGGAAGGTGTCCCTGCCCATGGCAGGGGGTTTGAAACTGGGTGATCTTTAAGGTCCCTTTCAACCCAGGCCATTCTGTGATTCTATGAAATTCAAATCAACTGCTCATCTTCATAAACCACCCAAAATTGTTTCTCCTCCTGTGGTGGAAAGGTCCCTGTGTCATGTCTCCCTGTGGATTTGCTGTCAGGGTGAGAACATCTGCTGCTGCTTTCAGTTCCCAAACACCAGTATATGGCGAGACAGGCTCAGCCAGTGGTGTTTCCATACATTTATGGTTATCCCTTTATTAATGATAGAACAATCTCATGGGCAGGGATGAAGCGAGGGGAGGGAGGAGATGACAACATAATTCTGGTTGGATATATTCTATTTTCTTATATAAATATTAATTATTTCACCAAGAATTGCAACTGATTTATCTGCAGTTATCCACAGTTTATTACATTTAATATTTTTAAAACCATATTAGCAAAAGGACAACTGAGGGAATCTCTGTGACAACTGACCAACAGAAAATTAATTAGGATTCTGAATCTCTACTGCTGGTATCTTAGAGCTCTTTGCTTCTCTGGATTAAACGGAATTAAACTTTATTGAAGACAGCAAGGATCTTGGCACTGGAATCAAGCCCACATCTGCACCTGGATTTTCCTATTAAAAGTGGATAGAGTAAAAAGAATCTTAAATCTTTTTATCCAAGATTCAAGACATGCTAGACAGGACATAGAAAAGATGTGTTCTTTTTTGAGGTTTATAATTTTGAGTGTTTACCTACCATGGATTTACAGTAGGGTTTTTTCCTGTTTGTTTTGGAGTGTTTTGTGTGGTTTTTGGTGCTTAGAACCAATTGCCTGTCTGGGATCCTGGGATGAATGTTTGTCTTGTATTTTTAATGAGGCCGGAGTTAACATGGGCATGTTTGTTTAGCAACAACATATCCAACTCTTTGCATGTCAAGGCGCCTTTGTTTGTGTACCACCATCATCAGCCCTTTCGGGAGGATCAGGGAATAAAGCTGGTAGTTAACTTCTGATGTGGATGGAAAATGAAGCACTGAACCTGAATCTAGTCTCATTCATGTTGCTATGAGTGAGTAACTCAAAGTCAGCTGAATTATATCAGAAAGAGGGAATTTGGCCAATGTAATTCACAGTCTTGCACAAACAAGATATTTGAGTCTGGTCTAAGGATATGCTCTTGATTTTCAAATATTTAGCAGTAAGTCTTCAAGGAGCTACAATGACAGGGTAATTAAAAAAAAGTAAAAAAAAGGGAAAATAAAAAAGAAAGTGTTCTCCAGATTCCAGAAGCGATTGGAGGGAACATCATCCTTTCTTGCTATTCGATAGCTAATTTCTTCCTAGGAAATTCAGTTTCTGAAAATAAATGAAGTGTTGTATCAAACCAATTGGCAGCACTGAACACAGAGCTGTGGTTTCTGTCCCTGTGTGCTTGTGTGACAGTCAGACCTTGTGGCTGTCAGCTTCAGTCTCAGGATGGAGAGTTCAGAGATAGGGTGGCCATTTTGAGTTATTTCACAGATTTCTCACCTGTAAGCCTCAGTAACTCACTCTGCTTTGATTTTCCACGTAGGAAAATAGAGTTTGCTATCCCCTTCCTCCTGTCATGGTTCATAGGGGGCTGGTCAAGGACAATGATGCTTCCACTGCTACCTAATCTGGCAGCATCCAGGGTAGGAGCCACCTAGCCCTTGGCTTGCATTATGTCTGGTGCACTGGCTCTTCATCTCACCTGGGGCTTTGGAACACTGCCTTGAACCTGATGAGTTTAATGTGTTACACATAACTCAGCAGAGCCTGAGCACCCTTCAGCCCTGGCCAGCAGCACTGGGGACCCCCCTTGTGTGTTCCAGTTCACGCTTCTGGATGCTGTGTGCTTCTGAAAAATGTTGTTTCTGTGACAGAAAGACCCTCAGCTTTTCTTTTGAAACATCAATATTAAATGAGTATTTCTGAGACATGCCTGAGTAGTGGTTATGTGGTAGTTGCTAATATTTGGATGTTACAGTGTTTGTCTGAGAGCTGTCTTCATTCTTCTGCAAAAGTAGCTCGATGAATGTTCTGCTTTCTCACTGCACAGCTATGTATCCCTCCATAAAACAGGAAGGGGAAAGAGCCCTGGCAGCTCTATATCTGCTGATGCTTTGCAGCTGCTGGAGACTGTTCTTCTGCCATAGAATCAGGACAGCCTGGGAGACGTGGGGTGTAAAAACAGAGTTAAAACTCTGCACTCCCATGGTATTCAATAATGTCTCTTTTCTTTCTAGATTTATGTCTTTCAAGCATAGCCCATGGATTTATGTTGCCATGCAGGGCAGTGTCAAGAAGCGGTGTGGTACTGAGGGCATCGAGCAGGCTGCGCAGCAGAGCAGGGACAGGGCCTCCAGCTGACTGCTGCGAAATATTAAGGGGAATAATAGATGGATTTGCTGGACTTGAGGAAGTTGTAGCCTCTTTTGTGGATAAAGGTTATACAGGGGCTTTCAAAACTTGTAAAATCATTTCAGCCCAAGCAGGGACAGATATGAGATGAAAACCTCCAACATGTCTATACAGCCAAGGAGCCTCTTGGAGCCGGAGGAGGAACTCTGGGATGCCAGTCACTCGCCTGGTAGCAGCCCCCGCAGAGCCACCATGTCATGTGCCAGTGCCAACAGTGTCCTGTGCAGGACTCTAGATGATTTTAGAAATGGTTTTACCTTCAGAAAACATCAATGTTTTTACATCTCATTGGTGAGCTTTGCCTTCTCTTGGAGCCAGGCTTTTGTTCGCAGTGCAGTGAAAAGACACGAGCGAAGATGAGTGTTCCCAGCTGCTTCTGGCCTCCTTCATGTTTTATTTCCTGCTGCTGTTCATTCCGCTCCTCCACAGAGGAGGGTGCTGACTTGTTCCTCTCCTGTCTGGGTGAATGCACACAGCACCCTGAGCACACCACGATCCTGACCCGGTCCCACAGCAGAGACGGGAATGGGACGTTGGTCTCTGGATTGTGCTCCCACCCAGGCCTTGGCAGCAAAGCACGGAGAAGGCCATGCATGTGCTGATGACCTTGTGATAGGACAAGGGGGAGTGGCTTTCAGCTGAAACAGAGTAGGTTTAGATTAGATATTAGGAAATAATTGTTTATTATGAGGGTGGTGGAACAGGTTGCCCAGAGAAGCTGTGGCTGCCCCATCCCTGGGAATGTTCAAGGCCAGGCTGGATGGGGCTCTGAACAACCTGGTCTGGTGAAAGGTGTCCCTGCCCATGGCAGAGGGGTGTGGAACTAGTTGATCTTTAAGGTCCCTTCCCACTCAAACCATTCTGTGATTCTATGATTCTGTGGTCATATATTTGCACTTGCTAACAGAGTAGGTGGAGTAACAAAAACATTTGAATTTGGGGCCACTTTGCCATCTCCCTGAAAATACTTCTCAAAGGTGTGAATAACTCTGTAAACACACATCAATAGAAAATCTGCATTAAGATTTAAACCACTCAGATCTCAACATCACAATGAATTAAAGCCAAAATAACCGTGCTGTGCATTTAATCAAACAAGGTCTGTTTCAAGGAAAGCTTTGATTTTTTTCTCTATGGCTTTTTCTGCATTTTGTTTAAATACACTCTGGCCATATTCTGCCTTTGACTACTATAGTCTGATGCTCTCTCTGGAAAGACTTTTGATGGTTTTGGAAAATTTCGTATATTTCTATTTCTAATTCTACAACTAAATAAATATTGTAATTTCTGATTCACTTAGGTCTGGCTCTAACCCAACCTGAACATCTCTAGGCCTCAGGAATGACATTTAATTTTGAGAGCATTTTGGCAGGCTTGGCAAGGTAAGAAAAATGAAGCTCTCATTAAAAATAGGAAGGCAACATGTTTTTTGGTTTGTAGTTTAATATTATTGTTTCCAAGCAGCTTCTCAAGGAGTGACTTTGCTCTTGTACAACAAAAGCATTCTTGCTTCTAGGCATAGTAAAGCTTTGCAGGAATAAAGCAAGAAATGCTATTTACAGTGAGCAGGAAGTCCCCAGACCCTTTACAGAATATATGTGCATAATTTACTGAAATAATTTGAGTTTTTCAAGGTGGTCACTTTTCACAGTCTCAGCAGTCCCTCAAGGCATAGAAAGAGCAGAAATGCTCAATAAAAACAAAACTTAAAAAAAATAAAAAGGCTGAAAGGTGAAGAAAATGAAATAAGGCACAAATGAAACACTACATTAATTATCTTGGAATGCCCTTTTAATCCCTGTGCCTGGTTTGTGGGTACCTGCCCCAGAATTACCTGCATTCATCATCAATGACATTTGGCTGGCCATGGGAATTCTGGCTTTTCCTTCATTACTGTACATAAAATAGACTCTTTGCTTTGTCTCCTGCTGCTTGTTACCTGATTTGATGGGGTAATTTATGAACACTTCTCTCGTTTTTTCTTTTCCTTGGAGATAAAATATAATGCTTGTCAATGTTGTAGCTAGAACAGTAAGCACACAATTATGCAATTTTATGTCTTAAAGTGACACCATTCTGCTCTGAGGAATATGGCTACATAGCATAGCCAGTGTTGCATTTTGTGACAATTTAATGTTTAATTGATCTGTAGAATGAACAATCTGCTGAAGCCCAGCTCAAGACGGTTCCTTCCCAGCCTGCAGAACTCATCCTTCTCCTTGCTGGTGCTGCACCACATTGGGTTAGTGTAAGTAATTTTCTCATGCTAAAAACAAGGTTGTGTCAGCTCCCTGATGGGATGTGGTGCACATTTCATAAGTATGTACCCAAACATTAGTTGATGGAGAGTTTTATTCTGAAAGAGGACAGACTGTTGAAATATTTTTAGCTGCTTAAACAGGGAGATTCCTTGAGAGGTTTCTGAGCCCTTCCTGGAAGCTATGGTAACATGGTCCAACACCTTCAAAGGTCTGGCTGTGTTGTTGTTTTCCCTGAATCTCAGAGAGCCCCTTGGGGACAGCACTGAAATCATTCCTTACCACACTGGGAGTTTTCTGCTACCCACCAGACAAGCAAGTCAGCTTTGAGCAGGTGTCAACTGTCTGCTGGGTTGGAGAAACCTGAGGTTGTTACAGAGGGAGCAGTTTGTGTCATTATTCAGTATTTCGCTGACAGCATAAACCCAGAAACATGATTTCATGGACTTTATTTCACAAAGTAGCCAATGCAAATAGTATAAAAAAATTGATACTGCCAGATTTGCAGACGGGAGCCTGTGGGATTCCACAGGGCCCATATGGTCCGAAATCCTGGCCAAAAACTCTGCCAGAGAGAGGGAAGCCCACTGCAGACATGGATGACTCTTTCCCCATGCTTTTTTCTGGCCGCTGCAGGTGCCAAATGGGGCTTTGAGAGTCACCTGGAGTGCTTTGCCACCATGAGAAACTTCAGTGGCATCTAACCTTGCCTGGTGGCACAGAGCACAGTCAGTTAGGTCCTGTTTGCCGGTGCAATTCCATCTGTTTCGCCTTTCACCACCACCACTGTTTGTGCTGACAAGTCCTCCGCTTGTGGTGCTTCAGCACTTGACAATGAAGTGGCATTTCATTAACTCCACTCCTTTTCATAACACTCTCCTCAGTGACACTGACATGCTGTAGAGCTACTGCAGAACTATTTTAACTGCGTTACTTTAGGTAATTTACTCTGCTAATCATCTTCAGGTACTTTCTATTATTTAAATGTGTATGGTTTAATGGATGACAGCAGGCAATAAATTCTGCCTGGCTGCTGGTACCAAAACAGCCACCTAAGAATTCAGTCTATCTTTCAGCTGCCACTGCAGTGCTGAAATGCACACAGAGAAATCAGATCACACAAAGAAATCCACTCAGACTGTTGCCATAAAACACAACTTTTCAATCCATTTTTCAGCAAATCACTATTAATTACCTGAACCAGGCAATCTTTTGTGAACATTGCATAGAAAATATAGTAAGATGTAGCAAATTCTGGACATATTATTTTTTGTTGGAGACTATTATTTTTAAATATTACCAACTTAATGACAGCAGTTGGGTTTACTTAGTTGCATAATACCCATGCCAATAGTCTTTTCTCCCAGAGAGCAACCTTCTCAAAGTGAGCAGGATTAGTGCAGGGTGTTATTTTTCCAGTAGTATCAGTGTGGTGCCTTCAAATTTGATGGACCATGAAGAGAGACAGTGAGCCTTTGTATTACAACAGATCAGTGACACAAGCTAGGGAGTGTTAGTGATGGGCAGGGACTTAAGCATTCCCAGCTAGTGAGCAGGGTGAGTGCTGTGAGACAAAAATCTGTCCAGCTGTGTATCTGACCACATGGCCAGTACTTCTGGAGTTCAACTCTATGTAGAAATTATATTTCTGGTGCCTAAAATTCCTATTTAAATGGAATAACTCTGTAATAGCAAGTCTAATAATGCACATGCATCCCTAGGTAGAACATCTTTTCTCTGCAAAGAGGAAAAAAAAAGCTTTTAATTGGAATAAAGCTTTCAAGAAGAATGTTTCTACATAAATGGGGCGGGGGGGGGGGGGGGGGGGAGGGGAGGCTGTTTTTATTCAGTTTACTACTCTTTCCTAAGAATGGATTGTGATAAAGACAGGAAACTGGCACTAGCATTTTGAGTAGAATTGTTTGTTCCTTGCTGATGGCCATTAACACTGTCAGTAATTTACATGCAGACAAAACCTCAACTGAGATTACAACTTGATTACAACCCCCCCCCCGTGCTGAGATTACAACTTGAATCCATCACTGGCAGCACACCTCAGACACTACACATTAAATTCAACACCAAGGTAGACAAACTTCCAAAGAGTTAAGGTCTTTAGTTAGGGTTTTATCTGCAGCACGTGTTAGCCTTTTTAACGAGATCAGGTGCGTTTTAGTGTAAACAAGCAGACTTGAATCTGGACTATTAGAGGCAATACTTCAGACATAGCCTCTAGGTGGGCTTGTTTTCCCTCCTGCAGACAGCTCAAACTAGATAAAGGAATAAAAAAACACAAAAGAAAACGGGAATTACTGACAGCAGAAGAAACTGACAAGGCTGCAGTCTCAGCTTGGGAATTCAAATCAGGTCTTGTTTTCTCTTAATTAGTTGAACATTCATGGCTGGAAATTACCTAAAATGGGATGAAAAATGGTGGGGGATGGGATGCAAACACACATTTACCTTCTCTCTCCTGGGTTAGTGACTCCATGAAGGCTTTCGCTACCCATCTGGGAATGAGATGAGTGTGTTGGCTGGGTCAGCAGCTGTGACTGTGCAACCTGGGGCTGTGGCTGGGGGCACGCAGCACCCACTCACCCTTCTGACAGGGGCTGGAGGAAGGGGGTGCAGCCATGGATGGACACACCCCACACTGCCCACCCTTGCACCCCGCCTGTCCAAAGGCTTTTTGTTCTCTTAAACTTCACTGTAATTATTATTGGCCTAACTCTTCACCCCCACCACTCGAGTTCTGCATGACAGATATGGACCATTATGCCCCAGGTGAGGATTTTAGTCCTCTGTCCCTGCTGCTGTCAACAGTGCACAGGGTATCAATGGTCTGTTCTTATTGCTTTGCTACCCTCACTTATGGCATTTCTACCCCCATTGCCCTTTTTATTTCCTATATCGTCTTCAATTTTTAATCCTATTCAAGGAATGGCCTACTTAACCTATGGGTCACCTACCCTGTATAGCATTTCTTTTGTACCATTATGACGTCCACATATAAAGCCAACCTCACCTCAGCGCCTGTCTGTAAGTTTGAAACACTTTTTTTTGCATGGGAAGATATTTAGGTTGTAGTATATTTCACTTTTAAAAATTTTCCTTTTATTAACAGGCCTTCATAAAGACAGGACAATGTCTTTGGTACTCATCCATCCACTTTTCTAACACAGTGTTGGAGCTGCCTTTTAATAATTATTTCAAAATAGGCCTGAGATCAGGAAAACTAATATTCTTTTCGTCTCAGATCATCTTTTATTGTGTAAACCAGCTGGCTTTTGCAGCATCATATCCGTTGTACCTTCATAAAACTCTGCAGCCTCTCTGGAGAGTTTTGAATGTGTAATCCATTTTTCATAACTTAACACAGATAATCAAAACAAATTAGGCACACACATAATTTAAATTCTTATAGAAGATGTGACCTTATTTCTGAAAAAAACCCACCCCAAAATAGTCAGAATAACATCTTCAAACTTAGTAGAAGCAAGATAACTAAATCTGGATTTTCCCAAGAATTGCATGTCCCAGGTAAGTAGCATTTTCCTATCTTTAAGTTTGAGCACATAAATGCTTTCTGAAACTTCTCTTGGCCACTCTCCCTGCCCCAGAAATGTTCAGGCTCTGAAATTTTCTGTTCAGCACCTAAATCTGAAATGCCTGGTATCTGAGTGTAGCTGTGCTGGTCCAACAGCCACTGCCCGCACTCCAGGAAAAAAGTTGCCATTGAAATAATTGGGCTTGGCTTTTCAGAGCTATCTTTAGTGCGTTGCTTCCAGTTTATCCAAATGGAGACTCTGTGGTCTTGACTGTTTCCTACCATGAGAAGGAGGAATTTCTGCAGGATCCAACAGGCAGCCTTTGCTCCCCAGAGATGGGCCTGTCTTAGACGCATCTTGCCCATGCTAGCAGCTCGTGGAGGCTCTGGTGTCCCCCGGACAGCCCCAGGGAAGGCTGGTGACTGCCTGGACCTGTTCTCAGGTGTCAGCATGTCCTATGGCAAGATTTCCTATGGCAAGTTCTTGGAGTGTGAAGGAGCCCCTGGTACTGCAAACAGCTGTTTTCTCTTGTTCAGTGACACCTGCTGGTGGAAAGGTCTTGGAGACATTTAGGAACTGCTTGTCTGCCATCAGTACTTGCACCAGTGCCTGCTTGCTGGAAGACAATGCTAAATTCCTTCAGTTTCTGTGGGTGTGAAGGACTAGATTTAGACAGGACTGGAGCACTTCATACTGAAAAATGGTGATGGGCACTGTGTGGAGGATGATGTCTGACAGCAGTGGTGCAAGGTGCAGGAAGTGTGCTCTAGAGTGAGATCTCCTATTCATTTTACTTTGATTTGCAAGATGGGACAAAATGGGAGTGGGATTAAAGTAACCATTTCATGACTTCATTACTGCAAGTAGAATGAAGAAAAGAGAATGAAAGTATACAGCTACTTTCTGCAGATCTTTCAGAATTTCATTTGATAACTCAGTATTTATTGCCCCAATATGTCAAGGTAAACAGCAAATGCAGAACTCTGCAACCACTGGGCAGTAATGGAGATGTGACAACTTCAACACATTTCAGGTGTGTTGCAAAAGTCCTACGCCCATCCTATGGTTTTACTTCCATAATCATGGATGCAGCTTTGTACGCTGGAGGCCCCGTACCATGTGATGGAAGCAGTTATGCATCAAAAGGCAATCCTCACTGCTCTCCAAATCAAAGCTGAAGTGCTGTGTGCTCCCAGCCCAGAGCCCTTTCTTTACAACCTTTGTCAGAAGCAAACCAGCTGGTGCTTCCACTGCTGGCCCAAATTGTGACATTAACAAGCGAACTGCTGGTTACTGCTTCGGCTGTAACAGCACAGAGGATTTCAAAGCAATAGTAAAGTAGAAAACCAGCAGCAAACCCCAAAGGGGGACAATCACTTGGAAGTTTACACTCACCCCGCTCCTGGCTATGCTATGTTTGGAGTCACTTTCTTGTCAGCCCTGTTTTGAAGGGCTGAGTATGTGATTATTGCAGCCTGCCCACAGCAGCACAGGATATAAATGTTTAGATGAGTTTGTAGCATTTTCCTCCTTCACTCTGCTGTGTTTTTGATAGCTTCAGGTGGCAGTGCTGTTGATATTTAAAACAATTGGCATGTGCCCAGCAGCTGCTGCTCTCCTGTACAGAAACTAACAACTTCTTAGCATTGGCAAGCTCTCAAGCAGCACTGGTTTGGGAAATGCAATAAAAGAAATACTCTAACATACACTGTCTGCTGTTCTCTTGACTTCAAAGGGAGCTGGAAGCTCAGTTCAGCCAGGCACAACTCTGTTATACTTCCACATCGCTCCTGAAAAAGCAAGACAAGTATCGTGCCAGTGGGCGTGTATCTATTTGGAGACAGCAAGAAGAAGGAATGAAAGCCAGGACCTGATTATGAGAAAATTGTACAGGGCTGACAAGCCTATAACACTGCTTTCAGTTGTGACTTTTCCAAGTTCAAGTATCTCTGAGGATTGATCAGCCTGGTGTGTGCAGGAAAAAAAAAGTCTGATTCATTCACTGTTAGCTAATTTATTTCTGGAAACTAATTACATTTTTGAAGTATTCTGTAATATTATGATGGACTTCTAGTTAAGTAAAAGAGTTGAAGCAATCTGGTGAAAGATGGAGTATAATTCTGCATTGCTTTTCTTTACCCTGAGCAAAGCATGGCTGGCAGTTTTCCACAAGTCTTTATTACTTCTAATGACATAGCAATTTTTACTCTGGGGAAGAATAACTCAAGTAGTTGCATACTAAGGACCCTACTTTTATAAGCATCTTAACCTCCTTTTTTTTTTTTTCCTTTCCTGAATTTCACATTTTGAAACACAGGTCCCAGGTTTTGCTTTTAGTGGCTGCCTGAACTGGCATTGCTACAACTCAGACTGGTTTTAGGATACATAGTGTTACTCAGAATCTCCTGTACTTTCTAATAAATAGTCACTCGATTCAACTTCTTATTTAATATACACTTCACACACTGTAGAGCTTAAATTCACTTTCCTTTCCAAGTCTGTTTCAATGAGCAGAGCGATGAACAGTAATACTGTGTTGAATTTAGCTCAGCATTTTTCCTCCGGCTGGCTGTCTCCTCAGCTTCTTCCTGAAAGGGCTGTACTACATATTACCTTGCTGTGGACAGCTATACTGGTCTGCCTTAAATCTGGGAAGGCTCAGTGAGCTGGAAGAAAATACTTAATATTCCTTGATATCAGCACATGCCAAGGGGGCCATTTTTTTTTTTTCAGTCAAACCCTGTCTCTTACATTCTCTGATGTAGCACAGAAATATGGCAGTTAATATATAGGTTTTTTTATCTCGGCTGAAGGCCTGTTAAAAATGGTACTCTTATCTGTTATCCATCAAAGAGTGTCAGAGGCCAGATCCAAAGTAAGCAGTTTTCTAGGGTTTGCCTTCTTTCTGTCCATAAGTGATCCAGGGCTTGAGGACATGCCAGGCAACACATAAGTTTTCAAAATTGTACTGTTGTTATGTATGCATACAAACATGTAAAATGCAAACATAATGTGTATATGCTATGTAGTTGCTACATAAACAAATATGAAAAATCCAGATATGAAAACATTTTCTTTTTTTTCCTTTTTCTGCTATAAATAAATTCAGTCCTACAATTCTTTTGAAAATGTATTTATTTTTATCATTGTGCTGGAGAACACTTTCTTTTTCCCCACTATGTATTTCTTTCTCCCAATAGAAGCAGATTTTTTTTTATTTGTCAAGCCATTGTCTGGTACAGTAATATGACTCATCCCCCAAATCCTGGGATATAGAGTAAATCATCTGCAATCCACATTTACAGCCATTCATTCTCAATAACATAGTTCCAAAGAGAGGTAATCCTTTGTATTTTTTTTTCAGGAGAAAGTGAGTGTTTTCCTTTGGAAATGTCTTCACTGGTCATTGAATGCCTTTCCAGTTCACTTTTGAAAGAACACAATTAAGTATCTGATTAGATCTGTCAGCACACTCAGGAGAGCAGGAAGTCATGGCCAGGCAGAAATACCTTTCTACAGCAGCAACGACTCATTTGCTCCAGGGATCCATCAGCCACACAGTGCTGCTATAACAATGAACCCAAACAAATGTTGAATGATATTTTAAATATTTTTTAATTGATGGTATTTTACTTTTTTGTCAAAAGGAAAAAAATTATGTTTGCCAGCTGGGATAGTTGGGATGCTTTCCTCTGTCTGTGGGGTTGGCTTTGGTTAGAGCTGCTCAAGGAACAGTGTGCTGGCCTGGACAAATGCTCACTCCTGGCTTTTCCCTGCCTCCCGCCCAGCTGTGAGCCCTTTTACCACAGTGGTGAGTGTATTTCTGGGTATTGCTGGATACTTGTATATGTTATCCTTAATGCATATTTAGGTTTAGATCACAGTATACGTCGGATTGAGGCCTCTGCAGTGTGTGACATGGAGGAGTTGGCCCAGAGCAAGGTACTTTTTAAAAGTGCTGATCATCCCCATGGTTTGTTAAGCACTCTTCAGACAAATATGCAGACACTAAACAGATTCCTGCATCTTCCTCAGACAAATGTTGCAGCTGTTTGGAGACACACAGCAGCTGTATGTGATCCATGAGAAAGGGAAGTGCAAGATGCTTTTTCTTTTGACTTTTCAGGGCATTTAAGGCAGGCTGCATTAAATTACATGTTGTGCTGTCATCATTACTAATCTTCCCTGCCCAGAAGTGCTTGGAGCCTTTGTTGACAGGAAAGTCAGCAGCCTTTGCTCATTTCAGAGGCTGCAACATGAGCAACCTCTGGGCTTTCTTGTTGTAGTGATGGTAAAGAGCTGGTCAGCCCCTCTAGTCCTTAGGTGGTTCCCCCCCATCAGATCTTAACTGATTAAGTATGAAACTCACATAAAAACACCTACACCTGTTGGAATGCTTAAATTACCATCAAAAAAAAGGGTGTCTGGGCATTTTAATTTCTCCTATAGACTGGACATATTATGTCGGGGTCCCTTCCCCCCTGCCATGTGGCCCTGGGAGAGGGGCCCTGGGGGGTAGACACGGTGTTTCCCTGCCCCTGGTCAGCCTCATTCCCCATTGGTTGTTTTGTGTTTCCCTGCGCGGGCAGAAGGACCCTCGGGTCCCGTGATTGCTGCAGTTCCTGGGCAGATCCCGGCCATGCGGCTGGAGAAATAAACATCTCTGAAACATCTATCAAGAATCGGTCCATAGCTATTTCTTTTCCACGGGCCTCGTTGTCTGATACACGTGTTGCAGTATCCCTGCTGTAACAAATGGTGGATAATGTGAGCAGAACAATCCCCGATCCCTAAGGACAGGGACTGATTTGTGAGTAAACTCTGGATTTCTCTTCTTGTATTTGTTTTGCTGTTCCATCTCTATACTATGGAGGAACCGTGGAAAGACTCTCAGCTCTCAGAGCCTCATATGGACATTTATCTTAAACTTGAAAAGATTCTTGAACAACGATTTGTAAATTTTAGTTTAATTCAAGCTCAAAAGGAACTGAAACATTTCCTGGCATGGTTGTTTAAGAACTTTTTCTACGTTTCTTGGGATTTGATTCTTACCAAAGACTTTTGGAAGACTGTTTGGACACAATTTCTGAGTCAAAATACATGACGATGGAAGAATATTTTCATGAATATTATTTAATTACCAAGACTGTTGAACAATGTCAGCTGTGTCCTGGAGAAGGGAAGCCTGCCTCAGAGACCGTGTGGCCTCGCCCACGTGGACCGAGCGCTCTCCGAGCAGCGCGAGGCAGTTCCCGCGCACAGGCGGAGTAATGCAAGCTGCAGTGTCGGCAGCTCAGCGAGGCGCGGCGGGAGCAGGGTGACCCAGCAGCAGTGGGAGCAGGGTGACCCAGCAGTGCCCGCCCGGCCCCGCGCAGCGCGTGGTGGAGCGAGCCCCGTGAACGCCCGACCGAGAGGGGCGGCGCGCAGGCAGCAGCTGGCAGTGGTGGCTGGCAGCGGAGTGGAGCCTGCACCCAGCCGAAATGAGTGCTGGAGCAGGGCACGGGGGGTCGTCACTCGGGGGCCCGGCTGAGACGTGGGTGCAGCCCCAGGCAGTGGCAGTGCAGCTGAGAGCAGAGGCGGCAGTGCACGGGGAGCTGAGTGGCCCAGCCCGGCCCGCACGACCCCGGGAAGAGCGCGCAGGCACGAGCAGCCCACACGGCCCCAGCAACCCTGGCAATTCCAACACGGAAGCGAGCGAAAACAAAAGAGAAAGCAAAAACGCAGTGAGACAGAAAACAGCAGCCACTTGGAAAAAGGAAAAAATCATCATAGCTAAGGTTTTAGAAATAGTAAAATGGTATAATGTTAAACAAAGTTACAGTTTTATAACGAGACTTGACAACCAAGAAGACATACTCGTTCATAGAACTGCTATTAAAAAGAATAACCCTGAAAAATACATCCCAAGTTTAGAAGATGGAGAAGTAGTAGAGTTCAAAATTGTGCAAGGTAGGTGTCCTGGGTTGCAGTGTATTCTATTACCATCCCCATCAGCTGTTGAAATCAGGTGGGGCAGTGTTTCCTTGCCTCCTCCCCCCAGACTATCTTTCTGTTAATTGCCCATCATTGTCCTGCCGCCTGACTCAGAGATAACTCCCTCCGGACTATCTTCTGTTAATGAGCCTAATCAACACTTTGCCTCATGACTCGTTACCCCATTGTGAGATGCTCCACCCAGAGGGAGGAACCAAGCATCCCAGCATGGATATAAGCTGAGGCTGAACACCAGAGACACCGGCTTCCCACTGGATTTCCAGAGGACAGGAGCTACACAGCCACCATTGGACTTCCTGAGGAAGAGCAGACTGTTTTACTACAGGATTACTGCTTCAGTGGACTGTAGCCACCATTCTACCAGACTGCTACCACCACCCTGCCTAACAGGGTGTCAGGTTGTACCTTGACTCTGTCAGTTTGACAGTGTTTTCTTTTACCTTTTTTTTCCCCTTTTCTTTAATTTCCATTAAATTGTTATTCTGACTTGGTGCCTCCCACTGGTTTGTTTTCAAACTAGTACAGTAGGAAAGGGTTGCAAGCAGCAGAGGTCACTGGGTGTGATGGTGTTTCTGTAAAAGGAAGTATATATGCTAAAAATCGTAGTCATGATAGACAATATCTCCATTATAAGCCCCCCTACAGTCTCCCTTTCCTAATCCCACCTTCCCCTTTTACCCTATGTCCTATTACCCCCAGTGTATTCCCAATCTGTTTTTTCACCCATGGTTTTCCTCACAAAACCATGCCTTTGCCAATTGTTTCCCCGAAAATCCCTTTCCAATGCCGAGTAGGGGATGAAGAGGAGGAGGGAATAAATTAACTATTGTTGTTTAGAGATACAAATGGAAGAAACCCTCTCCTGCCTCAGTTTCCCCACAAAGCATGCTCCTGTCTCCCTTCTGTCAGCCTTAAGATGTTCCAGAGAATCTGTTTGGACATTTAAAGACTCAGGAGGGTGGCTTGTTTTGTTTTGAAACTGTTCTTGTTATGTTTATCCAGTTGTTTTCAATGTTAAGTTTTAAATCTCTTTTTGTTAAAAATAAACGGGTGAAATGTCGGGGTTTGTCCCCCGTGCCATGGAGCCCTGGGAGAGGGGCCCTGGGGGGGAGGCACGGTGTTTCCCTGCCCCTGCTCAGCCTCGTTCCCCATTGGTTGTTTTGTGTTTCCCTGCGCGGGCAGAAGGACCCTCGGGTCCCGTGATTGAGCAGTTCCTGGGCAGATCCCGGCCATGTGGCTGGAGGAATAAACATCTCTGAAACATCTATCAAGAATCAGTCCATATATATTTATTTTCTACGGGACTCATTGTCTGATACACGTGTTACAGTATCCCTGCCGTAACAATATTATTACTGAAGTCCAGAGAGTATTCTGCTGATCAGGTTGTTTTCCTCATCTCCCACCTTGCAGAGTTCCTACCAGCTCACGTATCATTGTATTTTTCTCCACAGCTCCATAAGTATTTAATAAGTATTTAATATTCAGAAAAGTGCAGTAGCTTCAAGAGAAGAGTGTTTCCTTACAGGTAATCTTGTGGTACCCCTTCTTCTGCAGAAACTGCTCCACTTTTCCCAATATAGTCAGATTAATCCTGCACAAGCCATAGTAAGGAGTTTCAACACCCAAGCCCTTGGACAAATTCACAAGCTGAAGTCATTCCCCTGAGAAGTAGGAGAGAACAGTCCAAACACCCATGCCCTTTCTGGATCTAGAGCCTCTTTCTTTCACATTATTTTCATGTTTCTGATATCAAAGACAAACTGTATGTTGTGAGCAACAAGCTTGTTATGCTTGAGTAAATGAAGCATAGTGGATTTTGATAAGAGTTAATTATTTTAGGGAGACAAATGTGCAACATCAGCAGCTTTAGATAGTTCAAGAGACAAGGGAATTAACAGGATGCCTTATGAGGTGAATTAATGTACCCATCAGAAATTATTTTTTGTCTTTATTATAGTGTGTGTGCAGATTTTCAGGACTTTGATGATATCTAGATCTATTAAGCAAACCCAAATTCACTCAAGGTGAGAAGAAGGGGAAAAGCAAAAGCCATTTCTGATTTGATATTAATCACAAGTTCATTGTTAAGGTCTGGTAATTATTTGAATAGGACCTCCTTTTGCTAGCTAGTCAGGAGACATTGAATTTTATTAAATGGGATTACTGGGTCATGACATCCACTGTATTGTGAATAGCACTTGATCAAGGAGAATACAATGAAATAACCTTCAGACAAGGTTGTCAACACACAAAGACATCTTAGATGAAAACCACTTTACTGTGAAGCAAATCCAACAAATTTCAGGAAAGATTTCCTTTGTCTGTAAAAGAAAGATCTTAACTGCAGACTTACAGATCAAGTTCAGAACTCAGAATAAGGCTTCCATTTTGTACACATCAGATGCTCCACATGGGCGCAATGCAGCAAACAGTCTGGGAGTGGGTTCTGCCTGCAAGCCTGAATAGACAGCCAGCTTTGATGTCCAGCTCCCAATGGGGTTTTTCTAAGGAAACCATGGGTTATATTTCCTGCCTTCTCTGCCCAACCTGGGGTTGTCACTCCCCGCTTTGCAGACCACCATTGTACCTAAAGAAAACAGGTAGAGGGATTAATAACCCATTGCAAAAATAGTAGTATATTTTTCCCTGCCTAAAGTGTCTGCTCTGTTAGACCAAACTACTTCATCTTCAGGAAACACTGGGAACAATCAGTGAATGATTTCATAAGTGTTAAGGAGAAGACTAAGTTAAAAGTCATTTGCTATGAGAACACAGATTCAGTTACGGGTGATAAACTGCAGCAAGTGCCCACGTGACTGTCACATAACCCAAGCCACTCTCTAATCCAAGTGTATTCAAGTTCCTGAATATTCCCAAAAAGCTTTCCCAATGCTGGCTCACCATTTCCATCCAGCAAACAGCTTGAACATGGTTCATGAAACATGAAAACAATTCCTGTTGCCTCCTCCAACCCTGTATAGCAGCCATTTGTGACAATCTGGCTGGGCCTTTTTTCTTGCTTCTGCAGATGGGGGGGTAACACTACCTGAGAGCAGGGAAGGGTTGGCATCCTGTGAACTGAAATCCTGTGGACCATGTACAAACACTCTGACCATATCTCAGTACAAACCATCTGGCATTAGATGAAGCCATAAAGGTGAATATTTTTGACACACTGCTGACACTTAGGCAGAAGTGCTCAGGACAGGCACAATTTTATTGCCCAATGTATTACCTTAGGCAGCAATCGAACTTTGCTATGTCTGCAGTTTGGGAGCAATGCAAAGTTGATTGCTACAGAGGTGGTGCTACTGAAGGGGAGGCTGTGCCACAAAGAAAATTGCAACATGGATCCTGAGAAAAGATTAGGCAATACAATTTAATCATCTTCCAACAGCTGCATGCAGCAGGGTATGGCTGACTATTGGATGTCAGTGCTCAGGGCAGGGTGTCAAATGGGTGCATTTCAGCCATGTGTGTCACTGATGAATCCAGAAACCAAAAATTCTAAGGATGTTCTGAGTATGTATGAGAAGAAATAATTTGAAACTGCTTAAAATGGACAGTAATGAGGTGAGGAGCAGGGAAAATACGTTAAGAAATGTTAAAGGCCTTTTGCAAAGGCCCATTAGCAGTTCTGCTCAGGCAGAATAGAGAAGAGAGTGAAGTGTGTGTCAGGAAGATTGAAGTGAGTCACCCAGATAAAACACTGCTATGACCTAAAGCCTCATTTGGTTCCTTTTAATGACAAAATACTTGGATAAATTAATTTTTCCTCTCTATGGTAGTTCTGTACAACATGGAAATTGGTAAGGATGATGCTGAATGGTCTTTTACCACAGTAGAAAAAGGAACAATTTCATTAGTACAGTTATCATTGTGTGGGTGTAAACTGGAGCTGTTTTATTATTTGTGATTATCCTTTTTTCGTAAGATCCTATGAAGTCATCCAAGGGTTCTTGGAAAGTAAAGAAAACAAAGCAAACCCTTAAGCAAACAAAGCACTCAGGTGGAGTGAATTTTCAGTGTGCCTGGACTGGTCACATTTAATTTCAAACATCTGTTCATCCGCTTAGAGAACAGTATCAATTAAGACATCTATTTCTATCTGTCACTTCTTTACTTTCCCTCCATGCAGCCTCAGGGCAAACCCTGAGAAAAAATGCATAGCAGCCAAGGATGCTGGGGCTCTCAAAGCTGTGCAATTGCAGCTTTGCTTATTCGTGCAAAGATCTGGGAGCTGAGAAGGAAACCCTTTTGTAAGTGGAAGCCATAATGGCAAACACAGCTGTTCCTTGTCTCTTTTCAGTGTGCAGTACCAGCCTCAATTTGGCATGAGTGTAGTTATTTCATTAGCAACTCAGAAGGTGAAATTGCTCTTTCAAAGCCAAGCCTTTAAAATAAAAACATTTCAGTTCACTGCAGCCCAGAAGGCATCACAGCAACAGTGAAGCTCTCTATGTGACAGCCTTGTTCCTCCACTGTGCCTAAGAAAGTCTGAAACCAGTTTTGTGAAGAATAGTCACCTAACCTGCTTATAAAATTCACTGCAGGGAAATGCTAATGGCAATGTGGAGGAACAAAAAGAGAAAGACCAATTCATTTCTATGAGACACAGTGATGTATCATGGTGTGGCACGCTATTGGGACTGCAAAGGAATGAGCTCCTCTTAGTTCTCATGGATTCAGTGATTATTTATGACTGGTAACATCCATCACCCAGACGGCAGGGAACTGGTGCTGATGCTGCGTCACTGCTGTGCCTATTGGAAACACACAGGAGTGCAGTGAAGAGCTGTCTGAGAGCAGATTCACACACTGGCTCTTTGGACTGACTCTTCCACCATGGCCTGGAAAAGCACTGCATAAGAAAGTTATTGCTCATGGCTTTAAACTTTTAGAGGGAGAGCTGTGATATGTAAGAAACAGGTCCACTTGGCTCTACAGCATACACTGGGAAATTCTGACATCAAGAGAATAATGCTCTGCATAGCCCACATTTCTTCCCCTGTATGTCACCTGGCCCCTTTTCCAAAGCACATGCATATAGAAGGACCATGCCAGGGCTGGCAGAGACAGACTAAGAGAGGTAAATCTTCAGGGAAGGGACAGGATTTGGCCCAGAAGTTAGCTATGCCTTGCTCAGGATCACTACTCGAATGCTCTGTGACACCTTCAGGTCAGGACACAGGAGGCAAAACCAAAACCAAACCAACTTTTTTCACTTTTACACTTTAATTGCAAGCACCCTTTAAATACATGGCTGTAGATTTGGGGTGGAGGCCACAGCACGTGTAATTCAGTGTAATTTTAGGAAAGTCAGAGAGGAGAGAGTTTACTGTGGCCAAAGATTTAGGTCTTAGTAATGAACATTAGAAATTGAAAGGAAAACAACCACTTAAAAAAAATAACCCTGCATCAACACTGCCAAATTAAAAGACTTATTAGTAGCATTGAAATAACCTCCTAACCACTTACATCAAGTTAAAACAATTTCCCTCTTCTACATCAGCGGATTATCTGCCCTTTCTGGTATGGCTCTTCCTGCCATGTGCTCCCTGTCACTTGGGACTAGGATACAGCGGGTGGAAAGACGATGGCTCGGCAAAAGTGACTCAGTCACTGCTCATTTGTAAACTGACAATTGTGTACTGGAAAACATGAAGAGCAAACCGAGTTTGCTTTGTAAACGGTGGGAAACATCAGCAATATCTGGTGTAACTGTTACGTAACGCCTGAGTGAGACACTGATTTCTGGGCGACGCTTGCGATGCCATAACAAACACTGAAAAACAGAACATCAAAGAGAAAAGGCAATGTGAATAAGAGAGAAAAACAAGTAAAACCATAAAAAACCTAGAGACTTCAGAGGCTACTCTAACAAATTACTGAAGAGATTATTAGTAGGTATTGAACCCAAAAAATGCAAGAAGCAACATCACGTACCAAGAAAAACAATTGCCCATGCTCCTTGGTATGATTTCCTTTGTGTGAGAGCTTTGGTCCACTCTTAAACATGGGCTAGCTGTTAGGCTAGACCAGAGCCTGCCTCGCTGCCTTTGTGCCCTCCCTGCCTCCCACACAGCACAGGCACGGAGCAATCCTGCATGTCTGCTCTGGCCGGTCTCCCAGGTCCTGTCACCCAGGTTCTGTGCCCCTCTCGGTGGTGTGAAATGCAGCTGTCCCTGAGTTAGGTTAGGGCACTCAGCTGTTAAACCAAACAAACCGGAAGTTTAAAAAGAAGGGAAGGAACTGAACATTTCTATATAAAACAGGATTGGGAAAGCTCGTGGCCGGGGTTACTTGGAAAGGCCCAGACTTGAGTGAGCATGAGCACCCAGCAGCCACAGGACTGCTGCTCCCCAGATGGGATATTGCAAGTGCTCCCTCTTCAGTGCTCTCTTTTTCTTACAATAATAAAAAAAACCCCCTGATAATACTGAGCAGAGATTTTTGTGGAATGACCATGAGCAGTGATATGGTGCCTCTTTCATTTCAGAACCTACTGGGTGACCTGACACCTGGTGGGTGTCACATTCCCTTCAGGGATAAAGTATTCTCATGTGCCACAGAGATGGTAAGTTAAATTGAAGGCTTTCTTTCATATTGTGGTGTGCTTTCTATGTAGTTTTACCTTGTTTTATATTTTTGCTCACATGCTACAATTATCTGGACAGCTAAGCTACAAGAGTGGTAGATCAGCTAAAGGTAAATCTGAATTTATTCCAATAGGGGAGATAAAATGTCTAGATCTGCTCAATATTGGTGGTGCCAGTCAAAACCAGCCTGTGTCTGAAGTATGTGCAATGAGTGGCCTCTTCTGTTATGTCTCTAAAACAGAATGAGGCTCTATTTCTGTCCTTCCAGGCTGAAAAAAAAAAAAAAGAAAAGAAAAGAAAAAAGAAAAGAAAAGAAGTTAAATTTTAAGTAAAGCAGAAATGAATTGCTGCTGAGCTGCTGCATTGCAGATGAGTCCAAGGTTCAGTGAAGTGACTGTACAGTGTTAACACTGTCTGAAAAGTAAAGCAAGAGAGGTATATAAAAAACCTCCCAGCTTTTACTTTCTTTGAAAATCTTTTTAAATTTAGAGCCTAAACTTTATTTCTTAAATATGACTACAACCAGAGTTTGAATTCTGGGGTTGTTTTACATAGGTGCAGTAAAATAACAATTTGAAGGTATGTAGACAGCAGCTCCATCTGTCCATAGTGGTCCCTCTAGCCACATGGCTTCTTGGCTGTGAGAAGAAGTAAATTGCAGCCATTGTCATGAAAGTGGATTTTTATTAACAATAGGGCCAGTTCCATACATCTGATCTGCTAGGGAATGAGTACATGGTCACACTGTTTTCTCTGAGTGAAGCTTTTGTACTGAGAATATTTCTATGACAAAAAGAGCCTCTTTGATTTGACCTTTCTACCTCTTGCCAATAAAAAACCCCTTTAGAATTTCTCAGACTATCTTTAACCCCAGTGTTCCCTTAAAGACTTTCTGAAATGACCTCTTCTAAAAAGAACCTCCCAAGGTGATCATCGGCTGTAGACCAAATTACTTTAGAGTTTCATTATTTCTACCTGAATTACAGCTCAGTGACATTTGCAGCAATGATTTACTCTAATTAAGTACAGTTTGAACCAAATACTGAGTCACAACACAGGGTCCTTTCCCCAAAAAAATCATGACACTGATTTCTCAAGATTGAAATTGTTGCAGACAGTAACAGATGTTTAAATTGCTATTCTTCTGTGAGGACCTGCGCATCCAGACTAAGTGCTGAAAATTCCTGTTTCTTTTTGATTTGCTTGGCTTCCACTTGCCTTTAATGATCAGAATAATTTTCAGACTTGATCCATCAATGACTATTCATACACTGTAACTGTGCTATTGCTTCCATAATTTCTTTGGTTCCTGATTACTATTAGAACAAAAAATCCCAGTCTTCCAATTATTTTTAGTAGATAGAGAGGGATAGTCATGGCTAAATTCTACTTTTTGTGGCTTTGGAAGTCATTCTTAATGTGGTGATAGCCGTCCGAAGCTGATGACTTTAATACAATAGTACTCTCCTGCACACTGAGAGTCCCATGCAAGCTTCCTCTGACTCATGATGTTCCCAAATGCTTAATGGATGTTTTATTCACAAAAGAAGGAAGCATGGAAGTACAATTTTTGTAGAAATAAATGACTTTTGGTGCCTGTTTTATGACATATTCTCTGGGTAAAGGCAAATCATAAAATTATTTCTTTTTCTGCATTGACATTGTTCTAGTCTTGGATTTTTAGATGATTGCTGATTATGATAATTGGCTGGTGTGGCCATGAGCTAGATTGGAGTAGATTTTCTCCTAATCATGCACATACTTCAGGGATCATTGATGCTCAAACGTTTGGTGCCATTTTCACTAAACCATATTGTGGGTACTCTGACTTACTCTGGTTTACAACTTACCAAAAGCAAAACCTGGAACTTTTCAGGACCTGAAGGGAACAGATGAGCAGCAGAGGTGTGGAAGGGGAGAAGGGAGCATTGTCCCAGTTGTCTTTCTCCTGGTGGCACATTCCTGAGGCAGTGCCATGGGATGGGAGGTGCTGCTGCATCTGCAGGTTCACCCCATTCCCAGCTGGGCTGCTCATGTTTGGCCAGGAACGGGCTTTCCCAGCTTCTCAGTTTACTTGTTTGTGTATCAATTTAATACTGCTATGACAGAAGGACATTATGTGAGTTAAGAAATCCATTAACAGATCTCTTCAAGCTCATCAGTGAAACTCATTAGAGAAATTACAAAGCATTACTTCTGAAGATGAAAAATGTTGTGCCTCGCTGCATTCCCTGCTGTTTGTTGTCCTTTTCTTCCTCCTTCCCAGTTTTACTCTCTTTGTGCTGTAATATACTTGGAAGAGTACACGAGGGTTGGCCTCTGTCAGACCAGGCCCTGATGGTGTGGGTTTCCCTGACTGCCAGGTATCCAGGAGAGAACACCAAGCTTGTTACACTTATGTCTATTTCAAAATAAAACTCTCTTTTTTTTAAGTAAAAGCTTACTATCTAGCCTGATTTGTTTTGGTTTCATTTGGTTTTCCTTTGGGCATGCCTTGATTCCTGAAATGCTCTGCAGCATCCATTGCTGGAAAACTTTGAGACTTGCTCCCTGACATACACAGACTTTCCTCCAAGACATCTTTTCATGGAAACTCATTTTGCTGTTGCCATGATGACTTTATAATATGTGCCAGTTTCGTCTTTTGGATTTTATTCTGTGAAGTCTTGCACAGCCTCCACACATACTCCCATAAGTGGCAAGAATTAGAATTACTCAGCATGTCAGGGATTAGTACTACAGGTACTCAATCTAAGAAAATATTTGGAGAATAAAATACAGAATGAATCAAAATAAAGAGTAAGGAAAGCTGGTGCCAGATAAATGCAGACAGAATTATGACTGCTAGACAGCCGTGTTTCCAGCTTCTAAATTTTATCTCGACTGTGGTGATAAAGACAGACTATCATTATGTGTGCCAGATTTTATGCATGTCTTTCTTTAAAGCATAAGTTTATGCTGGAAGGATCCTGGAGGTGCCTGATGCTTAATTGTAGAAATACTAGTTCAACAGAAATAAAGTGCTCAGGAAACAAAACACAAACTATATTTCCAAAACATTTTTTTTGTAATTTGATCCTCCCATGTAAACAAGAGACAATAAAACCTTCTGGGAGTCTTGTTAGCCAACAGTCTCCAAACTGCAATGAAAGAAGGATTTCAAAACTATTTCACAATTGTGTTTGGATGAAACATGTGTTTACTGTATGTAAATGAACAAGACATTCTGTTCTTTCACGGTTCATCAGATCCTCACTGTGTTAGCTGGTTTGGCATGTGCAGGAAAGTGGGTCTTCTTCAGAAGGTGCTGGACAGACAAACAATTGTTTTTCAGTGGATGTTTCCACACTTTACAAAAAAAGTATACTTTAGTGCAAGTTTTTGCCTCAGAAGTCATTAAACTTGATCCTGCCTTATTTTGGTTGCTAGAAGTAATGACAAAATAAGTTATTTAATGAAAGAAACATGGAGGCAGAATTTCCCATGACAATAAATTGCTGTTGCATAGTTCTCATTGTCAAGCAGCATGTACTCAAAGTGTGACTAGTCCCAACAGCTTGAAGCTGTTGATTTCTGTGTATGAGAATTTCCTTTAATAGCTTGGGTGTCTTCATATAGCCAGCCCATGGCATGGCATGTGTACCAGCAATTAGCCAAAGGAAAACCCGGGATTCATGGCAGATTGGTAAGCTACACTTTTACCCCAGTCTTTGTGCAAGGAAGCTGTGCAGTAATACACATTATTTGTTTTTCTGTCTGCTGTTATGACAGAAAAACATTTCTGAGCATTTGCTGAGTTAGGGAGGTTTCACTGCTGTGGTGGTGGTTTGCATCTTGGATGTTTTATCTGGGTGCAATCAGAGAAAAAACCTATTTGGGACTGCAAGTATACAGTATACAGGCCAAAATGTGTGCTCTTTTGTGAGCTGTGCTGCAAAGGGTGACTGCTGTGGATCAGAGCCTGGGGCACTGCATGGGGGTGAAATAAAGAGCATTTTATTGTTCTACAGCCTCCTCTGTATTGCTGTGCCATCTCCTCCACCGTTGCTAGAATTCCAGCTTAGGCATTTGTGTTCACCTCTGCTGGAACAGAGGATGTGCCTCATGGAAACTGCTGATGGATCTGTTAATCCAGGATAGCAATGGCCTTGCATAGTGTTGAGGCAGAATTGTGGAGCTGGACAGTGATTTATTGTTCCCAGACCAGCAAGTAACAACAGTTGGTATGTGCTTAGGCTGCTGACACAACCCTGTAACTTGCAAAATTCCTCAGTCTGAGCTGGCTTTTGTTCTTCCCACCTTTCCACATGGGTACTCTGGCCAGGCTGGCCATCCTTGATTGAAGGCTACAAGGAGCTGGGAGGGAGAGCAGCACAAGTCATATCCTGCTCTGGGCAGAGAGTCCTAGTGATAACTGCTTTTATTGCTGTCTTTCATCTTCATAGCATGAATCTTATGACTTCAAATCACTTCAAGATGATACAAGCGTGTTTGTCATGAAATTTTGCTCTGTGTCATGAAAAGAGTATTTTTTATTTGTTTGGTTTTTGTTTGAATATTGAATTGATTGCTTAGTTTCTTTCCTTGCCTCAGTCCCACGCTACTTATGTTTCTAGTGAGGGAAATATCAGAACCTTTGTTTTTCCTTTTACAGCTTTATAGCTGGGATGTTGTTCTGCTCAGCAATCACAGTTTAAATTACACAGGCATCTTTTCCCAGTTTGCTCTCTCTAAATCCAAATCTCATCTAAATCCATCAAAATACTGCACAATTGTCAGGCCAGCAGTGTTTTTTGCAGTAACTTTCAATTTCAATATTGCACTAAGGAAAAGTGTTACAAATGTAGTGACTCCCTTGCAGGGTCCACTGATACCATTGATGAAATGTTTAGGTCATTAAGCTACTCTGTTATTTCCTCCCCAGGCTTAAAATGGCTGGTTTTGTAAGATCCTGAGTATCAAAAAAATGCCTTTCTTTTGCATCTGAATTCTTTAGGGGTTTTTTTTGATAGGTTGCAGTACTTTAGAGTCTGCAGGTTATTGTGGACTGGTTTTTTTCAGACTTAGATTGCTACCTATTTATTTGGCTATCCAGAATTCCAGCACAACACTGAAAATATTTTCAAATAGTAAATATAACTAAATACCTAATAAATGTCTAAGAAACCTCTTCCAATTCATCACAATGTCAGCTGGTTTACATTCATATGGTAATACAGGGTAGAACTACCTAAGAGAGAAAAATTATTTTTAAATAACATGTGAATACTTATTTAGTCGTGCACTGGCAGCCTTTTGCACTGGTGCAAAAGCAAAGCACACTTGAAAAATCTTTTTTGACATTAGGTACAGGGATTAATCCCAGCAGTTACACATAGATGCTTCCCATATCTTAGAGCATTTGAGTAGCTGTTAGATACAGAGCATCTTTTAGAAGGACTTAGTTTGGTTTTGGTATGGATTTTTATTGCCTTATTTACTTTGTACTGACTCCTTTATATTGCTCTATTCCTATCAATCTACCTGTTTTTCCATTTATTATATTACTCACACTAAAATATGGATTTTGCAGCATCTGTTTGTTCCAGGATGTTTCGTGCTCTCCTGCCATCTCTTCTGTCTCTTTACCTGTTGTAGATGTTTTGCAATCTTTTGTCTATGATCTATGTACGCCAAGTTTGGGGAATTTGCTCTCACACCCTTCTGCTCAGCCTGCTTTGTGGAACTGGAGGATGGGTCCCACAGTGTCGAAACAGCCTCAAGTATCAAGTTGGAATGCTGGCACATCACCTTCTTCATGGTCCCAAACACTGCAGTAAGTAATCAGAAATTGCTCTTAATTAAATGTTCAGCATCAATGATAGCACTACTAGTTATTAGACTGGCTAATAGAGCTTAAACCACAGGTGGTTAAACCATTCTAAAATTATCTTTACACTAGATATAACTTCCAAACATCCTAACTGGGATGAAGTTCTCAGGAGAAGACAAGACTTGTGCAAGGCTGGTATTTGAGAGGCTTTTTGAACTAAATGAGCACAGCTTCCCACTTCATCCAGTTCATTCTCCCTTACTGTCCTTCACCACACTGGACGAAAGGGAGTTACCTGATATTGGATAGAGTCTGTTGTGCTAATAAAGAAGTCTCATTTTATGATAAAAGTGTTATTTCAAATGTGCTCTGTTTCATCTTTTCCCAAAGTTAAACTTCAAAAACAGTGTCTCTACAGAGGAGGAGGAGCTGGAACTGCAGAACTGGGCTGCTGCATCTGTTGATCAGGGCAGTGCTAACTCAAGCAGCAGTGTGGGTGTCACGCATAATCCAGTTTTATAGGTATAAGCAGAACACACGGCCTCTAAGGCTCAGCAATCTACAGCTCTGCACTCTCTTGGGGTGGTGATAGGGGCTGTGACCCCTAGAGGAGTCCAGAGCCACTGTAATATCCCTCCTGTTGGCTCTAGGGCAAACGTGGGGCTGCTGTTACCCCAGAGAATACACAGCATGGCATTGCTGACACAGGACCAGGAGACTTCCCCATACACCTCTATGGCTGTGTATATTCACATACAAATACATAGCCCACATAATTTTATGGACTTGTCAGACATTGTAAAGACTGGGGAGGCTGTTGGCACTGGGGATGGGGAAGAGACACTGAAATAGGTCTTAAAAAATGGTTCAAACTATCCACATCCGAGGATGTGAAAGGGGAACTTGCCACAGGGTAGGCAGTGACCACATCCTCCAAATGTGCACAATAAAATTATGCTGAGACTGCTTTCCCAGAAATGCCCCAGCAAGTCACTGTCTTCTGACTGGCTCCTTGTCCTCTATTAGTCATAACTCTCATATAGTAAATCTGAAAATAGTACATCCCTATTTAGTAATAGGGATGTAATAGTAATAGGGATGCCGGTTTGGGTGAACAAAAACATCAGGATGGCAATTTGAATATATCTGTGATGGCAAGCACGGCAAGACCAAAAGTTTAAAAAAATATGCAATGGAGATTTCCTGACCTTCCCAGTCTTCATCCATTAAACATTTTCTCAGTAGTTCTCCAGTATGCACACAACCTGGCCCAAAAACTAATTAAATCAATTTTTCAGTGTGCAGCCATCAATACTTTGCTCAGGTATCAAAAGCCTGGAGATGTTTTAAAGGAGAAATCCACTTTTTTAGCACTATTTGGCCATTAGAGGAAACCAGAATGTTGTATTTTACCTTTTAGTTGTTTTCATTATTTATTTTTATAATTATTCTTACTCAACTATTACTTTTTAATCTGGACCTTTCCTTGTTTTTTGCATTTTAGAATTTGTTAAACTGTCTCTAAAGCCATAATTAAGAAAAATAGACAAGTAGAGAACTGATGTAAAAGCAAATAGTTCTGAAATATCAGTGATTGTAGCTTATAATAGACAAAAGTCCATCTGTCACTTTAATTGATAGATGCTAGGCCCTATTTCAAAAATTCAGGGAAATGAATAGCATACAGTTACTCTGACCTTGCAAAATAAATAGCAATGCCCTGAAGACACACTAAAAACATATCAGGAAGTAGAACTGTTTTCTCTGTTTTAAACAACATTTCATTCAATGGAAAAAAAGCCAAAGAATACATTTTTCCAGATGATTTCAGATGTAGTATGCTGATACTTGTCTTCCAATAGCAACAATTAAAATAGCTTGCTTGTGTAACCAGAGTGTAGACATTATTTCCACTATTAGCCCATACTTCTGTAAGAGCAGTAGTAGCTAAAAAATACAGTTCCTTTTGTACACAAAAGCATTTGGTTTCTCAGAATATGTATGGGGATTTTTTCCCCCTTTTTTCCCCCCAAAACCTCCCACCAGGATGGTAATTAGTGATAAATCCACACGAGAAAGTTCAGCTCAGAACTCAATATGTAAGACTCCAAACTTGAAAGGGCTTTCATAGATAAGTCTTCTAGGAATGTTTTAAGGAAACAGGGTCTGACAGGCTACAACGTCTTGCATTGTCAGTCAAAGCTTCCCTAAAAGTCAGAAATTTGCTCAGGTCTTATTTTTCAGTTTGAAATTTTTATCAATAGCGCTGTTTAAAACCAATAACAAGGAATTTAAAACATGCTGTGTAAACACAAATGGAGGCTCTCCTCAATTAAGGAGTGCTTTGCAGGCTCTAGATTTGTATTTGTATTTGATTCTCTCAATTTAATTCTACCAGCCAAATAAATAAATAAGTATGGATTTGAATAAATATTAATCTCTCTGTGATGCAGAGAAAAGCAATTGTATTGCTTTAGAGCAGAAGGCTGGGGTTCATGCTCGAAGAATGAATGCTGCTTCTGCTTGGATGAATAAACAGATGAGAGGCCTTCCAGCCCATGCTCCATCAGGAACTGTGGAAGGAGATGCTCACAAAATTTGAAAATGCAGAAATAAGAAAAAAATTACATTTTATTTTCAGCCCTTCAGTTTTTCAATAGAAAGATACAAAGGAAATTTTTTAGAATGATGTCACAAACTTTCCGGGTATGGGGCTGAAGTTCCACACAGAAGATCAGAGAAGCTGCCTTCAACATTCTTGGCAGCAGTTGTGTCCCTGTCCTACTGTGGCAGAGGTGGGTGTGTACAAGGTGACCCAGACTGGATCTTCATGGCATGTGGCCATTATTAAAAATCATTATTTCCTAGAATGTCCTGCTCATTAGTATAAGGTTTTTACCTACATTATCCAACTTTATTTTGCTGTTAATGCTGGTTGTTACTCAGTCCTTCAGTTGTTCTTGGCTGCTCATAATGTCTGAAAGGACCATGGAGAGGCAGAACTGTCTGGGGGCTACTCTACATTGCACCAGTAATGAAATGCCCCACCCCAGAAGATCTGAAAGACAGATTTAATGTTAAGGAAGCTTTTCTTCCCCTCCTGTTGCAGACACAGTGGCCCCATGGACCTCAGCCAATGTTTCTGGAAGTATCAGTTTTGTACCAGTGATTGTGTTTCTTTTGAGACCACCTCAGACCCACAATTCCATCTGAAATGAGCTCTGCCTTTAGCTTTCACCTCCTGAGTGAACTGGCTCTCTTGGGCTTTTCTGATTTGCTTGGTAGCTTTATGAAATAATGCCTTTTAGACTGCATTAAATAATCTGAGATTTTTAAAAAATGGAAATAATGTCTTTTATACCAGATTAAATACATCTGAGATTTTTTACCAGTTCCTAAAGCAGGAAGATGCAGCAGTTGATACTGCTCCCATTCCAAATGCTACCCCGGCTCTTCGTTTTGTCAGAAAGATTTATGAAGGAGAGCAGGGGTCATGCACATTGCAAATGTGCTTCTGCTAAAGCAGCGTATTCCTGGAGGAATAAACACAGACAGTGCTGAATTACTTTGTCATCATTAGAAATTGTCAGAGTCCCATAATGTTCGTGAGAGCAGACAGGTTAGAATTGCACAGACCAGAAAATAAATGCTCACACTGAAAAATACACTGAACTCCCTAGCCCAGTGCACACAGCTTTCCTCAGCTGGGAGGAATGAGTGAGCTGGGCTGCTGAAAAGGAGTGCAGGTTTTAGCTGCTTCAGTGGCTGATGTGGGAGGTTTGCTTGAAAAAGACTCTCCTTGGTGTGATAATTTCTCAGTGAATGGATAAGGAACTTATTTTCTTTTGAGAAAAACTGCTACTTATTATAAATATTTTTCAAGAAAATTAGGAAAACAGCCTTGTAAGTATTAATGCCTCATTTCAGTGCTCCAAAGGAAAGTTTCCATGCTTCACTTTTTTTGAATATGAAAATGGGATGTGGTAATCACAGTCCTTTTTAAAGAAGCATGAAAAAAAATTATTCATTTGGCAAATACATATCAAAGAAATGCTAATATGTTCTTGTTGCCTCTTCTTCTTTATCTGTAAAGTTATTTCAAATATTAGCTTGAAAAGTTTGCTTTGCTCTTGTAGGATTCATAACCAAAAGATTTTGCTTAGCCACTGTCTCACTCTTGAGTGATGGTCCTTAATACTCTGCCAAGGCAGATGGTCTTGAGCAGTGGTGCTTGCTGGGGACGTGACTGCACTGCTCTGCTGGATCATCTGGCTTCTTTTCCTTTCTGAAAAATATATGTATCATAGTGTATATTGCTGCCACATGCTGTAATTAATCGCAAAGACATACTGTAGTTAATAGGAAAGCTGGAAATTTTTAATGGGCAACTTTAGCTAAAAAACCCTGTAGTTTAAAAAATAATCCTTCCCATATTCTAGACTGAAATAATTCATTCTGAGTGATGTTTTCCTGATATCTAGCAATAATCTAGACAAGAGAGTTGTTTCATTTATAACTGGTGTCTCACAGCTTGAAGACTCAGGTGTGCCTGCCTCCAGCTCTTCCTTTGCTGCTCATAGTTCCAAACTCCTGATTTGTCTCCATTAAGACTGCAGTAATCCTCTGACAATCTTTGCTGTGTCACCCCTTTGAAAGATACTTACAGTGTTCACATTTTCTTTCAGGACAGAGACCGTTTCTCTTGTCCTTTCCTATCTGGCTAATCTGCCTTAGCCAGATATGGAGTGGCTTTGACTGTCCAGGGCACGTGAAGTACAGCTCCTTGGGCCTTTCTGTGTCCCTGTGCAGAAGACATTTCAGTTCTCTGTCTCCAAAGAAACTGAATTTTAATTGACCTGAGTGCTATATCCACACAGGCAGGACAATGTCCTGCTGAGGCTGTCTTCAGCCTCCCTAATACAAAGAGATCTCCTTTCTCAGGTTTGCCAAGAGCCATCACAAATGTTTATGGACTCTAAGGGTTTTACTGACTAGCCAATAAAATAATTTGTTAGGATAAGTGATTTCAGTTGGGAGGGACTTACAATGATCATCTGGTTCAACTGCAACATCTTATGATGTAATTTCCCCTCAGTAAAATATCAGGTATTTAATTTTACTTTGTTAGAATCAAAACTTTCCCCTATATTTTTGGAATATGTGCAAAATCACCACAAAACTCCACCAAACCAAAAAAACACCCCCAAAAACCCCAAAAAAGATTCTTCACAGTTTGCTGGTAATAATATAATATGTGAGATAAAACAGATGCTGCTGTACGACTGATTTAACATTTTTGTCCTTTTAAAAGATTTTAGGATTTGGGCACCAGCATGATTTCCATCTATCTGTGAGGTGAAATATCAAACCTTTAACTATTCCTGGAAATATATTGTTCACTCCTATATTAAGTTTCTGAGAAACGATATTATTGTCCAAGTCATAATCACTCTGAATATGGCAAGCAATTCATTGTGTCAATAATTCTGGAATCTTTAATGTGTATATATATATATATATATATATATACAGACACCCACGTGCATCTTATCTAATATATAGTAGAGATTAAGTTACTGAATCTTATCTGTAAGTCACTGCTACCAGCTCTGCAGTTTCCCTTAGACTCAAAGAATGGTGTTGCCTTGAAAAAGCTGCAAAGGCAAAATATCTATTTATCATTGGTATTTTCACAGTTTTGGGGAGCTTATGCAGATATGGCATTCAAGGACTCCGCCAACTATTCAGATCACTCCTGTCTGAGAATTTAGTGGATTTCATGATTCTTTAGGTAACTAGAGCATCATTGTAAAAATCAATACAGGTAGAGTTGAGCTCATCCTTGCCAGCTGCTAGGATGAGAATAAGAAATTTGAACCATGTGACCATTTAATAGGGTACAGCATAAGAGGGAAAAAATAGAAAGAAAAAATAGAGAGTGATACTAACCTAGAAAACCATGTATTTCGATAGTTTCTTGAAAATTTCTTTGTCCTAGAATCTGCCAGAACTCTCTTGAGGCTTGTTCCTATCACTGCGCTGATCGAAAATAACAAAGAATGCAGCACTTAAAATATTTGGCTCATAGGAAATAGCTTGCTAGAGCAGGAGGCAGCTTTCTCCTGTGCATTTTTCATGTCCTGCTACAAGAAGATCAAAACATTGTGAAGGATATGTATTCAGTTGAGAAATGTTAAGAATGCCACCTCTGATGTAAGACATACTTTTGATATTATATCTACTGCACATCTAAAACTGTCAGGCTACAATGAAATTTGTCACTTCTATCTTACACTTGTATTAAGTGAGAACTGACAATTGACCTTTAGTAACACCAAGTTTGACAATTCTTGTACATATAAGTGTTACCAGAATGATTTTATAAACCAAGGCTTTCAAACACATCCTGTTGTAATCTTTTGGGAGAGAGAATGCTACACTGTATTTTTTAAGGCAGTATTTTTACTGTCTTACAACTCTCCTCAGGTCATATTAAATCATTTGCAATGAATTAATTTGTTAGGCAGAAAAACCTGTCAATGCTGAAACTAAGAATTGCTCTGTCAAGTTAGAGGTGCAGGAAAAGTTAATTTGTAATTGAATTCATGTATCCTTTGAAAATGAAATAGTTGATCTAAAGGTAAGCAAAGTGAAATGTTTAAAAGTACAAGAGACAAGTGATATCCTGCCTAGCTCCTAACTTCAAAAGCCATGACTTGTGTGTGGCTCAGACTTGTGCATAGAATTCTGCAGTTCACTTTTCCCTTTTGCCCACTGGTATTGCTCCAATCCACGTGAGCCAAAGGTTGGCATCTGCTTGACTCCATCTTGACAGCCTGAGCTGAATTCTCTGCTTAAAACTGGGCATATACCAGAGGGCAAAACTTAGTGGGGTTTCACATAAATTCTTCACACCAGAACACCTTGTAAATATTGAAAATAGTGATTTGGGGGTTTCTGCTCTATTCCTAATACTTTGGGAAAGCATGGAAAAATGTCTAGATTGAATGCAAACAGACTGAAATCCTGTTGCACTCACTGAAAACAGGGAATTTTCACTGAGAGCCGCAAGGAAAAAGAACTACCCATGGTATGCTGATAGACACTGAAATCTAAGAAAATATTCTAAGAAAATTTAGAACAAGGTATTTTCCCTAGACTTTCATATATATATATGTATAAGTTAACTAGGTAGAAAAGGAAATTAATTAAGAAGAATGGAAAAGGAACCCTAGAGTGTGCAGGGCATTACTGGGTGCCAGCTGCCATTAGTGGAAAGCAATAAGCAGCATAGCATTACACCTGGACCATGTACTTCATGGAAGAAGGGGAGAGCAGTGGGAAACAAGTCACAAGCCACTGCACTTCCAGGTCACTCACTTGTTTAATTTTACTGGTTTTATCTTGAGTCGGAGCTCTGTATTTTAATAGCTGATTACATTGTATAACCGACCTGATTAATGGGTGTAACTCTAGCTCAAGCCCTGAGGAGCCTCCATATCTCAGTGAATAATCTTTTTCCTTCTGCAGTATGTCACCTGTCAGCAGTGCCTAAGGACAGTCTAAACCAGGCTTCACTCACTGGCTGTCCAGTGCTTTGAGATCCTTTGTCAAAAGCTCCTTCTGGCAATTATTTATAGGTCAAAATTTGGGTGAGCTAATTGCAGGCAGGACCCCTGGAAAGGTAACTAAACAGTTACTGCTCATGCTGGGAGGAGAAATGATTATGTGACTTACCATTTCTCATTAATGTGCTACTCTTGGACATTTTGAACCAGCAGTGCTGCATTTGGCTTGGGGGAAGGGCAGCTCTTTCAGAAATCTTGGTGAATGTCTCCATCTCTCATTAAATTGGGGCTGATATTACTATCCTCCTTTGTGTTTTCAAAACTTTATTAAGAAATAGAAATGCCTTAATCTCCCTTCTTTTTGAGTTTTCCTATGAGCGTTGATACCTCACACAGGCTCACCTGTTTTATACCAGTCAGAGTGATCCCTGAACAGCGTTTTTATGTGACATTGGTGTGCTTTCTGCAGCTGAGGTCAGTTAATGTGAGCTCATTAGCAATACCTTCTCTATTCCCCAAATTCCCCTTGCTACTGATGCTAACTTCTTGAGAGCGAACTATGATCCTTCCATCTAGGTCCTTCATATGACAGGGCAATTAATCCTCCCCCTTTGTGCTGAAACCTCTTGTTACACAGATCTTCTGGCAATTCCATTCCCTCTGCAGTGTTTCACAAAATACCATATTGGATCTGAGCCCAACACCAGCTGCACTGGTGAACACCAAACCAGGATATTTCAGTCAGGGACTGTCAGACTTTTCTGTCAAAAGTAGTGCAAAAGCAAAGGTATTCAAATTTGTCTTTTTAAGGTGCTTTGATGCTGACACCTATGAATTTGTTTTCTCCTTGTTAATACATCCTATAAACTCTCATTTTACCTTTACTTCTTGTTTTATAATGATCAGAAGCTGTTTGCAATTTGATAACATGAAATGTGCCAGTTGGTCAGAAATGAAATTGATTCAAGCAGTTGTCCCTGTTAATTGTCATACGATGTTTTGGAAAGGTCTATTAGGTTTATTTAGTTTTATTTGTTTAAGTTGTGCTTAACACTTGCTCTGCTTGACTGTCCATTCACATCCACATGTGTAAACTCAGAGTAACTGTTGTAAAGCCAATGGGATTATACTTAGATTGAGTTGTAAGAGAAAGAGTAACTGCAGCTTCAAGGTTGAGTCTTTAATCACATTGGCATCCAGTGGATTTGGCTCTTTATATCAACTCCTATATTTCTTTAACGGGTAATAATAACCAGTTAATATGACTCAATGATGTAAGTAGATGCCCCTAACAGATTAAAAATAGTAATCAGAGAATAAAAAAATAAATCTTCTTTTAGCAAGAATATTTATCTTCTTCACAATTAAGCTCCCACATGATTTTGCTCAGATTTCTGCTAACAAAAGTCTGTATTTGTATGTCAGTATTAGAATATGTTCAAGATCAATTTACAATTCTAAACCCACCCACATTTCTGTAGAGCAACAGTTACTGAGGGTGCTTTAAAAAACTCTACAACGATCATATTTGGAGTATTGTGTGTTAGGAAGTGTGAGTTTCTGATCTCAAGTAGCATCTCCACAGCTTATGAATGTTCTTTCTGACTTAGGGTATGTACAGATGACCTAATTTCTGATGTGACTGCCCACCTTTAGCATTTGGACTTTCTGCTTGTTTGCTGTTTGATAAATGGGTCTCTGTCAACATGACTTGGTGAAATTAGTGGAACTCCTGTACTCTGTGTCTGCATACAAGACTGAGTACTTGGGGGTCATTACTGGAGCTGCTGAAAGAGGAAACAGTGATGTGGGAATCTATGCTCTGAGGGCACACAGTACTCTGAGTGCCTATCAAAAATACAAAAAGTTTAAATAAAAACAATACAACTCACAGGAACTGCACAGAGCAGATACAAATACAGGTTATCTAGCAGGTGAAAAGTGGCAGTGGCAGGCACAAGGAGCGTGATTTTTAGTTTATCTGTTGTTGAACACAGGCCCAAAAGCTGCTGTAGTAAGCTGTAGTAAGAGACCACACTTTCAAAACAACAGTTCTACCAGCTCCAAAAGATGGATGATTTTTCCTGCTGGCAGACAAGAGTGTGTTGGTGTACACCAATAAAGAAAACTCAGGAGTATTGCTCTGAAGGAGATATTGCGTCCAGTGGGCAATGGTTGCTTTCCAGCAAATAGTATTTTACCCCTAAGAGATGAGGGAAGTACTTTGACCGTGTACATACACCGTGCTCTGTCACATCTGCTCTGCAGAAGTCCTTTCTTCAGGTGCTCATGTTCCCTTCAGAGCAGATGAGGGGCAGATCACTTCCATTCTCCCGTGTGCTTTGCCATTATTTCCCACAGGTTGTGCCTCAAGAGATGGGGTCTTATAACAGTGGGTAATGAAAGCTGTAAGGCCACTTTACCTCTCTTTGTCTGAAGAAGAAATAATACTCCTGGAGATGCTGAAAATTTGATTTTGGCATCCTTGAAGTGAAATAGGGACTGAAATGGGGCAAGGGAGGTGGGGGGGGAGGGCAGGGGGAGAGGATGGAGAATGTTTATTACCTTGTCCTTGCCAGAAAAGCTACAGGATAATCTTTCTGGGCACTATTAGTGGTTGAGGTGAAATGAATTTATGGTTCATAGTCACTTGCTTATTTTGGAAGGGTATCTGAACTCATATATATTGGAATACGGTCCAAGACGCCACTTCTGGCATTTAAATCCCATAATGAATCACAAGTTGAGGATATGATTCAATATCTTAAATTGCGTTATCAGATTTGTGACTCATGGTTAATGAGACAAAGTCTGGGAGGGTTCTGAATGATGCCTTCAGGAACAACAATTTTTGATCATTTTTCTTGTGGTCAGGAGGTGAAGGTGGTGTGCACTGGGGTCACAGCACTGTGTTATTGCAGCACAACCAGGGTGTTGCCAAGGAAGGGCTGTTTCAAAAGCGCTTGTGAAGAGCTGTTACCCCTAACTTTCACTAGCAGTTCCACACTATAGCAAGAATTTCAAAATGAGGTGCCCTCAAAATACAGCACATGTGCTGTACTGTGTATATATTGTTGCAGGTAACAGTAGAAATACTTTTTATCTCTGTCTCCTCTACTTCTCAGGGTATATCAGCAGAGAGGCAACACTTAGACTCCCCTAGTCTTTGCACAAGCATCTTGGTATAGGTACCCTTCCTTGCTGGGCTGACCTATATCCCTACATGCTCCAGGTTTGTGTGACTGGCAGGAAGTGCAAGACAGGCCAAATGACAATGCAATGCAAATGCAATGCGTGTTGCACAGCTAGCAATGACTGCACTAGCAGGAGGCACTAGGGGTCCAAGCTTCTTGAAGCAGATTTTTCTAATAGGAAGAAGAAATGATAATCAAGAAAAATGGCATTTTTAAGCAAGGAGATTGAGGAATAATCAGCTGCAAGTGATTCTGATCCTCAGAATACACCTTGGAGGAAACTCAGGCTAAGAGGAAGAAAGTGAACTAACTTCATAATATAGCCAAATTAAAGAAATCTTCGAGTTACTTTCACAGTCCTTTTGCCAATTTGAGAGGAATTATGCTATACCCAGTGGTATCAAAGGCTGTGCTGAGATCCAACCAACAGCAAATACTCATTTCCTAGTTCTCGTTGCATATTTAGTTATCTTTACAACATAACCACAGGAATGATTCCCTGGTCTCTCTAAGGACTACTCCACATTAAAACTATAAACAATGCTGTAAATCAGATATTGTAGAAAACGTCTGTGAAAGAATAGGAACAGAAAGAAATCATAAAGAGCCCCTTTCTTGTGAACTTTGTCTACAGATGCTGACAGACACAAAGTCATTCAAGTGGCTTTGCTTCAAGAAGGTCTCTGAGATCTTAAGGTCTCAGTTTGGTTAACATAACTCAGCAGAAGACAATGTGCTTCTAGATCTCCTTCCATGATTCAATGCCACCCACATCTGATCTGTGTTTGGCTGAGCTGCCAAAACATTAAAATCTTTGAAGGAAGCATCCTACTGAATTTAAAGTGGGTGTCCTGCTTTGAGAGAGCAGTTCTTAGGCTGACCATTCCAAGCTGGGGGAAGCCTAGGAGTTGAAGTATGGAGTGGCTAGTTATGGTGGAAGTTAAATAATTTCATCATTGCTGACTCCTGTTAAATACTAAAGGGCACAAAGCTAGTGTGTGCAGTAGCAGAGGACATGCAAATTGGGAAATTCTCCACCTCATGCCATTTCAATAGAAAGTCTGTTCTTTCAAGTTACTCAGACCTGGGTCCTGAGCCAGCAAAGCACAAACACCCCTCATGGATGGTAGATCTAGTGTGCTTTCTGATTCTTTCAGCTACCAGGTTTTCTCACAAGTATTCTTGTGCTTTCTTTACGAATGGCCAGTGAGGCTCGATGAAGCCACAAAACCACAATGACATCTTCCTTTCACTCCTTCACTAAAGCTCTGCCTTCCTTGGTGGCAGTTAATTTCCCAATGCATGAGGGCTGTTGCTATCCACGCTGATCAAATATTGGCTCATGGTTTCCATGTGATCCTCCAGCTTCATGAACCCATGTGTTATCTCTATGATTGTAAATGCAACATAGCAGGAACTCTCAATTTCTGTTCACAGCCAAAACCTAAAATCATTGCTCAGGAAATGGGTCTTAAGCATAGTAATAACAGAACTACCAGTGCTCATATAGCAACATTAAGAACACCCTGAGCTGCTGTGAAAGACTGGGAAGAGGCTGATCAACATCCTGAAGAAGAAATCTTTTTTTTGTAGACAAACATGAGCAAATTTCATCTATGCCTCAAGCTGGCAGGAGGGAGACCAGGTTGGATACAACAGGTAATTAAGATGCATTACTTAGTTTTTATATCAGGAATTGTTCGCACATTTCTTTCTGCTATATTGCAATCCCTTTACTGATGCTCAGGTAATATTTAGTTTCTGTGTCTTGGGCATGTTACAGTCTTATGGTGAAAGAAAGACTTTTAGCATCATCATCTAACAAAATGGTTTACTTTGTCCAGACTGGATTAAACGAGTCAAAAACAAGAGGTGCCACATGTTCAGTGCTTTTCTGCTGTGAAGTAGTGTTCAATTTTCAGAAGCAGAGAGAACAGATGGGCTTGGTGACAGCTTGACTCAGATACACACTTTGAAACCTGTGCATTTATCTGGAGAGGAATTTGTTGGTTTTGTGCAGACAATCATTTTGCATTTACACAAGTCTAAACCTTCAGTTTGTGCTCTTACTTAGGAACAAGCACTTCAATCATAGTAACCAATTACTATGGTTATTGTGGGCCTGAGATTTTTTTATTAAAAGAAACCCTTCTACTACTTACACCAGTAGTAAATAGTGAAAATCTGGAAGTAACAAGCTTTTGTTGGAAATCATATATTCACTGGGATTCTCTTACATCCCAACTCTGGCACATGTTTTTTCTTTCCACATTCATTCTCCCATTCCTAAAATGAGCTGACAGTCAACCTCACTTTATTGCTTATACTCTTCCAACAGCATGTGTCTAAACTAATGCTTTTCTTCAGCATAAAAGCAATTAAAAAACCCCAACACCCAAATACTGTATTATGAACCTAATACACATGTATCATGGGCAATTTGTTCTAGTTTTTGCCCAGTTTATTCCAAGAAAAAAGATTGCTCAGATTTGTTTTCCTTTCAGGAGAGATAAAGTAAAAAGAGTATTAAAAAGGGGAGCCAGGATATTCTCTCATCTCCACTTGAAGATCGAATCTCTGACAGTAAAGTCTGACATGGGACTAGCAGTGATTTCTCTGCTGGCTTTTCCATCATGTTTAGTTGCCACCATTGCAATGCAAACCCATCTTTTCAACATACTTTCATTCTGAAGAGCTTAAAGCTTTCCTGTAGCATTTTATTTACCATCACACCAGTATTGTGTGTGGGTCTTTCCTCTCATTAAGATATATGATATGAAAACAAAATGCAAAAGAGAAAAGCAAAAGAACAGCAAGAGTTCTGTTCCCACAGACTTTGCAGTTTTTCTAACTATTGTCCCAACCTGCCCCCAGGGAGCTCTAGGGAATATGATGCATCTATTGCTGTTGCTCTTTTGACCTCCAACACTGATCTGTTGCCCAATAAAATATCTCTCAAATGACGGCATGGTGTCACAGCTGGTTTAGAACCTGAGAAAACCAGCTCTTTGCATAAACAGACTCCATCTTCCCTTTGTCCTTTTAAGCAATGTACCCAAGGATATCTTTTTGTGGTATTATCTGCTAACCAGGGCCCTCCTCTTTGTGCAAAGCACAATACGGAGGGTCGTTAACACAAGTGAAGGACGTCACATAAAGTAATATCCTCTGCTCTGCCACCTATTTTATGTACTTTTGTACTTGACTGAGTAGATTAGGTAAAGTATAATAATTTATAAAAGAAGAATTTCATACAAAGACACTTATTTTCTTTTGTAGTTTCTCTGTTCTTTTCTCTGTCATGGACCTGCTCCCTCCTACTGCAGTGAAAAGGGTACATTAAAATTAATAATCTAAGATGGGATTTTCAAAACAGACTATGGCAGTGAAGGGTCCAAAAGCCACTGACATTCAGTGGGAGCTAAGTCCTTCACCTCTTTGAAAATTCTTAGCCCAAATCCATTAAAGCATACTTCAAAGAGATAATATTCACAATTCCAGGAGTAATTTTCCTAACAGCCTTTTATTCTCATTTCTGACAGGCCCTTCCTCCCTAGATCCAAGCCCCCTGTAGATGTACAAAACCAAATTGCTTCCATGTCCCTTGGAATTCAGACCTCAGCTTTAGCTGTGGTTCTTTTGAGGCATTTGTTTTTATATTTAATGACATACAATGATTTGTGTCCAGAAGACACAAAATGGAATTCTGCAATATTTCTTTTGCATCTTTATCTTGTCTCATCTGTCATTATACCTCTTACAAATGGGTGTAACCAGGGCTTTATAAACACGCACCACTTCATCCACATATTTTGACTCCTTACTGTGAAAAGTGAATTCAAATATTGTGGGTTTTTGCTTATGGTTGCTTCTTATATTTTGACAAGAATAAGTTCATCTCCACCAGTCTACATGCCAGTTTGTCAGCCTTTCCTTCTAAAACACAGTGCTACAGCAGTTGTGGCTTGTCACATTATTTACTTCAGTCATTTGTACTGATTTTTCTCCTCATACCCCTGCAATCATAGCATGAGAAGACTTCACTAATTAAATGAATCAGGTACAGAAAATGTGATCTGACCTGAATTTTTGCAATTAGTCATACAAATATCCTATCAGAAGGCAGATTTTAATTACACTGAAAGTCAAAGCATGCTGTAGCAACAAACCCTTACTGAGAATCTGCTGCACTATATTGACACCTTGTGGCTGGTTCCTCATGATGCAAAGTAGTCACCCAGACTAGTGGAAATAAGAGTAAAATGTAAAACCTGTGGGGAAAATATTTTCATTTTAAATACTCACAGTTAATGGGAGCCTGATGAAGGGAGTTGATCAAGCTCCACTTTAAATCTCAGTCTGATCCCAGCCCAAATTCAAGTATATAAGTTCTTCAGTGCTGAACACAGGACCAAGACCTATACATTTACCATTTTCACTACAAATCAGATCTCTGTGGGATCCAGCCTTTAAGTGTGTACCCTGAGCTTACCTCAGACTGCCCTTCTCCAGCTGACATATTGTACTTCAGCTTCTACACTGAAGATAGTGGGATAAAGAATGAACAGCTTTTATTGCAACAGTACCTGCTGCCAAAAGAGAATGAGATTACAATTAGATTTGGAGAAGGAAATACAAACTTTAAAGTGTGCATGTGAAATAACACTCTAGAAAGTTCAAACAGAATGAAGATGCAGCATGAGCAGTCTTCTTCCCAGCCTGCCCGATGGAGAGGAAATGGCACAGTGCAGGAAGCCGGTTTCAAACAGGCAGATGGGCTGTGACATAAACCCGAGACAGCTCATCTGCTCAATATGTAATCATCGTGTTTGAACCCATTTTCCTACAATCTTCCTGAGTAACACATAACTACCACGAATTCACATAGGAAAGGAACTGCTGAAATGTTAATAAAGGGAAGTATTTGAAAAGGATTCAGATAAATCAGTTACAAAGAGTGCTGTGGCCAGCAGTCAGTGAATCACTGAGCAACATTCAATGTTTTCTCAGGAAGACTAACTCCATCATATGAACCTTTTAGACAAATAGTCAAATAAAAATGCTAAACCTCACAAATAAATTACCCTTCCCCAAAACCCATTAGGTCTGCTTTGGTTCATTCCTTTACAAACCTGGAGATCCCTGTATCAATCAATCCCAGTCTCAATCACACAAGACTCCGAAGTTAATTATTTCACACTTCAATCATGACTTTGGCCTTCTGTGGGCAAACACTCTTCCACGAAATAAGGGTTGGTTATCCAGTTTTTGAGAATGAGGGAACTGGATATCAGAGAGTCCCTCCTTTCCCCTGCTTGTTTTCTCCTTGGAATAATGAGATGAGGCTGCTTGGATGCCCTGCTGCTGCCCTGGCAGAGGGGTCTGAGTGATCCACAGCTGGAAAGGGCATTCACACCAGGATCTGGGGTCATCCTCTTGTATCTGGGGACTTTGGACACTTTTGGGATGCCTTTGGACAAGAATGCCTGAGTTGGGGGGCTGCCTACACTGACGGCAGCCAGTTCCAAAGTCAAGGATATGAAAGGGAGCAAGAAAAGGGTGAGAAGGATGCCTGGGCCGACTTGGTCTGCACCCATTTCTATCTCTGTCCAGAATTCCACAATAATTGTTTTGAGGTTTGGACAGTTTAAGGGTTATTACTTTCCCATGTCTGTTTAATTTTATTAATTAAGAAAAGATGTGGTCCCTGTCGGTCTTTTGGCCACATGGAAGTTTACAGTGACACAATTCCATGAGGATGTAGTTAGGAGTTGAGTGATCTGTGGTTCTGCCCATGGGTGAGCTTCCAGAAAAGACAAGATCTGCTGGATAAGCCCTGCCCCTTACTGTGGATCTCAGCCAAGTAGCCTCAGCTTAATGACAGTCATTAACATTAAACGACCTGCAAAATTTTGTTAGTTCAAATTCCAGTAGAGTTAAATGATGATTCTTTTAAAAGAATTGCAGTAATCTATTCATTGCCATGAAACCAGATATAATTAAAGAAATTCCTCCAGCAGTAACTCAATTACATATATTTTTGTTCTAAGCTGGCTTTTTAAAGATTCTTTAAGTGAACAATAATTTACTCACTACAAAACTGTAGCTCAATGCAATAAAAAGTATCCTTTTGTATCCTATGCCATGAAAGGAACTACTAGAGAAGAAACCAGTCTTTGTGGAGAGGTATAAAGGCAGCATGTCCGAAACAAAACCTGAAACCTTGTGTCACTGCTTTTAGACATAAATGATTGTGAACTTCTCTCACCTCTCCATGCATACTTATTCCCAGTATTCAGAAAAGGAAAAGACAGCTGAAATTACAGAGCCTTTGCCCTCTGAGTTAAAGAAGGAGTGGTGTTTGGAGGAAGGTGGAAAAGGCGTGGAAAATATTCTTGGGAAGTCAAGTATCCTGAAGTACAGCAAAAAGCTGCAGCTGCTCTCCAGAGCAGTGAGGACACTGCACATTCCAGTAGCAGGATTCTTTCCTAGTGATATGTACAACCTGCTGCATTACAGAGCAACCCAGAGCTGTGGCCATTCCATGTGTTCTTTGCATTAAATGCAGTTCTCGGTCTTAGTAAGCTCTTCAATAGAATTCTTCTTGCAACATACTCAGACCTCTTCACCATGGCACACTATTCCCAGCAACCACTTTGCACAAATGCATTGTGGTTTGGAGACTGTGATAAATTCACTTACATACATATGAGCTGTCCTATGCCTGTTGCCCTCAGCAACTATGAAATTTCCCAGTGATTTTAGTTTTTAAATTTACTAAGCTGGAACAACCAAGGAATATATTCCAGACCACACACAAAGTCTGTGTTAGGGAAGGTATATCAAGCTAATGCTCTAAACACAACCAAGGCTCACTTTTTCTTTCTTACTCTTCTCTAGAAAGAACCTATGAAATCTTTTCACTCCCTTTTAAATCCCTGCCTTCCTACCCTTTGGAATCCTGCCCAAATCCCTTCCTGCCTACCACATATTCTCACATCCCCTCAGCTCTGCTCTCCAGATAACTATAGGACTGAGCACAGCGTCTGCCTGGATAACAGCCATCAACCCAGCCCTCTCTGCTCTGTGGTTTACACAGCTCTTGCAATGAATACATACTGACTCATGAAAATGATAACAGATGTGAAAAAATTACAGCTTTACCACCTGTTGCTAGTGTAATGGATTTAATTACTGGCAGACAGCTTGAATTATTTTGAGGTCTTTTAAAAAAGGAAGATTTCTTTCTCCCCTGTGGGAGATCCTTGTTGAGAAAATTGTGGTTCCATAAAGGCAATTCACTACAGGGGACAACCCTGCACCACAAAACCCTCTGGTTTCTTACAGATTCCTCCCTGCCAGGAATTTTCCCTTGCACCATTCTCTGATGTGTTAATTATTTCTTTGCCTAAATGACCTCAGTTATATACTTTCAAACTGTCCTTAAACTGACCATAATTTCAGCAGTTGCTTTGCCCACCATGCTGGTGTTCACCCTTATACTGACTGGTGCTTTTGCTACCTTCATTCACAAAAAAGAGAAAGAGCAGTAAAACTCAAGCCATACTCACTCCAGGTACTCATTTGTCACTGTTGTCCAGAGGGACGGTGAGAAAAACGACACAGAATTCAAGTCCAGGATCAAATGTGATTATTTAATTAATTACAAACTCATTTATATAACTTGGTTCGCAATAGAAAAATGACATGATTGGCCCATCGGTCAACCAGCCATCAAAGTGACTGGCTGAAAGGAATAGTTACCATTCTCAAAATACTATTCTCAATGAACCAAAACGATATCCACAGTATTCCACAACAACCTGTACCTGCAAAATAGTTTACAAAATAGCAAACCATTTCTCAGCTAGTTTGCGTGAGAACGGAGACTTTCGCAGGAGGCTGGAAAAACTGGAAAAATTTCTCTGCTAGCTTTTTTAGCATCTACACTCATTGCAACTGGAAAGATAACTGCAAATACGTCCTGTGTGAGCATTTTTTCATTCCAGCTCTGACCTTGCTCAGTAAAATCATTTCTGCTCAACATCTGTATGGGCATCTGAAAATTTCTGTATTGCTACTGATGAGAGACAATGGATTAAATTAAGCACTAGCATGTTTGAATTAGGTTGTATCTTCAGTATGTGCTTGAGGCTGGGAAAGTGGGAAAGAATATCCTTATTTATAGCATGATGTCTGCTGAGTGGTCACTGAGTTCAAGAGGTTAAACTGAGCTTCTTGATTATGGATTGACCTTGTAGTATCCAGACAGAGAAGGCAGAGGGCAAGCAGGAAAAGGAAGATCTTGTGCTATGCCCTCTATTCTCTGGTGGGGGAACTTGATCTAAGATCTGGACCTGTTTGGAGAAAATTTTGACTGAGTCCTTTGCGATCTGCATCGACTGGAAATCAGTGTGGGCATCATAGTTCTCTGGTCAGGAAAAAAAAGAATAAGGCAACCCCTGCATCCACAAGAAACTGCTTTCTGCATGCTGTAACACAAAGGTTCAAGGAGAAAACAGCCAACATGAGACAGAGCGCTGTAGGTACATTTGTCATACTGAAAAGTACCACTGTGTAAACAATTGGTTTCAAGACACCACTAGAGATACACTGTCAATTTAAAATATACCTGCTTAGTTAAGCGAGAGCTGTTGGAAGAGCACCTGTGACCCCAGAGACAAGGAGAAAGGAAAACAAGGAACCAGCAAGAAGGTAGCACTAAGGGCCTTATCTTAGCAAGCAACAAAAGCAGGTAAAGTACATGTTGAATCACAACACATATGCTGCTGAATTGTTGCCAGATAAGGGCTAGAAGAAAGAGAGAAAGTAAAACCAAATGTTAGAAAAGGAATAGAAAGGCATGATGTAAAGAAGATATAGTCTGCCTCCCACTTTTCTCTCACTTTTTCTCTCCAATCCACATTTTCTGCTTAGAGTGGTGCATTTAATTTTCTTTACCATCACTGTCAGCTACAGTGGGAGGTCATTTGTGCCATCATTATCAACATTGTCATATTGACTGCAGTCTGCAGCTCATATTTTGCTTGTCTTTTGCTAGTAAGCTCTTCCCAGTCCTATTTTTTGTCATTATAGGACCATCAGTAGTTGTTTTGGGTAGTTAAAAAAAATGAAAAAGAAAAACGAGAGAGAGAGAGAACAAAAGAAATATAGAAGAAAAAAGGCTTCTTTAAATTCAGCTGTCTGCTCTTCAGGAAGCTGATCACTCCACCTGAAATATCAGGAGTTGCTTAGCAATAGAAAGATGGCATCCTACCTGTCAGATGGCCCTTTTCAGATTATTTCCTAGATAAGTACAATAATTGGAGGGAAGCATCTTTTGTGGCTGGCTGCCCCCTTGCAATGTCTAGGTTAACACAAGGAGAAATGCTGCGCTTCAGCTACTGTGCTGCAGCTGCTGGCATCTGTTTTCTGGGGAATTAGAATATAACAGTACATGATACTGCTTTACCTAGCATTATTTTCAGCTAACATTATTTTTAAAATATTATTTTTAGTCCTATAAAGACATATTTAGGAATGACTGCCATCTGTCCAGACATAACAATAAAGAAAATAAATGTTTCACTAATGATCAGGAACTAAAGTTACTTCTTCTTGTGAAAGAGTGGTTATTAAAAGGCAGTTTTCCCCAAACAAGAACATATAATACAACAAAAATTATAATGGGAAAACCTACACATGAGCACGTGTCTATGTGTGTGTTTAGGAATTTTTATAATTCCAAGTGGTGTCTGCTCATCATTTTGCTGTCACTGTTACAGCCTCCTTAATTTTATTTATTTTTCTCCTTGTTGTTATCGCAGGGAAAGAGCACAAAAGCTCCTTCCCAGACCTGCATTTCTGCGTGTGGCCATGCAGTGGCACAGGAGACCAGGAATCTGTAGAATGTGGTGATTCTGAGGCAGGAACTGCTCAGGTGCGCGGGGTGGGAGCCTGACAGAAGAATGCCCACGTAGTTCAAAGCTCGGGCTGATGCCGGAGCAGCCGGCGGTGCCGCCCGATGGAGCCGGGGCTCGCTGCGGCGGGCACCGCCCGTGCGTCCCCGCCGGGGCAGGAGCAGAGCGGGGAAAACGCTGCCCTTCCTCTCTTTGTTTCTCTCCCTCTGCGCAGAGCTAGAAAGGCAGCATTATTTGGGGCACACTCTGCTCCAGCTCCTGTATGAGTTATCTACCCTCGGCTGCTGAATCCCGAGTGCTGACCCGCGGCAGGGCAGGAGCTCACACGGACGCGTCTGCCCGGCTGGCATGGCTGAATGCTTCTGCTGGGGTGCTCCCTGCTGGGCTGGTGCCACTCTGCGACAGTTCTGGCAGGCCTGCAAAGCCCAGTGCCTGCTCTGGGAAATGGCAGTCGTTTCTTTCCTTGCCTGGGAAAGGCTCAGGGTGCTCCGTGTACTGCATTTACCAGTTTTGTGGGTATTGCCTCTCTCTATTGACCAGGCTCCTGGACCCAGAACACCCATTTCACACCTGGTAAGGAGAAGATATCCACAGGTCCCCACTGTTCATCCTTGGTACACAGTGAAACCATCCTCAGGACGGATCTTCATCAGCTGTCAGAGAAATGAAAAAGCTGTTTCATTCAGTTGAGGAGGGCAGTGTGATGAGGGCTGTGTCCCTTCCTGACATTCTGCAGCAATACTGTGGCTGCAGAATCCTCAGTGCACCAGGACAGCACTGCTGAGGTCCCTGTAAATATATAAATGGAAGATGGGTCCATTTTGTGCAGCCCATGCTGGGATGGTCATGCTTTCTGTAGTCCAAGGGATATTACGCCTCATTCTTGGATCATTTCTACTAAAGGAACCATTTCTTCCCTGGCAGCAGGGAGGAGGGGGAAGAGTCTGCATGAGAATACTTAATGGCTTTGGCTGGATTTTATTTCAGGCTTTTAGATCTCCTCAGGGTGAATGAAACAGGTTCAATTTTAGAATTAATTTTTGGTTTTGAAATAGAGCTTTCTTCCCATTTTCCTAACACTAAAATTTAGAAGGGTCCTAAAACTGCGAGTCAAAGTCAAAGGGAAAAAAAAGCTGAAAAGAAGCATTGAATTCTGACCCCTTCCATTGCCAACATCATCCCTCCTGCCTCTTCCTTCAAGCAAGAGGAGACACACAGGATTTATTCTGAAGGCACAGACACATCATCTGTAGAGCACAGTAATAAACAAAGTGTCTAGGCTTTGGAGCTATTTATTCTGGTACAAAGACTGATAAAAGGTGTAACTAAACAATTAGCTGATTCAATTTACCCCTAATGATAACCTCAATGCGAGGAACTTCATTCCTCTACAATTAAACCCTTGTGCTCAGAGACACCACACACATCCCGTCCTGCGTAGGCGGTCACGACACACAGATAAGGACACACGGATCCTCCAGGTGGCGATACAGCCATATTTTCCTTCCCCCGCCCCCCCCCCCCCGAATTATACAGAAAAGCTGCTTAGATTCTGGAGAGCAAGAGCTTATGATTTATCTGTAAATATGGCATTTCTTTACATTATTTATTTATAGTGACAACTATTCAGTGTGTGTGTATATATATCTATGTATATACATCTATTTAAAACATATGTCTTTGTGTATATACATAGATGTACCCACATCTACTTCCCACTGATGCTGTGCAAGCTACATGTCTGCATTCTGCTCTGCCTCAGCTGAACTCTGCTGCAGATGAAGGAGGAAGATGTCCTGATGAGAAGGAATGAAGAGGGATGACAGCAGTTTAACTTCTATTTAATTAATCCATCATGATTGACTTCTGACGTTGCAGCAGTTGTGTTTAGTTTCTGCTGAGTGTCAGATCCGAAGACAGCTGCAGTCAGTGTTGCAAAGGAGAATGATCCAGACTGGGTGCTCCAATGGAGATGGTGCCCCACTGTTTTGGCTGTGGGGACTCCTGTGGGTGCAGAGGGTGACCTCACCGTTCTCCATGCTGGTTTCTGCCCAGCTCCAGAGTGGGAAAGCAGGGAGATAGGCTAAAGGGAAATCAGGCTGGGACACAAAATTAAAAGGAGGCTTCTCTTTGCCTCTTGATACTTGTGAAATATAAAAGTTTGAGCTGAAAGCAGGTGTAGCTTTAAATGCAAAATTTAAATCAAGTTGTTCCTTTGCAGTGAACAGTTTTTCTTGGCTGTACTCACACTGAGGTGGATCAGGAAATTTTTCCAATGCATTCTAGCTTCTATAGCACTGTAAGATACATCAGCTGCAGTTTAGATTTGGAAAAAAACAAATGACTGACAAAGCACTATTATTATTATGAGTTTACTTCTTCCCATGAACCAAAGTGGCATAGTTAACAGCATGCATGTTTGCCTCAGGATGCCATTTGGACTCTGACATGCCTCCTGGCTGGCTGTTACCCACAGCACACTGGGGTTTACATTTGCTTTTCTGAATCTCAGATTTCTGCAGACACCCCAGAAATGTTCTGATTCACTGTCCCTGTGGCACTTCCTGGTCAGTGAGCAGCCAACACAAGACACTTGTGGTAGAATATGGCATTTACTTTCATGAATTAATAAATTGTATAGCTGACCTAATATCTTTGAATATTGAAGTGGAATTTCAGCTTGAACATAAAATGTAAATCAATGGTTGAAGAAAATATTCCAAAATAGCACCACGGAAACCAGAGGAAATGAATTCATGTATAATTCAAACAGTTTAGCTAGGAGCAACTGTTCTATTTTAATACTACGAATGTTTCTAAATCAAAACCAGGTTCTGATGTTTGATTTCTTTTTCTTTGAGCCTGTTTTTTTTTGTAGATATGAATGGTAATTAAAAACAACAGTGAATTATGAAGCTATTAAAATCTGTGATTAAAAATTAAATAATGGAAGTTCTGTGATTTATGTTACTGAGCTCCTAAGGCACATTTAAAGCAAACTCACTAAGAAATTCATGCTACTTCCATGTCAGCCATTTTATTCAATACAAACCTCATTTACTGCAGAGATCTTACCAGGTTCCAGTTAATACTCAGTTAAAAATCTAGTTTATAGTATGGGTCAATATATTAACTTCTGAGCCCTATGTTATTAGTGGCCTCAGGTGGAAAACTATTTTAGAGCTTGCTAAAGATGAGTATTTTATCTCGTAGAAGGAAAGGCGATGTGTTTGGGGTGGGCTCTTCAAAGTCAGAGGTTATTTTTATGAGAAGTGGCACAGTCCATTTATGCAGCCCTTTTTGTGAGCCTGGTAGTGCCACTTGCCTGACTCTCATGGACTCAAAACTCAGCGCACATAAGAACTGATAAGATGAAGTGCCTGGTGGAGCTGGACTCTCTCTTAGGGCTGCAGAGCAATCAACACGCCCATCTTTCCTCAGCACACCATTACTATATTTTATATATTACATATATAAACAAGGGTTAGTACTACAGTTAATGGCCTCTGCCCAAGCACGTTGTTTGTTCCAGCTTGGTTTGAGGCTCCTGCCTTGGTAGCCCAGAATGTTCATGGGTTATGAACTGGATTTAACAACAGGATCTAATAGAAGGGAGTAATTAAATACCTAATTGCTGTTGCATAAGTGCTTTGAAACACTCCCATGTTTCAAATTTATGTAAACCACCTGGGAGAGAGCCCGAGGCTCACAGTGGATTTCTTCAGGTTTTAAACAAAAACTTTAGACATGAAGTTCCCACAGTGTTTCTTATTTTAATTGATGCAATTACTGTGAGAAACAATATCATTAGCCCACTTTCTGTTATTTATTTATAAAAAAATTCAGGTGCAGCACAATGATATTTTTCTTAGGCCTTGACATGATCCATCAATAAAGAAAGATTATTTAAATTACTCAGCAGCCTGGAGGCAAGGGCTGTTACTACGTATCATCCCACCTCAACAGGCAAGCACATAATTTTCTATACATTGATACAAATGACATGGATATTTTTTGAAATGCCATGATGTTGCAGCGGGGATTACTGCAACAAGCATATTTCAAACCAGGAGTCTCGTGGAAAGCGAAGTATATATGGCCAGATTCGTGGTAGATGTTTCAGAGTTGTTTATTTCTCCAGCCGCATGGCCGGGGCTCAGCTCAGGAACTCCCCCAGTCATGGGACCCCAGGGTCCTTGGCCACACCGGGGAACACAAACCAACCAATGGGGAACAAAGGTGACCAGGGGCAGGGAAACCCTGTGCCTCCCCTCAGGGCCCCTCTCCCAGGGCTCCATGGCAGGGGGGAGGGACCCCAACACCATGATGCAGAAAGAAAGAATATATTTGTTGTGGTATTTTTTTTTCTGTGAATCTAGAAAATAAGATTCAAAAAAATGCATGCTCTCTTTTGGCTATCACTGAAACCCTAAAGGACAGGTTTATAAACTGCTGGAAAGCATTCTGCATCAGAGTAATTCAATGCACAGAGGCCTTTTTCTCACCTTTAATGAATTACAAAAAAGAGAAACATAAACTCAGATTTTTGCACTGTCACTGCTCCCCACTGGGACAGACAGGCTGTAGAGATACTGATGGCATGAAGGGACCACCATTCAGCTGGCACCAAATGAACAAGACAACTACAGGAGCAGAAAACCTGCTTTATCACCTACAACCTTCTCCCTCACCCACCACAAAACAACAACTCCAAAGGACTGGCTTCTCTGGCATGGGTTGCAAATTATCACTGTCACAATTACTTTACTCCCTTTTCCTTCTTTACACTTTAAAAACAAAATGAGATCAGTCTGCAAGCAGATAATGAAACCTAGATGAGGAGATGGCCTCACAGAGAATAGAATGTGTACCCATGCTGATGTTGTAGGGATTGAAATTTATTATACTTTATGAGGCATAATCACTACATGTCTCTCTCATCACGGAATATTTTATCTCAGAGTGCTGTGCAGCTGATGTCTTGAGGTTTTCACATAAACATCTATTAAAAGGAGAAGCTAACAGGTCAAACTGCACTTTACTGCAGAAGAGAAAGCATCAAGGTTCAACAATAAATTTGAGGATATATACTGAGCCAGGCAAGAAATTGGTGAAAATCAAAGTCAGATCAAGATAAAAAAAGAGAACCATGGCTTACTCCATGTATCTTCTAGCTCACATGTCATCCAGCTCCTGTCCACGGGCACCTTGAGATGGGGAAATAAGGTTTGTTAACACAGAGGAGTGGCTGGAGTTTTTAAAATAAAGAATCATTTGTTGTAAAGCACTGCTACCCTTCCTTTAACAAAGCACTCACTTTGCTGTGGCTGCTGCTTACTACATGAAAGATAATCTACCCATTACTCTGTTTACCTGTTCATCAAACTTCTCATCCAGCTGGTGTTTCATCTACAAGCAGTTTGAAGCAAGCATGACATCTTTGGATCATGTACTTTGAAAAGATCCCATTGCTGTGAAGTCCAGGTGCCCAAAGGAAATGTTTATGCTAAAATAAAATGTAGTGACAAAACATAGGTATGCGGTTACAAAATGTTAAGGACAAATGCAACAGTCTGAACTGTTTCCTTCTGACTTCCTGGATTTGATGGTCCTGACTGCACCAATCTCTGGGAGATTGCTTGGCTGGAACTGAGAGCTGACCCAGAGCAAGTCACCACTAGCTCTGTAGGGGTCTGCCCTGCATAGATTCAAGATACTGAAACAATAGATAACCCTTTTATTTTATTTTCTTTAAGTCAGAGTCTTGGACATTCAAAATCTCAAGCTGCTGCATTAAAGTCCTGCTATAGGATTTGCCTAGATATATCCTTAATTATAGTACCTTACTGACTCCACATTGATGCAGCTTCCTGAATGCATTTGCACTGACAAATTGGAGTTGTAACAGATATCTTGGAATGTGGGAAGTTAAAAAAAAAAAGGCAGTAGGGAGGCAACATGTAAGCAGAGGAATATCTCTTTTATAATGCGTGTAGTGCTTGGAGTTTTAGCCCAGAGAGGCAGAGTGATGGAGCAGGAGATGGAGAGATCAATACTTCTTTACATTGTCTACTAGATGCTGAATCTGTCAGGAGGTGACCAAACCATAGCTAGAAAAGAAAAGGCAATATTCTCATAGTTATGCTTATCTAAAAGGATTGTGAATACTAAGATAGGAATTAAAAATGCTCCCAAAAATATATTGTTGAAAGTCTGAAGCCTGCACCAACCCTGAGGATACATGGTATTGCTTTTATTGTTATTTCTAATAATATTACTGGAAAAGTAAAGACTCTAAAATGATACTAATGAGAAATAATAGCAGAGGTTGTAGGTCCAGAGGTACTGCTCTCATATAGGGTTTGTGCTGCACAGCTAAAAAAGCACCAGAAGTTTTTCTAAAAGCATTGATTTGATTATTGTTTCATTTTGCTCACAATAACATACCTTTTTGGTTTTTTAAAGAATATTTTTTTCCTCTTGTTAATTCTCCTAGTTTTCCTGTCCTCACCTCTTGTTTATCGACAGGTTTTGCTCTAATCTAATTCAACTGAGCTGCTCTGTGTCCACTCATACCCTCAATTACCTTGCATGACATGCCCTTGGTAGCAAAGCATCTTTGCCTACTACAACTCTACTGCTGCACTTTCTTTGCCTGTCACTGCCATAGTTTGCTTTCTGCTTAAAGTATCAGTTCAGTTCTTCACCTGAGCAAACCTTAATGGATTTAGTGATAGTCTGCTCCTCTCCAGGCATGTGAGACCTGCTGAAGTAAGGCTTGATAACATTCCCTTGGTTTTTTTCATAGTGTCTGAGCAGAAATACAGCACAGGGATAGAGGATAATGCATTTGCTCAAAAATAATTCCTGATAAAGTTAAGGAAAATTTATTGCCTTTCATTTATAAATGGAGGTTCTGTTGTCCTGACTTCGGGAGCGTTCATGTCCCACACAAGTTACTCTACTGTTGTGACTTTCAGTAGCAGCAAACTGACTTTGTGCTGAGAGACACTGAGATTATCAGGTAGATGCTGCTGGATAACTGGAAATTCTGTGAAATGCTGGCCACACTGTGCAAATCTTTCTAAATCACGTTCACATTAACCTTAACACTACCTGTAGCAACATCCTGCTGATCTGGGCTTCAACAGCTCCTGTACAGGTGTTTTTGCAGACTGCTTTCTCTAACCTGACTGTTAATAGTTACAGAGTGGGAATATTTGTCAGGTTACCAACTCTTTTGACAATCTGGATAAGAAACAATATTATAAATAAGGCAGCTTCCATGATTAAGTATCCAGATTATACAGTCCTTATTCAGCCAAATCTTTATAACCAGTGAGTAAACATATTCCATAAGAAAACCTGGCTGAGGAAGCATTGCAAAGCTAGGTCAAGCAGCTCCACTCTGAAGGGTACTTCATGATGAGGAACATTGTAGCAACCCTCTCAAAAAGCTATAGTTGTCTAGATGTCAATTTATCAGCTAGTGCCACTCTTTGTTTTTATTATAGCTACAGATATAGCTGTCTAATACCTAAGGGTAGCCTATAAAACTTATATTTTTTGAAGGTAAGACTTGTAGAACTTATTCATACATGGTAAAGACTAATTCGAATACAGTTCATGGGTGTTTTGTTGTGTTGGACATGACCATTAAAATAGCATGTATGTCATCAATACCCAAGTTAGTAAAATGCAGCAAGGGAGAGAAAAGAAAATCAATTTCTAGAACTTTGAGAGTGGCTTGTGCTCTGCTTCCCTCCTGAGATTTTCAGCCTCTCAAAGAACTAGTTTAACACCCTGCAGGTCCTGTCTTCTCCTTAATGGAAATGCTTCAGTCACATTTTATGTTCCCTTTGAAAAATCAGACATCTTTAAGAATACTATCTCTGAAAATATAGAAAACTCTATTTCGCTATTCAGTACTTTATGGAGATTAATAATCCAGTTAATACAAGTGCCTGTAGCTATTCCTGTCAGACAGGATCATTTTAATCCTCTCTTTGAATCCCCTGTATTTAGCTAGTTAGTTGTGGTAAGCATGAATTCCAACAGAAATATCACTCACAGCACTCAGTATTTTCAGGTGTGTTGTATTCTTGTTAGAGTCTATGGGACGTGTGTGACAGCATTAGTACCTAAACTGCCATGCTAAGACATTGCAAAACAAACCTCCAATTAGCTTGAGGAAAAATAGAGTAACAGATCTTCTCTAGGGTAGATACATTTGCTTCATATCTAAGAAAGGCATGCTTCAGTTATCTTACCAGGGCTTAACAGCTCTGTCCCTGGCTCAAATTTGTTGTTGACATTGTAGCCATAACAGGGCAGAGGATGACCTGTTGTTCATACAGGAGAAGGAAAAGGAGTTAATTTTGTTATGGAGAACACAATGTACCACAGGTATGGTACAAATATGTAGCATTTAGCTCACAAATTTGCTGAGCTATCACCTATTCCAACTAAGCATTCAAGGCTGCTACCTGAGAGGTCTCTGAGAAAATTTAATAGTATGAGAGGAAAAAAGAGTATGCAGGACCTCATGGTTTGTTTTGTAAGAATGAAAAAGAGGAAGAGGAATTCAGCTCAGAGTAAAGCCCTTGTTTGCAGACCTGTTAGGGAGCACATCTGACTGTGGCTGAGCACTGCTCCGTATCCCAAGGGTGCGAACATTGATCCTGTCCACTTGTAAGGCAATTTCACACACACACAGAAACCTGCTGGTAACAGCACCTTAACACTGGCTTCACCCTGGCTGCAAGGGTGATCTTCCACAGGCACCCCAATCACCCAGCAACAGGAGCAACGGGACAGGGCTGCTTTTATAGACACTAAAAGATAACACAGCACAGGCTTTACATTAGCTAGCAACAAAATTGTTTTACTCATTTATCTTCTGCTCTTTTTTTACCTTCTTACAGTGAACTGAATTCTAATTCCAGTTTTCATTCAAATTGCTTTTAGATTCAGCATTTTGAAATGCTCTTCTGTGTTCAGCACTGCTCTCCTGCCTAAGCAGCCATTCCCCACCTCCCCTGTGTCTCTAACGTTTAGAGCAAGCAAGAATGTCCTCTCTTAGCCTCTCTTGTAGCAGACTACACAAGCTAAGCTAAGCTTTGTGCCAAACCAGCTCTCCCTCTCCAGGTGATCTCAGAAACACTGTTCTTCACCTGTTTCAGTTTATACCCACTGAATTTGTTCTCTAACATGAATTGTCAGAAATGCATGGTGAACACCAGTATATCTGAAGGGGTTTGAATCACAGAACAACAGGTTAGAAGGGACCTCAAGGATCATCTGGTCCAACCTTTCTTGGGAGACGCACTGTCTAGACAAGATGGTCCAGCAGCCAGTCAAGGCAAATCTTAGAAGTGTCCAGTGTTGGGGGATCTGTCATTTCCCTGGGGAGATTATTCCAAGAGTTAATTGTTCTCACGGTGAAAAATTTTCCTTACATCTTCAGCTTTGTAGTCACTTTTTAAATATAGGAACATGGTGCACACAAATAGTTCCCTATCCCTGGTATCCTTCCCTATGTCATGTTCAGAAATGCTGAAAGGTAAATACAGATGTTTGGAGGAATCTGAAAGATATACTGACTATCTCAGCATATATCAACCTGATGCTAAAGAGTGTCTGGAAGAAAGGCTGTGAGAGAAAATTGCCTTAGAAATGCTGACCAAAATCCTTGTCTACTGTTCCCTCTCTACACTGCAGATTTATATCAGGTTTTATATTGCCACTGGATTTACAGGGCCAGGATCTTGCACAGAATCAGATGATTGTTGTGGGTTCCAACCCAAACCATTTTGTGATTCTATGATACAATATTGCGTGGGGTTTAAATTATAAATACAGATGTAGCACCAAAATTTATGTCAAAGCTCTCTTCTCTGTAACTGAGGGGCTTGGATTAACCCTTTACTTCTGCTGCTCCCTGCTCTGCCAGACACATATGGGCTCTGTGCAGGAAGGTGTAGTACTCAGTCCTCATATAATTGACAGCAAACATAAATATCAAAATAAGTTTTAAAATATTTTCTAGGTAGCTCTTGCATTCTCTCCCTTGCACAACACCTACTGAGCTGTGACCAACAGCCACGCTAGAGAAACTATATTTTAAAATTTCTTTTACCAGCGTGTCTAACAGTTTGACTGCAGAGCCGCAGCCCCTATAACTAGTATCTCTGCTGTCACTTCAGTGATTTGGAAAGGACTTTTACCTGCTGCAAAGCTAGATTTGTTACATGATGACTTGAAAAAAATCTGAATTTTTATTTCAATGTTTATGTAAAATTATCTTTTAAAATTCACATATCACACAACAAAAGACAGCAAGAACAGAAAAGGAAATGCATAATTTCTTTAGAAATAAACAAAACTTTTAAAATTAGCATTACTGTCAATTGTTACTCTGTGGCAGTAAGTACTACTTCTTTCCCTAGAAGGTACTCTTAAAGTCCTGTGTTATGGTTATTGCATTTCCCTTTCCACTTTCTCAGCTGCTCAATATCCAGAACATCATGAGATATAGGCATCCTGCAAAATGGCTGTTGCTGTGGACACCTCATATATTTAATTGAGGAAAAAATAGCTGAATAAGCTTTCATTTACAAATCAACAAAAGCTGCTTTGACAGCCTTAACTTGAGGATAGCTTTCTTTTCTTCTGCTTTCTTTATACCTCCTGTTTCAGTTTTGTTATCTATTCACAAAACAAATGTTTCCACTTAATTTTCTATCCTGTTTCTTTCTGTATTTGAACAGGAAATGTTTTTAGGAAATCCAGAACGAGGACTTAACACTTGAGATGGGAATGGTGGCCATTCTGTATTTCTTTTTACAGTAGTACTAATGTTCGAATGGGCTCATTTTGTGCTTTGACCAGGATAAATCAGTACCCTGAGCACACATATTATGCAATATTATGACTGCAAAAAAAAGTCTATATATCTCAGCTGTGAGCAATTATTCTCCCTTGCAAATGCCTTCAGTGTCTAGGGCCCAACTGACGAGTTTGAGATAAGTGAATGTACTGCTTTTTAAAGATACCCCAAACAACTATTTCTCATTTACACATAGATGAGATAGAACAGCTGGGTTGAAGTTAAATGGGGTTCTTTAAAAGTCTCAGCTCCAGCCTATTTGTCTTTGGGGAAGAGAAGTCTGTGCACATTTAACTTTTTCAAGAGCAGTTGTGCAAATCAACCAGAACCATCACCTTTGTTTACACTTTAATGAGTTTAAATTCTTTTTAAACCTGAGCTGATCCAACCCTCTCATTTGCATTTCTTTCTTCCAGAAAAGCTCCATATCTTCCCTAAGTAGTCTCTAGAAACCAAAACAATGTTTCTTGCAGAGATTTCAGAAGAAATTCTGTTTCCTGGCAACCTCTACACATGAGGATAGGCAGAGTTCTGCTTCTCCCCTAACCAGCCTTGTTCCCTCCTAGAACAGCTGATAATTGCAGCACATCTGGGGCAGGAGAAAAACTTCAGCAGAGTTCTGGTCTGGACTGTAAACCCCCCAACACGGCACATGGCAAGTTAATCCAGCCCTGACTTAGCCTCTGGATAGATGGCTAATAGGGTAAAGTCATGGCTCAGCCATATGGTGGAGCCTATTTGCCATATGTTCTACCATATGCTTTAATACTGCTCATAAATTTCCTTAATAAATTAATGAAAAATTAAAGGGATACCCTGCTATATCTAAACACAGATTTGATCAGTGGATTGGCTGTTTTGCCTCACTGCTATTTTCAGTTCCTGGATAATTTTATTCCAAAACTATCAGTAATTCTAAAGAATAAAATAGCAGTATTTGTACAACCATGTAAATCTGAGATCACTGAATTTGAGTGTACTTACAAATACTCAAATACACCTAAAAGGAATTCACAGGTGTCACAGAAGTGGAATATTCACTTGGCAGTTCCTGAATGCCTGAGAGACTTCTAATGTTTGTTCAGTTCCTCTGTGATCTCTTTATTTGACTTTGAATGATCTGTTTAGTTGCTTAACATTTAATAGAGTAAAAATTCTATGAATTCTATGAAAATTCTATGAATTTTTACTAATATACATGGTATCAGAGGGTGGTTCATATCTTTTAAAAGGGATTTTGTGTCTTGGAAACAATCAAATTTCTAGATGAAGTCAATGACAATTCCAGAACTGGTTCCTCAAGGTAGAAGAAGCCACAGCAAGTACTGAAATCAATAGAGAGCCCTAGAAGCAATTGTGAGGATGTAGAAGAGATGTTGAAAGCCTTTACTTGGCTTTACTCATTAAGAACTCTGTAACTTAGTGAATTTGCAGGTTGCTTTGGTGCTGTATCAATGACAATAAAGTTTTAAATTCCTAGAAAATGAGTATCAATGTATCCTGATAGCTGCACCCTTGGAGTGACTGTAATGATTAAAAAAACATTGACTTATCCACCAAAATCTGGTCCTTACATGAAGCAATCAGTCTGGGAAAGGGAAAAAAGGTCGCAACATGGGAACTTGACCGAGGAAAACCAGGCTTGAGGGATACCACATGCTGAGACTCCCCAGTCACAAAAAATATTCACAGAATGGAACTGTGCTTACCTGTTTTCCAGGGATTTTGAGAGCTGCATACATTCACTGTGCATTCACACTGTTGTGTTGAATATTCCATTAGATTCTGCTGTATTCCCTCTTGATGGGCTGGAAAGAGTGGTTCTTTTTCATTGTTCTGTGTTTGTGGTTTTTTCAAAAGCAATCCACAACTCAAACAAGTGGGAATAATGCCTCCTACTGTACCGTCATGGGAACTGTTGATGCACATAGACAAGCATTAGCATAAAGGATAATAAATATAAATAAACTGTGAATTGAATAAAAGGCATACATCGGCTATTCTGCATGGATCTCATGAGCAGCTTCATTTATCTTTCATGAAGGGTCCCTGGTGTCCAAGTAGGTTCATCCATATCCACGAGAGCTTGAACCACGTTGTGCAAATACTGAAGGTTCATGCTGTGGCTCTCCTGTGATTCCCCAGAGCAGAGACACTCCGAGTGAGGCTGTGAAAAAAAGAAAGTTTAAAAGTAAGTCTGACTTCTAGTAGTGTTTCAGGTAGATTTATGGGGTGGGGAAAATGTTGTTGGGGTTTTTTTTTATTTTTATCAGATTAAACCCAAGAAATTAAATTCTCTAAATCTATTATAGTATTATGGTATCACTTTCGACAAACATAAATTTTTTTAGCAAGAGTAATCCTTTTTGTTTGATAACTTGTCAATTCTAGGGAATCTGAGGGAAAAGAATGAATAATATTTGGGTAGTTTACCCCCTGAATGTAAACTGCAGTTTTGTAGAAAAAGAGAATAAATAGAGACTGTATGTTCTGCTGCTCAAATTCTTCTCCATGGTCTTCACTTTGCCCTTACCCTGGGCTCTGGGCAGTTGGCTCAGGGAGACAGATGCTGAGCTGGCATTTCCTCCACCTAAAACTTGATTTTGATTTGCTTTTTAAAATATGCATACCAAAAACTGTACAAACTACAAAAAAGAAAAGGCAACTAGAAATTCTCAGCTTCAAATAACAATGTTAATTTTTAATTAAGACAAATATTTATGATCTAGCAGACAGTTTTAGAGAACTGAAGTTACAGATCTATTTCTGGATTCCTATTTTAGGTCTCAATGCCAGATACTAAGTACTTTGCTTTGTTTGCTCAATTTAGATAGTCTTGCTGGCTTCAAATGAGCCTGCTCCTATGTTTAAATCCCTGGATGAATAAGCCCCTCAATCTGGCCATATTAAAAAAATTGCATTATGTATAAGGAAACTCCCAGGACTTTTACTGATATCTCTTGTGGAAATATTTGAGTTATCTCAATGTCAATAAGACCAACAGCTTAAAACCTGTGAAAGACACAAAGCTTTACAGAGCGACCAAAGTTAATTTAAACTGCAAATACGATAATAAGCTGGAATAAGAGTTCCAAAAGATTATTTATCGATATAAGTCTTAGGCATCTTTGATTTTCCTGTAAATTTGAAACTGATATCTGCATTAATAGTTTTGCAGTATTTTATGTCACCAGAATAAATTAGTTTTAATGAACTGACACTGTTTTCAAAAGGCCTTTGGCAGTGTGCAAGCAGACATTTTGTGCAGACTTTTAGCATTTTTCTTTTTTAATTTATGTTTTTTAAGATATCATGAGTTGTCTGCACTGTGCCATGAATTGTAGGGTTTGGCTACACTGTTAATCTGGAAGCCATCCATTTCATCCATCTGTGGTATGGGGCAAAAAGCCATTCATGAAAGCCCTAGAATAATTTTTATCTGATGTCAATGAGGACAGCTTAGTTTTAGAAAAATTGTTCCATTTTATAAGAGGCCTGGCCCAAGAAAGCATGAGAACATAAGCCATGTTTTTGTTCAGCTTTACATAGTTCCACTTATTTCAGTCCTTTGACAAGAAACTGAGTGACAATTATTACACATATTATAATTGCAGAAACTCAATTTCCTTTACTCCTTAAAAGCTGAAAAAAAGCTATTCTAAATCAAAGGATTTTACTCTTGGGCTTGTCAAAACTTCATGAATAATACAGATTCACAGAAGTCCTGTTTGAAAATGTCACAGTCTTCTTATCATCACTGAGTTTTGGAACTGGAATAATTTATTATTCTTACTTTATTGTATTTTTTTCTTTCTTAGAAGAGTAAGGGGTAAGGAAACGGTGTTTACACCTGATTAGGTTTTCCTTGGTTTTGGTATCACGTCCTTATCACAGTGTCTAGATGCTCAGTAAATGATGTATTTACCCTGTGTGCAGAAGAGCACAAATGTATTGCCCCAATCCAGGCCCTGAACACACCCTGTGTTTGGATAAAGGCACGAACTCCCAGGTGCTGCTTCTATCAGCCCCTGCAATGGAAACTGTTCACCCCAAATTAACCTGTTTTGCTCAGGAAGTGACTTGGATAATAAGGCTCAGGAGCAGACACAGAGAACACAGCATCAACCCTGGGACTATTTGCTGCTACAGGAATTAAAACAAGGTGAATTCAGCATGATGTTTCACAAAGATCCAGATTTACCCCACTGCCTCCAATGCAGAGTTCTAACAGCATTACCTGCTAAAAAATCCCCAAACCAACAAACCAATAGCAGCAATAATACTTCATTCAATTAAGATAGCTCCTGCCCTTTTCTTGCTGGAATTTCCTCCTCTTCATCTGATTTTCATTGAATTGCATTTAAAAATAACAAAGTCTAGATAACAGAGAGACATATACATATCTTCAAAAGAAATTATTTATAGTGACCCCCTGAAGATTACACCAACATTATATATTCCTTCTATACATAGCACCATGTGTTTCTTGCTCTGTATTTTCCTAGTGTTATTTTTCAGTAGAGAATGTGTTCAATATATAGGCAAGAATTCAGAAATCCATATTTAGAAATGTATAGCCAAAGCCTTCATATTTTCTTGAAGCTGTATGGCTTAATAGTATCTCTGTAGGTGGAATATTAATGTTTTCAAATAAATTAATTCATAAAAAGACCAGTGACTTAAAAAAAAACAAAACATACACACCTGCATCATCAAACTATATATTGCCATATTAATGTTCAACTGTGCAACAGAGCTGGGTGATGAGCTGTAAACCCATGAGGAATGATAGCTAGAAATGTGCTTCAGCTTCAGTTTCCATTATTCTTGGCTTTAATATGTGTGTGTGGTTGGGGTTGAGGCTCATTTCTATTCCCCTTGTTTCGAGAGAGAGTCAGAACAGTAGGAAAAGCAAGCAAATAGTTTAAACTGTAGCATTCAAAAATTGCTATGAAATAAAATCCACATATTAAGACCAAAATGGGAAAGGCTCATTTTTTTTTGGTATGCTATCTTCTACTGGGTTTCATTTTTCCAAAAGAAGAAAACTCATAAAGAAATGAACTACAGAACTACGTTCGGGCTTGAAAACTATTACAGAACTTTGAGCTGCATATACTTATGGCATAGAGTGGAATAGAGCATCAAGGATGTAATCATAGCTATTTAATATGATCAACATCTTTTGACTGAATTCAAGGGAAAGCCAGCTACCAAAATAAGGTATTGTATCACCAAAAGTCTAATCTAACCCATCTTTCCTTGTTTGCGAACTCTGCCATTACATACGTTTTTTAAACACAATTTTCTAAGGCTGGATATCTGTTTAAGGTCAAGGATACCACTTCTGCTAACTGAACATTTCAAAATATGTAACAAGTAGATTTTCTTGCAGTGCCTGGCCTTGGAATGGGGCAATTTATTAGCATTTCTTTTCACTAGACAATTAACTGAAGCCAGATAATTGAGTTATTTCTCTTCAGTAAGGTTAACTTCAGTAAAAGACCATACAGTGAAGTAACACAAAGGTGGTACTTATTATGGTATAATAATGGTAATTATTTATGTCTCTTGTGACTATTCAAGTGCTACATCTCTATACTCTAGTAAAATTGCTATTATATACTCTTTAATTGTTAGAGGAATGGCACGTGCTTTATGGAAATGATAGAAGAGGAGCAGTAGGAGACGGAGGAGGGTTAAAGACATTAAATTAGTGTCTGTCTTTGGCTAGTCATGGGAACAGCTGACGGTGCTGATTCAGGATCCATCATGCCCCATAGCAGCCACTTCACAAGGAAAATGTCACCACAGCACTTACATTAATGGCTTTTGAGCACAGAAAGACCTCAGTTAGGAGGCTCTGAAACATCACTCAAGGTAACCTGTCAGTAAAGAGAAATTCATACTACCAAACTACTACAATTTTGTATCTCCAAAGGTGCTTCCAATACTTTCAGTACTCTATTCATTTGGTTTTGTTATTGGTACATCTGCTGCATGGTTTTCATTGATTTCTCATGAAAATGTTCCTTTTGAGGCAGTTGTATTCTATCACAACTCAGGAACAATGGACCACAGCAGCACGTTGAATCTCAATCTCCAAAACAGTGGAAAAGAACAAATTAACAAAAATAGGCTCCATCTATCTCTTTTCCCTACAATTCTGTAAACTACCAAACATAAGCCATTGTTGACTTTTGCTAACATCAGTGTGGAATCCTAATGAGTAAAATCTAAGTGAGATAAAATGGAGTTACATATTTACCATTGGGGCAATAATTTCCAGTAGCAGTTTGGCAGCCATGTGTGTAATGCAGAATACTTCTGCAATAGAAAAAAGCACTACAATCTTTTCTTTAGCTGCAGTAAGATTTGACTGGAGCTGTAAAAGCTTCAGGAGAAGAGGAGAACCTCTAAGTTTGAAGAGTAGAGAAGCTTGTAAACATGTATTACTAATACAAGGTGGTTGACAGCCCTGTGTGAGGTTTCTATAGAAGAGTGCCAAGACAGTATATATTAAAGAGAAATCTGATGGTTCCAATGAGTCTTTTGTTCCTTTCACTGCTCTCCTATTCCAGTTAAAATACATAGCAACATAGTACTCAACCTTGATCTGAGCTCTGCACAACTGAGATTTATTAGGACAATAATCAGCACAGCCCTCTGGCTGTGAGTTCAATAACAATGACCCTATTTGAAAAGTTGTTTATATTCCTCAAGTTTGTATCTAAAACACAGCCGGTTTTCAAGGTGCCCCTGTTCCCCTCAGTACTCAAGCCTCTTGACTAGTCACATGGAATAGCTGTCATGGAAAGAAATCCTTTGACATCAGAAACATGAAATATGTGCTTCCGGGATGTGAAGGAATATGCCTCAACTCTCTACTCACTCCTGCATTTCAAGGTTGCTTTGCATACTTCACAGCAGCTTTCTCTGCCCAAGTCTGGCTATTACTTCAAGGACTGGGCCAGTCAAAATACCTTAGCACTGACCTGTATTGAAAACTTGATCCTTTCCTCTCTTTAAAAATTGCTTAAAAGTCTCTATAAATGCACTTGCTGTTCACAATTGCCCCAGAAAAATCTTTTAAGGAGTTTTCGGTTTCTTAAATGTTTATCCAGCCACTCTTCAGATGGTTGGCTCGTTGGCCTGTTACTTTAATTGACTTAGGTGGATGTGCAGCTATTTTAGCCCGAGGATGCTGAGTGGACAGCTTATGTGTTTAAGGCAGACAGTCAGCTACATTTCTATCCCTTGGTTTCCCGAGGCTAAGGAAATAGGTTAATGGGATAGAAATACACACTGGGTGTAGGATAAGGACTATTTTTACTTGCAACCTGCCGTATTATTAACACATTTTAAACATGGAGACACCACTTTTGATTTGACACACAAGATGGCTTGGAAATGAGTTAAAATTGTCACTGTTATTCTCTGTTTCTTTTTTACAGCTGTATTTTGTTTGAGTAGAAGTGGCAGTTCTGGTCAAGCTGAGAGGCCCAGTATGCATCCCTTAAAAATGTCAAACAAAACATTTTGTGTATCCTATCTATAGTGGAAAATAGGAGTATAAAAACAAAAGCAGTATAATATAACCAGAAGCTGATTAGTCCATCTTTAATTCTCTAAAATAAAATAAATTTCTACACCTTTCTTATAACACAAAAGGTTCTGAATGTCGTTGTACGACATTACTTCTTGCAAAACATTACGATTTTACAGTCTATTATAAACTTGATTGATTTGGTTTTTTTGGTCTTTGTTGTCTGGGTTTTTTTCCCAGAAATGCAGATATTGCGCATTAAAAGAGAAACTTTTAATATAATAAGGTTTATTCAGCACATGTCTTTTCTTCCTGGTGTCAGCTGGAATTGACTGTCACAGGAAAGCATCAAGAAAACAATGTGCTCTATACAGACTTCTAAATTTGGAAAATCTGCATCCTTCCTTCAGCACAGGGCTCTGAGTGTTAGTAATTCAGACAGGAAGGTATCATGACAACTCTGCACGCTCTTCTGAAACAACCTGTTCTCTCATCCTCTTCACACACACACAGGACATTCTAATCCCTCGCTTACCTGCGGTACCCTCTTGTTTGTCTTTCGTTCCATCTCCTCTGGACTCTCAAGAGCCTATTACTCATTTAATAGACAGGGATCAGTGGGCTTTGTATAAAATGGAAGCAACAGTGGATTAGTAAAAATATTAATTCTTTGGGTGGAATCAACAGTGCTATTTAGTAGAAGCCCTTCACTACTAAATGCTGGGCGTGTCAGGGGCAGCATCCATTTCTGTACATCTGCTGCAAGGTACAGTGCCTTCAGTCATCTTAATTCTCATCCCTTCCCCTCCTGCTGTGCAGAAGAGTGATTATCCACTAAAATCTGAAACCTGGATGTGAAATAACTCAGAAGTACTGCACTGATTGGTGGTTAGTGCTGCTGCAGCCTCCATCCAAGGCATTGCCACCATCAACATATGTTAGGTGTCAGAGCTGTCAAATGCTCTATCTAGAATCCTCTTGTTCTGAGGCATTGCATGCAAGTCTCTATAGTGATACCCAAGCGGGTGCAGAAAAGGCCTTGACAGTGTGCTAGCCCTGTTCTACACAAAACACTGGGCTTTTATCAACACTTCTAATCATAAATCCAGAACCATCACAAGCCACGATGGAAAAAGTTAACTCAATCCCAGCCACTACCAGTACACTCAAACTGTGTGGCTTTTATAATGGCTGCTCAAATACAACATTTTTCCTCTTTAGAGGAAGGCCAGAATCACTTCTTCTGCTATAGCAATGTATATATATATTGAAATCCTTTTCAATAAATCCAAACCACTGCTATGGCTCAATTTCAAAGTTAAAGAGTAAGTGGAGTTAATTTTCTCTAGGGACATAAAAATACTAGTAGTTTATAAGCAGAGGCTTCCCCAGAACATCTTCCAAAGAAGGAGTATGAAGGATAAAGTGAGCAATAGTTGCAGTTGGATGAATTCATGTAGATAAATTTCCTGCAGTTTTCAGAAAAAATTGAATTAAGGAAGACAAGCTGCCATCCCACACCAGGAGACTTGCAGGGGGAAGTTTTTACACAAACAGATTTGTGCAATCACAGGGCCCCCACCTGTTTTTGTCCTTCTACCCGCTTTAGCCTCTACTTACAGCCTCCAGCCCCCTTGGATTACTGGTTTATTTCCAGCATCCTGGCCTTCTGAGGCTGCTTTTGGCCTCTACTTTTTTCCTGTCTCTGACCCACTATTGTCCACCGCCTCTGTTCAGCCTCAATTTTATTCTGGACTACAATGACCTTTGGGTCTATCAAACCCTTTTGTCTCTACTCTTTTTAGCCTCACACAAACTTTCAGCCTACTACCCCTTCCAACTGCTACACGTTTTCTGGCCTTGCCTCTTTCTCCCAGCCTCTATTTTATTTTGGGCCTCCTTTCAGACCTGTTTTCTTTGCCAGCACAAAATGTCAACAATTTGAAAGTGGGACACAGACCATTTTTCCTTTTTGAGCACTAATTTGTATAGCCAAGGGCAACTGCAGTCCACTTTAAAAAATGGTTTGTTCTCCCAAGACAAAGTGAAAAAGGCAGATAGCAGATATAAACTGGATTTCTCATTTCACTTCTCCCTCAGAAGAATCGTAAAGCAGTTCGTCACTAGGCCAAATTCTGCTGTTTTGAATTAAGAATTTGTGTTTATCTAAATGAGAATGCTATGTACTAAAGACTGTGAGATTTAGTCTTATTTGTTATCTATTTTTCTCTCTCGTCCCCAGTGCTGTGAAATTTTTGTTGGAATAAATTTGTTGATGAATCAGCGATTTGTAATATATAAATCTGGAAAGTTTTGATGAAGGAAATTTTAAAGACTAATTTTACACCAATGAAGTCAAAGGAAATTTTGTTATTAATAACAACCAGTGAAAGAGCAAGGCAAAAGCTGTCTTTTAGACATGCAAGCCTTTGACAAATATTTCAGATAAGATACCAGAGACATTCTTTCTCCCTTAAAGACTTTTGAATGAGTAGCACTTACTAGAAATGCTTGACTGGGTTGGAAGTATTTGATCATTGCTCCAGCATTTATAAAAGTTTTATTACTTAAGAGAAAGAACTTTCCTTCTAATTTACTTTTCCCATTGACATGCAGGAGAACTTAGGGGATTGATGTTTCCAAAAACCCTGCAAAAATTGCTGTGTGCAATGTCCCAGCACCCTCTTTGTATAAAAGAAACTTGAGCAGAAATGACAGGAGCTGGCAAGGAGTGTAACAGGGCCCTTTCCTCCTTGCTTCATCCACTTCCCCAACAGCAGGGACCCTCACATGCCACCTGATGCTACTTCTCTTCAAATATATTCTTTAAAGATTTTGAGCCATTTCTCACTGCTCCATAGACAGAAACCATCAAACACAGAGGTCTAAGTGCTTGAGAGTCTCATCACAGCCCCATCAGACTCTGCTGACACCACTGGAAGACTTCCCCAGGCTCCACCTTGCATGCTCTAAATTGTAATGCCCATGAGGCAGAAGTACACTGAACTTCCCCAGCCCCTTTTTCAAAGCAGCCAGGTTACTCTTCACTCATTTGTTTGGCATTTTGGGGGATTTAGCTGGTCTCTCTCAGCACTGCAATTAGCTCATCAGGTATTTTGGGGCATGGTGGCTGCTTTACTGCAAAATCTGCAAGGTGCTTATCACAACAGGAGCCTGGCGCAGAGGTAGGCAAAGCTCTATAGAGAAGAGGCACCAGGCCCTGAGGAAAGGTGTTGGCTTTACAAACAAATTCTAGGTGGAATATAGCCTGTCATTTTTACCCTGCTGAATTCAGAATGAAAGGAGAAATGCATCCTCAATTCAGACTTGACATTAAGGTAAGTATTTATGCCTGCTGAGGGAGGCACAGATGAAATGTCTTTGAAAATCTGTCATAGGAGGCTAAGGCTGGAAAAGAAGATGGCATGGGTGCAGTAATGGGACACCAAAGAATTCATCTGCACACAGTAGCGTTTGGAAATAACAAAGCATGCTGTAAATGTCTTGATATGAAGAAAGTGTCCCTTTTTTAATGGAAAAATAGAATGTAATACTCTACTGGTATATTGTGGTGGTGTTACTGTAAGTAATTTTTTAAAATCTAAACATCCATTATTATCAGAATTCATCATATTTTTTTCTTATTTACCTTAGTAAACTAAACAGGATCAATATGTAGAAATAAATCCACATCTCATTTTCTACAGAGTAGAGCTGTGAATTAAGGAAAGATTGGCTATAAGAAATACTAGTCTTGATGCAGAAAGGCAAGAAAATTTTAAAGTCTTCTAGCTCACCTTTTTTTTTCAGCCTGAGATATATATATATATATATATATATATATATATATATATATATATATATATACACAGCAGTATCATTCTTCTGTTGCCTTTAGATTTCTGCTTTCAGTGTAAAATCTCTTTCCATGCTGTGTCTTTCTTGCCTCTCAGTCTGGATGTCATAGAAAAAATGTAATGAATAATAGCAACTTTGATAGGGATGCTAAGTTATATTCCTCATCCATAAGCCAATCTCTAATGATTACAGACAAATGACATAATTGGGGATAATGAAATCTTTTAAAAGATTTTCTGCAGAAAAAAATCTTTTCTGACAGTCACTATGAATTTCTTTTTTCTGAGAGTGACCAAGTAGGACTAAAGCATCCCAACAACAGAACAGGGGGCAATAGACACAAACTGAACACAGGAAGTTCCATCTGAATATGAGAAAAACCTCTTTACTTTGAGGGTGACAGAGCAGTAGAACAGGCTGCCCAGAGAGACTGTGGAGTCTCCTTCTCTGGAGATACTCAAAACCTGCCTGGATGTGATCCTGTGTAAACTGCTCTAGGTGAACCTGGTTTAGCAGGGGGCTGCTAAACTAGAGGAGATCCAGAGGTCTGCAGACTCTGGAGCCAGTCTGATTTTGTGATTCTGGGATCTCTGCTTTTATCAACTATAGCCATGTGTTCCTATGATATTCCTTATCAGTTGGCCAATGGCGCAAATTTATGAGAGACAGAAGAAGAGAAGATTTATGAGAGAGAGAAGACAGAGAAGACAGAACAGAAAAGCAGGCAAAGAAAAACAAACAAAAGATAATGCCAATTTCATAAGTTTTAAAAAAATTCATAGGAAGCTTGATATTACAGATAGGGAAATGGAAGCAGACCATTCAGTTAGGTGTAAATATTACCTTCTACCCAGTTATTGCTGGTAAGACCTCAAACATTCTGCAATCAGTCACAGCCTCAGCTGTAACCTCAGCGTTAATTTGAGTGACTCACCTGTAAACTGCAGAGGTTTGCACTGACATTAATACTGTCATGTCTTATGTGAGTCAAAATGCAGGCCTCTAAGCTTCTTCTCCTACTTGGCTTTCATCAAATCTGGTTCTTTCGTACTTAATACAAAAAAAAAACCAAAAAAAACCCCAAAAAGACAACCAACAACAACAAAGGGCCCCCCCCCCCCCCCACTAAAACCTAACTTTAGTTTTAAATTAATAGTATATCTTTTGGGGTCAGAAACATTTTTCACAGAGTTGCCTCCGGTCTTCTACTGTTCCACTCTGCAAGTGAGCTGAGTGTTGTCAGAGAAGAAGCATTAGACATTAATTTACAAAGAATGACTAGGAGAGCACATTCAGTGAGCCTTCTGCCCAGCTTTTACTCATCAAATACCCAGACTCTGTCTGATCCCACTAAAATCCACTGGGATTACCAATAGGGTCAGTGTAATTGAATTCTATTACAAATTTAACACTTCTTTTTTGTTTATAGCACAGCTATTACATGTTTTGGCTGAAGCATCAATAATGCAGACAGTATTTCAATAATTAAAAATGAATTATTCCAATCCTAAAACGTAAAAATGCTGGCTTGCTATATTGTCTATATTATCCTTTTATTTTTTTCTGTAATAATATAATGAGAAATGTTTATTGAAGTGAAATGAGAGCTTTGGAAGAATTAAAGATTCTTAGTAGACAAGTAAAATTCCACAGAATGATCACCCCATAGTGTAATTATTCCAAAAATACAATTAAAGGACAGCACTGAGCACTTTCACAGGGCCCAAGGAGACTCAAGTATGTGCTTTTGGAACTGCTGGGTATTGTTATCCTCAGCAGTTACTGGAGGCAATAATTTAATCTCCTTAATAAATTTCTTAATGGTTTAAAACACTCTGTCAATGGAGTTTTTGGTGTGTCAAAATGATAAAAGTCAAATTTTCCATTTTCTTTTAGTACAGTAAAGTAGAAGTTAAGGATCTGGAAAATAGCCTCATTTAAGAAGCTAATTTCAAGGAAATTAAAGAATTAGTGAAAATTATTGAACATATTATGGTATAAAACAAGGCTGGAAACTCAGAAAAAATTTATCTTCAAATCCCTACTGCAATCACAATGGCTTGAAGCACTTTGCTAATAATGAATTTAAATGCTTTGGAGATCATGATACATTCTTGAACTTTACAGACATTCCCTTTAAGCCCTTAGAAGAAGATCTTATCTTTAATGTTTGCAGGAGCGAAGAACTGAAGGCCCATGCTTGTCAAAAAAACAAGACTGAAATTAAATAATCATTCCCTGTAACTGCACATACTTTTTTTTCTTCTTTAGATTCTTAAATATGGTCCTTGTTCATTTTGGATTCTCAAATAAAGTGTTAGGGATTTTGACCCTTCTTGGAAATGAATAACTAACTCATAAATAATCACCAAGCAATTTATTTGAACAAGTTTCAGGCAATGAGCTCATAGGGAACCATTCTCTTCCTTGAGTTGCTACTCAACAGTTAACCTGAACAGATCAGATTCTGGATGACTGAAACTCTAATCAAAAATAAAATCATGAAATAAAATTAACTTCCAGGTCCATTATAAAACTATAGATTTTACAGTTAGTGGGATTCAGCAAATACTACACCAGTGACTTCTACACATTAAAACTTCTACAGAGACTGATGGATAAAATTCCCAGCCATTTATTTATTCAGTTTCTCATCCAGAAGCTCTGTATCAAAAGCCCTTTGGGGACAAAAATATCTAGGACATCTCAATTAAACAATCTGTCTTACTGCTATCGTATAGAAACTTAGAGAAATGACAGAGATTTCTTTTCTTTTTTCTTTTTTTAAGTAGACCTTTTATTTTAACCCTTCCGACACAGCCTCTCAGCACCCTCAGTCTGACTTGCTGCTTGGGAAGGTGGCATGAGGGGCTCAACTGTGGGGCTAAACTGGAGTGTGAATGAGACAAACTATGTTCTGAAAGGATAGGAAAAAACTTTCAAATCCTCATCCTTTAGCTTTTCTTTTAGTTGTGCCAGAGTTACCACACAATCAGCTTTTATGTGACATTTCACAATTTTCACTTTATCCCCATCCTTAGCATTATCACGGAAAACATATATCAAACCAAAATAAAGGACTCTCCATTTATTTCAGCTCTCAGACAGGTGGGATTCAGTTCAAATACAATAAGTTGTATTTCTTTCTTCGTCGTGAAATTCAAAGACCTATATGACATGCCTGTCACCTTTCCTACAGTCCTCAACATACACAGGCATTTCTAAAATAGCATCAGCTAAATCTCTCTTGCTATGGAACAACTACATCCACAGCAGTTCACTTCCACTTGCAGCATTCCCTACTGGAACCTGTCGTTATATGCTGAGTGGGTCTTACAGAAACCCTGCATGAGTTCCAGTTCAAACACACATCCATCCCACCCAAAACCACCCAAGTGATCTCTCCATCCTATTTTTTTTTAAATGCAACTGGTTTTATGCAGGAAAAATTTATATCATGAGGAACTTGAGTGAGATAGTACTGGATTGTACATCTTCAGAGAACACAAATTATATTCCAGCCGTCTCCTACACTCAATCGACTGGCGATATGAAGAAAATGTTCTCCACTCACTGAAAATAAGATTGGAACTATGTTTTGGTCCAACCTTTTCAGAATTTATCTACAATTTACAGTTATGAGATGAGTAGACAGATAGCTATAGATGTAGTAAAAATGTTTAAAATTGTAATTTAATTGTAAGAAAAGTCCTTATATGAAAAGCAGCAGTGACACAAGCTCTGAAGATTTTTTTCCTCATTACTGAAGGTTACATCTCTTTTAACTTTACACCATTTTACCTGCAGAGAAAGCTGACATAAAAGTCTCTAGAATATGGAATGTGATAGTTCAATACATTTGTCCAGTCACCCATGTAAATTTGCATTTCTTTGTTATTTCCTACTTTTTATAGTATTCTTTAGTTGTCATTGCAAATAATGGCTATCATAATTGAACAAATTCTTAGACTTTTAAGCCTCAGATGAAATGGGAAAGAAAAAAACCCAACAGAAACTGTAACTAAATATGAAACATGCAGATCTAAGAGGATGGGGGTGGCCAGCTTCTGAAACTTAAGTTTTGTTGCTGATTTAGTTTTAGCTTTTCCTTCAGTAACTATATGTAAAAAAGAAAAAAATTGATCTGATATTCAAACACAAGAAAAAATTCTGAGTTCTGAAGATCCATTGCCTCAGTAAGCATGATTCAACTGAGATCATTAAATGTGCAATTTGCCACAACTACTGTGAGGAATGACAGTATTTTGAAATTAGCATCTGAAGTAGTTCCCAATATTACAACCTTGCTTCTCAGTAGGTAAGAACTTAATTCTTACTTCTCCCTTTTACTTACCTGTTTCTGTTCACCTAATGTAAGAAAAACCAAACCCAAAATAAAATCCAAAACAAAGGCAAAAATCCTAATGGCTGAATACTCTCTTGACATTTTGCTGTAAAATGTCAATGTGAGCCATTAAAAATTTTACAGATCAAAAGGCATTTTAGTAACTTTCTTTATGGCTTGAAAATTAAAGAAAGTACAAAAGATTGCTATTTCCTATGGAAACAGAAAAGGGTTCAAACCTTAGAACAGAAAACACTCAAAGTAGAGGTTTAATTTTAGCATTTCACATAATTATGGTAAAAATACACAGTGCGCTGTAAAAAGTGTTTTGTACAAACATTCTTCCTTTAGATATCACCAAAATAAACCATATCTTTGTTCCTTCATATTATCTGTCTTTTCAAAGTACCAAGTAAAGTATCACCAAACTTTTCCTATGAGGACATGAGCTTCAGTATCTACCTTTTTTTGAGTCTCTTGAAACCAACACTGAGACAAGAGCCATACACTGCTGCATGTGTTTATAGACATTTCATTCCCAGAAGCGTTGTCATGAGTTACATTGGGATAATTGGAGCTATTTATCAGCATATCCTAAATAAACAGCTTTCTTACATTTTAAAGAGTCTAATATAAAGCCTGTGCTTAATGAAATAAATCAGAAGATAATGCCAAAGGTACTAACATTATTGGAAAATCTAGACTTTTCCAGGAGAGTTAGAGAAGTGCCTGTATGAGAGCTACTTATAGCCTGGGACTCAGCTTCTGTTGGGGTCTCTTCCCAGGGCTGCACTGGGCTCAGGGCTGCTCCCAGCTCTGCAGCCAGCAGGTCCAAGCCAGCCCTGGTGCCAGGTTGTGCAGCTACAGAGCTGTCAGGGTTGGCTGTGTGGCAGCCTTAGAGCTCGTGGCCTATTGCCACTGATGTCCCTGACGGCCCCACTTATCCACCTCCTCAGTTCCAGAGCATGCAGAACCTAGCTAAAGGTGTAATTTAAAATATAGCCAGCAGTGAAATAGGAACTACAACTTTAAAGGTCACTGACTTCCACAAGTATTGAAATAAATGAGATAGGCCCTGCAGACCTGTACTGACATGGTGAGCAGCTGACCAGTTGGCTGGATCGAGTGAAAAAGCCTTCTGTCCCAGAGCTACAAGTGATTGCTGGAAGTCCTGCTCCAGCAGCTTAAAATCCAGTAGAAAATGTTAAACAGATGCACTGGAGACTTCAAAAAAAAAAAAAAAAAAATCTTAGAAAAATGACAGATACAAGTATTTTATTTTAACAGAAGAGGAGCAGACAAGTTGGAACAGTGGGTTGCCATCACATACCTGTGTGGGAGTACCTGTCTGGAAAAAGCTCACAGCCCTCTGGACCAAACCTATTAGTTGTGTTGCATTTTTCTTGGTGAGCATCAGACACATGAGAACCCCCAAATCCAGAAAGGGAAATAAGTCAAGGAGAGAGGCAGGCTCACACCAAATGGCTTGGTTATTATCCAGATAAGCTACATTTATTTTCCCTCTGTACTTTACAGCTGAGATATAAACCAGAGCTGCTGCTGAGCAAGGCTCGTCACAGCATTCTCCCTAGCTCTGTTTCCATTTTCTGTATCTATTTCCAGTGTGCATTAAAATAACTCAAGTTCATTTGCAGCATTGGCTCTGATCTCTAACTACTGTTATTTTCATATCTAAAAAGAATTTAAGTTTATTTATAGCGTTGTTTTGACTACCCAACTGCTGATGTCAACCAACATCATAGAAAGAGAATCAATGACCAGACTTAGCTTATTTTCAACCACAGACAAGAAAATCTGAAAAGATTGATGATCAATCAGGATGATTCTGCAAGAAAGCCTCTGGAATGTACTGGCATTTCAATTTTATTAAGAAATAATAAATAGCCTTAAGCAATAATAAGTTTCCACATGACAGTTTTGCTCTAGCAAGTAAGTGTGTGCCAATGATAAGAGTTATTGTCACACTTTTCTTTGGATGTGAAGCATTCAGGCCTTGTACTTGCACAGCTGAAATGGCATGGCTACAGAAAGTGGTGCTGCCATCCCAGCATCCCAGACTATGCAAAGAATAGGTTTGTCCTATGTCTTCAGCTTTTCTGTGGCCATCAGAAACTGTATGAATTTAAACTTTTTTTAGGATACAAAATTGTCTCAAGAATTCAGGAGCTGCATTTGGAAACTGCTTCTGGAAATAAATTTTAGTATATTTTTCTATGGAAAGCACTTTTCATTGCGCTTTTAAAATCTTTATTATTTTCACTTTTAATAGCTTAGTTTTTATGTGGAACTTTTGTCTTTCTGTGTCATAGCTGGAACAGCAGATCATTCTTACAACTACATCAGTGAATTGTGGCTGATTCATCCCTGACTCATTTTGCTAAAGTTCTTAAATATATCCATTTTCTGGTCTCACTTCAAGTAATTTATTTTAGTTTTGGGTTTGTTTGTTTTTTTCCACATAGGTAGAAATCCCTTTTCTAATGGCATTGCACAATTTAGGCTGAAACAAAACACAATCAAATTTAGCTGCTCAGCTCATTTTAAGAGTCTGAGTAAAGCCAAATATTGAACTTATCTGTGTAAGAACAAAACCAAGATGTTTGTCCTAGAGGCCCTACAACAGTGGTTTCCATTTGTGCAGTACCTTCATGATCTACTATACTCCCCTGAAACTTTTCAGTTGTCTCTACTGTGAAAAGTCAGAAAGTCTCAGCATTTACCTTTGAAGCAGATTTTTTGGAAAGAGCTACATTTTGAGCTCGGTTGAAAATACTGCCATTTTTATTTTTTAAAATGAGAAACACTGAAGGCATGACCTGAATCAGAGTCACAGTATCTCCAGACAAGAAAGCAAACTGGATCCTCCATCATATGAATACATTTAGAATTGACGTTCGGTTCCTCTGTGTCATCTTCTTGAAACGGTCTGACTGGTAAAGCAAAGAAGCTCCTTCATAGCTGATATTTACTATTTTATATTGAAAAAGATGCCATAAAAAGTTTATACAAAAATGTTTATTAGTTCTGCAAAACAGAGTCTGTCTCTAGTATCAGACTTTTAAATATTAATGGAAAACTTCTCCATCAAAGAAACCCCAAATATCTCTGAGCAAAAAAAAATTCTAATATGAGATGTTTGCCAAGGATGATGGTCATACAAGGACCCACAAAAGGACATTGAATGCCATTGAATTTATGGGATTTTTTTCTTGCTATTCACATCTACCCATCGATGAATGATCTTTTGATGCTACAGTAACCTTGATACAGATATGAGTGAGCTAAAGAAGAGTAAATGAGTATCGAAGGTAACATAATGGTTCACCAACTTAACATACAAGAAATGTTCATATCAGTGAGAAATCCTTCAATAGTACTGCAAAAGCTTAATCATTAAGGAGGAATGAAAGGCTATGGCAAGGCTTATCTCCAATTTTAAATGGATTTTCTAACTTCAACTCAGTGCTCTCAAACAGTACAGAGTAACAGAAAAGGGATCCTCAGATTTGCTATTCATCAAGTCTTTTTACAAACCTGAATCTTTTATGACTAAAAATCTGCTACTAACTCATTTTTTCAATTGACTAATTCTGAAGGAGCAGAGCAATTCACATAAAAATACTAATTTTAAACATGCTTTTTATGAAATGCTTATTAAGGTCAAGCACTATAATTTGAAGAGTAAAATATGTTATTTCATTGTAATACATTTAATTTTATGCTGTTCAGAATCATTACGTAAAAAATTCTCCCACAAATGTGCATTAGTTGCACTGACTTTCAGACACATTGTTTACTTTTCCTTGTGAAGACATAAACGACCTCTGTCTACTCCTATCCAGCACATAGGAGATTGCGGTCATTCCTTACTATGCGCCACTCAGGGAAGCCAAAACCCTTCAGCACCATCAGCTGCTCCTCTGGACACAGGTGCCTTGGGCTTTACAGGTGTCTTGGCAGCTGCAGAGCACATTGTGCTGGGAAGGGCAGGGCTGCTGTGTCGGCACTGCTGCTGTGCCTCACAGCTGCCTTAGGCTCTGCTGCCAAAGGTTCACCAGCACAGGTACTTTTAAGAGGCTTGTGAACAAGCAGAAATAAAAACAAGGGCACTGCTGGTGTGGAACATCCTCACAGCTCCCTATCATGGAAGTTAAAACCCGTTGTTTGTATCATATGGGTGCTGGAAGCTTGGAGCTTGCAGCTCTCCACTCAGCGAAGGCATGTTCCTACAGAGCTGGGCAGAAGCCATGGTCACTCCTCAGCTTCTGGCCTGCACATAAATACGGCTCCCCCAACCACCCTCCCTTCCTGGGGGACAGAACTGTAGCTCAACTCTTGTGTCTATTTGACCTGAAGCAGAAGCCATCTGAGGAGAAATTATCAAAGAATTACTGATAAATAGTTTTCCTTGTGGTTGAAGCAGTTTTACCTTTTTTCCTAGTTCAAGCTTAGCTGAAACTACTTCCAGCAGGAGACACAGCTATCTAAACACGCCAACAAGGACCTGACTCAATTCAAACACTATCCACCCATTTTGCATTATCTACATTTGGGAATGTAACTCTCCTGCTTTAGAAGGGAAGTAAGAAACCTGCACAAAGCCTCCAAGCATGAAGTGTTAACAGAGGTCTCCAGTTCTGTCTGAAGTCCCTCATGTGCTTCAGATGTGTGCAAGGGATGCACCTTGCAGGTGGGGTGTGGCTTCTATCTCAGGTCAGGCTAGAAACACGATGAACAGAAAGAAGAGGGATGACAGATGAAAAGTAACACAAACAGCAAATTTTGTGTATCTGACACTTAAACCATGTAGTTAGTCCAGGTAGCCGCTGAGTAACATTTGATAACATTGGTAACTGGTGCACATACAGGGAAAAAGATGATGTGTAAATTTCTAGCTTGTTTGTTTTAACATAGCCTTTATGATCAGTTAAACTGGGCCCGAGCATGGTCCTGTCCATGGCAATTTTTTGGTGTGGTTGTAGTTATGAACAGGTGCCTAACCCAAAGTACAGGAACTGCAGGTGAATCACATTTGTTATAATACTCTTCCCAGCTTCATGTATTTTGCCTGAGGGATGCTTTTCACTCACTGCAGTCCCTTTCTTATCAAGCAACCCTCAGAGGTTACATTTTGGGGGGAGGAGCTCATGGACACTCAGCTCTTTCCAGGTGTTCTGAGGCTGGCTGCTACATAACAAAATAGAGGATTCATTTAGGTTCTCTGCAGTGGCTTTACCTCCTCTGAATACAATCTTTCTGCCATGATCATCTGTTGGCCTTACAGAGTGGTAGGCTTCCTATGCCTGAAGTGGTTGAAGATTTATCTTTCTGGATATTTTTTGCTTGTGTTACCACCAAACTGTTGGCAGGTCTTTTTGATCTGCATTTTCGGGTTGAGAGGAGGTAATAAAATGGTGATGCTATGGGTCGGTGTTCTCTAACATTGAATTTCCTCAGGCCTGTGTGCACCATGAAACTCTTGCTCCTTTGAAATGTCACATTTAAGGCTTGAATAAAATATATCTTTGAGTGCCTTTATAGTACCTAGCCAGACACCTACTAGAGAGCCTTGCTGTTTTGGAGCATGTGCTTGAAAGCTCTTTTTTAGCATGATTTAGAGTACATATTTCTTCATTAGTGTGTCTAGAAACAGAAATAATTACTTTTTATGCAGTAAGTTCAATTCAGTGCATTGTTCTAAATTCATGTTATACTCCCTGAATGCCAGTATCAGTGAGGATTTGCCACAAACAAATGCCTGCAGTCCCTCCTTATTTACTGTTCACTGCTTGCTCAGCATGAGGAATGCTAACCTGGGGAGTCCAGTGGAGATAAGCAGATGATTAGACCAGTCCCCAGCTCCTGTCCTGAGGCTGTAGCAGGGTTTTTCTATCTCTTCCCAAGCTGCTGCCCTGACCTTCTGTTTTGCCTACTCCAGCTATAGGAAACATCTTGCTTCCCAACCCTCTCACATCCTCTCATGCTCACCATGCAGCCTCTCTTTTGTTAAAAAAAAAAAAAAAATTGCAGTTAACGCTTTCCTGAACTGAATGTTTTATAGAAAGAATTAGGTATTTTTTTTTCATGTTTAATGCATGCCTACCATCCTAAAACACAGTCCTGTAAATGCACAAGAGAGACTCTGTCACAGGAATGAATAATTGTCTTCCAGCTTAACCAAAGATTGATCGATCCTTACTTTCATTTATTTCCTGGCTTCCTCCTTAGTGGACTTTCTGCAATATAAAAACAAAAAAGGATTTTTTTCTAAATAGCCACTAAATGCTGCATGCACAAATGTTCTTTAACATCGCGCTTCAACCCCCTGCTGCTACTTGGAAAGCTGTGCCGTGCCTGTGGCAGAAACGTTGCATACATTAATCATCAGGGAAGATGGTGCCAAGCAACTAGGTAACAGCTTCACTAATATTTGTGCCTTTAATGATCAGGAAACAAGAACTGAACTTTAAAAATATTTGTTAAAATTTAGTTTTCTGAAGGGAGTTAATTATTCCAGTGTATGGCAGCACATCGATACAAAGTGTATGTATCAAAGGCTGCTGGTAACTCACTACTGTCTCCACATCAGTTTAGGATTATTTATCCTGAAAAAGGAGCCACACAGAGGTTTTATACAGGGGTGCATCCAGGAGAGGTTCCATCTCTGGGGGCCAGACCCACCAGCAGAGGGAAGAAAGCGGGGTGCCGGTGCAGATGGGAATTACAGGAGGCTTGACTCAAATGTTGCTGAAGTTGTGTTTTCACTGCAGCAGAGGACAGGCTCAGCCCCATCTGGAAAAGTACTGCCTGACAGAGGCTGTTCTGTACTGTTGTATAGAAGAAATGTGAGTCCTGCACATACTGCTACCTTCTCATCTTTTTCAGATGTACCTTTTTAGCTCCCTTGCTTCTTGCTGCTGCCTTATGCTGTATAGGTTCTGTTTTTCCTCATGGATATGATTACTCTATTTTTTTACATTTAATTTTGGATATATTTGGAAAATGAAGAAATGTCTATTGTGTTCATCTGTACCACCATCCACTAATGATATCATCAGTTAATGTCATCAACTGAAGAAATAATTTCCATTTCATAATATAACATCTCCATTGGAGAAATTTAATGGAATTGCCTGTCCATTTATCACTTCATGTTCAATTTAATGGCAAACTACTACAGCCTTAAGTAATACAATGAATTTAACATGTAAATACAATAATCCATATTTAATTAAGAATGTCTATACTTGAACAGAAAATGTGGGTGAATAGGAAGGACAATCATAAGGAAAGTATCATTTCTTTTTGATAAAAAGATGCAATTTTTTTTTCATACTTTAATCACTAAATTCACAGCACAGAAGAGTCTTGGATTTTTAAATTCCCCTTACACTTCCTTTTTGTATGTTATGACTTCAGACGGTCACTTCTCTTGTCTCACTAGTAAAACTAAAGGGAAAATAAATCTGGCGTCATAAAACTGTTACCTTCTAGCTGAGTTCACATAAAGGAGAATAAAGAATAGAGACACTCCATCACTAGGAAACCAGTGATGGGACAACTGTTCTTTTTCGAAAAAGAACTACTTCATATTGTTTTGTTCAGTGGCATGAATTACAGTGCTGAGCAGTTACAGTTCAAACACACTGGGTTCAGAGACAATCACAAAAAGGCAAAGGATTAATATCGCGTTCGCAGTAGTAAACACTGAGCTGTCGCCTTCAATCTGACTGACAAACTGCCTGAAATTCTAGCCACAAGAAAAACCTTCAAGACTTTTATCCTTGTTTCAGTCTCAATATTTGAAAGTAATCTAATAATACACTCGGTAGAAAAATTCAAAGAGTATAGATTTCATTAATTTAATTCCTTAAGGATAAAAATAGTATATCCCTTTTTTTTGCAAGTCAGTATAGTCTGTTAGGATGCTGCATGCAACGCTATAGCATTTCAGTCACACCAAGTAATGTGTGACAAAGAAAGGCAAAAGGAGTTCTTGTTTAGTCCAGCAAGCCTGATATCATGATAAAATCTAGAAGGACAAGACAGTTTTAAAACAGACTCATTTTAAATACAAGGGTAAACTGTTGCTTATGTGCACTACAGTTCTTATCTGGGTGCTCTTTTTCAAGCCTGCCTTATGTTCCTTCCAGGGAACTGCTACCCCAGGCCCATCTCCAGAGTGTTTACCCGTGTGTTCTGAGTTCCTCTAACACTTTGTGTCGATAAGATCCACTAATTCATTCTTGCTTACAAAATTAATATCTGGAAGTGGTTCAGAGCTTCCGTAGGATCACAAATCTCAGCTTCTTCTCTGTTCCCCTGAGCCTTTTATACATCTTGTTTTTATTGTTCACCGCTGTGGATAAAACCCTGGGCCCTCCTTACCAGGAAGTCTTGCTGTTGCCTATCTCACAACAGGGTCAATTCCACCCTGGTAAGTCACTGAAACCACCTTCTTTTCCCAATTAGTCACTAACTGTTTCTCATTATGGCACAGAAAGTCTGATTTGGAACAGTGGGGTTTTATCTTGTTTTTTGGGTTGTCTGAGTCTGAACACCCTTGTCTTACTGGTATCACTGTACCCTGCAGTTCGTACATTTGAAAGCCTAAGTAAGTGAAAGGCCCTGTAAATCTCAGATGATGACCACGAAAGCAAGCATTTCCTTTACTCACTCTTTGTATTATTTCTGTATTTGTAAAAGATCATACATTCTTTACCCAGCATTCCAAAAAGGAATCTGTATCCAGGACAGGGAGCAGAACCACAGAAAGACCATTAATTAGTAGCAATTTTTCCTTCACACTATGGTTGGAATCATCACTAGTAAATGGGCCATAAAGTGAAAAATGAAGAGACAAAGTACTAACAGCTTTGTTGATTTTCTGACTTAATGAAGCAGGAGACCTATAAAGCATAGTACAATTGTGCTTGATTATAATAATGAATAATATAATACATTATACACAAAGGAGCAACAGTTCAGTTTCATGCAGATGGCCTGACTTGGGTTTATCACGCTAATAATGTAATAAACTTACATGGGCCTCATAATCCATATTCTTTCCTCTCTATATGAGAAAAGGGAGACTCATGGATATACTGACATTGTATGAATCCTGTTGCAGTGAACATGGGACCTTCTAGCAGAAAAGTGACAGAGGTGAGTGACTCTGTTTCTGGAAACCCCGGAGACCTCTGGGTAGAGAAACTGGACCAAAATTTCTCTGAGCCCCTATAACCTCTTTTCCTCAAGTGAGACAGAAAAAAAAAGGAAAATTAATTTTCTAGGACTCTTTTTTCCCTAAGTATTTACTTTCTTCCATGGATATCTCTATGAAAATATATGATGTGGCCCAGGCAGTGCCTTCTGTACTGTGTTCCAGTATGGATATCATCCCACACGGGCCTTCCCTCACTTCTCATCCACACATTTGCATTTGTGGAGCTTTTATGTAATAGTGTACAGAACCCGCTGCAGTTATCTGGGTTCTACCAGCAGAAGGAATAATTAATGAAGAATAAATAAGGCCTCTGACTTTTGAAAAGTCTTGCATCCTAGCTGGTGTAAGATTGTGCCAGCCTTCAGAGATTTCTGTCCTGCTTATGCTTATTATAGCTTTGAAGTGTCTTTTAACCAAATGATTGAGGAAATTACCTGAGATCGTGCTCTAGTCCTTTCCCGTGAATAAAATATATATAAGGCAGTTGAACAAAATATACAGAAACTTGGGTAAGCTAATTTTTTCAAGGAAAAGAAAAGCTTTATTCCCTCAGTTCCTGGAAGAAAGAAATCCACTATGCGGTGTAGAAATAACTAAGTTTCTCCTACAAAATAGATGTAATTTTCAAACTGAATTTGTGTAGTTAAAATAGAAGTTATTTTCCTTGTGCTTCCTTTTCCTGCCAAATTTTATTTCTAATTGCTTAGTACTGATCACTAGCAGTTCGTGAGCATGTACAGCACTGTTGTTGGTGATACTAGATATTATATGAACTTCTGGAAATAAAAAATGGGGCTTGGAATAGTTTTTACTCATTTTCTTACAAAACAAACTGTTTTCTTCTTTCCATTCCCTTCCTGATGATTCTCAGAGTGTCAAATACCATATCCATTTTCTAGCTGAAATATGGTTTTCAGAGAAACAAGCAGTATGAAATGAAATTGCCCTGTGCTGCCTCCAGCCCCCACTGTGGCCTTCTGACAGCATCCTGTTGTTGATCTTTAGACAAAGCTAGAAACATGGATTGGCACTTGGCTTGCACAGCAACATCACTCCATCACGACAAATGTCGTGATATGGTCATCACAGTAAACAGAATATGAACAAAAACAGCTGGGGAAGGAAACACTGCTCTGTTTTCTGTGTCCTGTATGGGCAGAGAAAGGGTTTGGCAGGTTCCCTTCAGCACAGGGTGGGGTCTGCAGCAGCAGGATTTTTATGAGACACTGTGGCATGACTTTCTCACCTGAAATCCCAAGCATTCTCCCCAGGTTTGTGCCCATCAGAGTTGCTTGGAGGGTTGAGACTGTCCTGCAGAATTTGTCTTTACATCTGATCATACTAAATGGATTTATTTCCTGTTCCTCATATTTCTTTGCACAGAAACCTACAAAAGCTTAAGGCTGCAGCGTTCTTAACGCTGGGAGCACAGCAACTTGCACTTGTAAGGTTTGAGAAGAAACAAACCCAGATATTCTGCCTCTGAAATCTCTGTCAATATACTCCATAAACAGCATTTTCCAAAGTCATCATCCTGTTTAGCATTCAGACGCAGCAATAAATGCATCAGTTGCAGTTTGCTTACTTGGTTGTTTGAAAAAGAGAAAAATAAATTTAAGCCATTTTGTCTGGCCCAGCAGAACTGACAACAGAAGCCACTTCACCAGGGCAACTACAACAGCACATGATGAAAATGTCTGAAAAATAAGAGAACTGACACAGTCTTTCAAAGCTATGAAAAAGTCTGACAAAGCCATAGCTGAAACCTCACATCCCACAATCCTTCTTAGGCTGAGAAACTGAAGGAACCCAAAGCTGCACGGGACTGTGAAAGACGATCCCAGCTGCCAAAGTGCTCTGAAATACCTGATGCCCCATCATCCTCTCTTGCCCAGGGAGATGGCTAATTACCATTGTGTGTGACAAGTTCACGTAAATAGTATCCTTTATCACTTCTCTGCTCCTCTTGTATCAATTGATTTCATTGTCAAATTATATATCCTTCATCCAAAACAATACCTAATCTTCCCGTTTTTCAAATATGGCAAATTGGATTTATACTGTAATGCAAGCAAAGGCTGCAATATTTTTGTGTCTTGCCTCCAAATTGAGAACTACCATTGAGCTGTCGGTGCCAGTGTATCCTTCTACTCATTTGGTCCATATGTGGGTGTTTTGCATTGTATGGATAGGTTGGAAATCTTGGAACAAAATGCTTATACTGAGGAAGCTTTCTGGAGTCAAAAGCCTTTGATCTGATCCTAACCAGTAACTTTAAAAGAAAAATAAACTCTTTTATACCTCCTGTAAAGTCAAAGTCCTAAAATAGAGGTAGGTTCAATAATCAACATAAAGAAAACTACCCTTTAACAATATACCAGCCTATTATCTCACTCAAGCAGTATTATACAAGTATTACACAGATTTATCTCTGCAGACACCTACACCTCTCTGAAAAAGGATCAGAGGTAAATATCTTATTTGCTGTTCATTGTACCTGTGTGTGCCCATGCCTCCACTATTGTTCCCTCTGAGGCTTCCAGGTTACAGGAGCAATTGGCTACTTCTCTGTTTGGCTCAGTGGCCAGTGGAGCAGGGAGCTCTTTCTGATAGACCTTCAGATACTACAACAATAGTAATGGTGATTAATAATTTTATATTAATTACTGATTAATTTTTTCCTGTTGTCTAAAGCTTGTGCTGGCACAAGATGAGACATTTCTGCCTGTGATGGTTCTGTGCTGCTCCGGTGAGAGGTCACCAGCCTGCCCCAGATGAGCAGCTCTCTCCCGGCGCCTGTCAGGCAAAGCAGCCAGCGGCAATTAGTGTAATAGTATAAATTAGTATAACAATATAAACAATTTAATCAGCCTGCTGGAAATTAGACCCACAGTTTTGTTTAAAATGGATTACTAGAGAGCCTGCTGCCCTGAGAGCCTGTATCTCCAGCAACCAGGCGCCAAGGGGAGATCGACTTCTTCACCCCATCAGCCCCAAGCTGGATCAATTCACGTCCACAGCCTCATGCCTCTCTGGCACTTGTTCTACTTCCTTGTGTTCTTCTCCTACTTCAGGTCCTTGACATCCTGATGCTAAGCCCAAGAACAGAGCTGAATATTTTTGCAGGTATTTTTGCACACAACCACCTTGTCTCATGTGCTCCACCTCTGTCCGTGGTAACAACTTCCATCTTCCCCTTCAGTGTAAAAAAAAATTTAGTTTGGTAGCACTTTATATTTTTCATTGCTGTCAGACCCATTAACACCTTCTAAAAAAATGAATTTAAAATACAAAAAACTCTTCCTTGCTCATGGAGAAAAGCTTAACTTAAATGACTGTCATGTGTTGAAATAGAAAATGAGCTATTGTTCAGATTTGCGTATCTCTTGAATAGTATAAAAAAGCAGTCATCAAAACAGACCTGACTTCAAAAGCCCAAGTATAAGTCCTGAAACATTCACATCCCAATAAAATTGGAAGCAGTTCTCATTATCTGAGCAAACTTTAAAGTGGAGTATTTAATTGTATTAAAATAACATCAACTGTCAGACACGATTGAAGGAATGAGAAGTTCTCCTGAATGTTATGTTCAAATGGTGATTGAGTCAGGTTTCCTTTTTCAAACAGTTTTCACTACAATTTTGTAGTACATTTTTCCTTCTCAATGGCTAGATTGGAATCAGGTAGCAGTTGCACTTCTCTGAAGAGAAACTCAGTTTCAAAGAGCAATGTGTAAAGAGCAGTTGATAATTCTCACTTATAAAGGGGAAGCTCTGTCAAAGGTTGATAGAAGAAGAAACTAAAGGCATAGAAATCAAGAGAGAAAACATACATTTTGAAAAGTGACCCTTAAGACAGGAGTACATTTCTTATATGTGAAATAGCAGCATCCTGTTCTTGGATGGGTAACCTGCAAACTATTTGTTTTGAGGGCTGATGCACTCTCCCACCTTTAGCAAGCTCTTTTCGCTTTGTTTTCTTGCACACATCTGCGGTTTACAGAAGCTTCAGGATTTATATATGCTTGTAAAGACAAGCACAGGCTACCTTGCTAGAAATAAAACTGATTTTCTGCTCCTCAGGATTTTATGATGGTGCTCCTACAAGAGCTATAAGCTGTTTACCTGTTATCCAACAGCGTAATGCAGGCAAAATAGGTTTTCCACTGTTTGTATTGATTTTTGTGCTAGCTCATTTTACTGTGCAAAGTAAAGCTTTAAAACACATGCTTGAAATGATATATTAGAAAGTATTGCCTCGGTTATTTAGTTCTGTAGATATCATGACAGAACCATATGCCCTCTTTGAGCTCAGAAATATAATTCACGAGAGAACAACAAAATTCTTTGGTTTGGAGCCTATCATCAGAGGAAGGCTCCAACTGTCAAAACTAAAGTGAGGAAAATGAACCATAAACTAGCATTTTGGATTTGTGATTGCCTTTTGCCCAAAAGGATTTTTAATTGAAAGAAAATGGTTATTATACTACTGCTCAATTAAAAACAATTAAGCTTTTTCACATTGCACTGAATGTCAATATCATAAACCACTTAAAATCCCAATTACTCCCTGTGGTATTCCTGATGAGTTAGTGAAGGATAAATGGTGCACAATCTATGCATGACTCACCCCAAAAGTTCTCTTTGAAATGTACACCCAACAAAACCTTTTGAGAACTGCAGCATTTGTCATACGAGCAGATCCCTTCCAACTGCAGGAAATCAGGGGTTGTCATCGGCTGAGAGATAAACAGCTCTTGCAATGTTACTGGTCATTGATGCTTCTCTGTTCTGGCATACCAAGTACAAAACTAAAAGTAACTTAATCAGAATTAAAAATGAGTTTTGCACAGGAAAATGAAGGCTGATAAACTTGAATAAGAAGAAACCTGGATTATTTGAATGTATCTCTGTCTTGGTGAAAAAAAGGAAAAATGAAGTACATTTCCAATTGTCTAAAAACTCCCATTTCTTTTTATTACAATAGTCTTAACTGTAACTAGTCATTTTGTTGCCCATTTTCAGATAACCTAATAAAATATCAGGATAAAAGCACTATTACATTCATTGATTTCTATATACTCAAGACCTATGAATAATTTTAAAACCAGTGGACTAGAGAACCACAATTTTGTGAACAAAATCTTTTCATTTCTCCAAAGAAACAAATGAAAAGTGAGCCCCTAAGAAACCATTATTTCTATTTCTTCCCAAAGCTATTTCACAACCAAGATGAGCACCATATGCCGGGCTCTTTAGTTAGTAACCCATTTCTCCAGCTTGCTTCTTGTGCATTATGCTTGGTAAAGCTTCCTCCAGTTTGTAGGGGTGGGAGGGAGGTGCCTACATGTTTTGTCAAAGCCTATTGCATTTATTTGGCACAGAAGAGGAAGTGCTTTCAGAGTACAGCTGTGGGTCCACTCTCTGGGTCCACTCTCTGGGGCGGTCAGAAGAAGCACTCATTTGGACACCCGGCAAACACAGCAGCCACTGGTGATTCACTGACAGCCAAAGTGCTGGCAGGGATTAAAGCAAAGCACTAGGGAGATAACACCTGAGTGAATGGGTTGGGGGATGCTCTCATGTGCAGGCTTCTAAAGTATCAAGAAAGTAGGAGAAGGTCCTTTTCCAAGCCATCTCTTCTGCCTTCAGTAATGGTTTACAGTGAAAAATTTAAAATAGAGCAGAGACCTCAACTTTATAACAACAGATAATACTGCTCTGAGATGCTGCACCAGGAAACAGTAAAGCTTAATGAGGAATGTATGAAATGTCACTAACTCAGCACCACAAAGACTCTGCCTTCATTACTACTTTTGCTGTCTGCACCTCTCTTCAAATTGGAAACGTTGGCCCCATACTGTGCGCTGAGTCTTGAGCATGACTGCAGGACAATAAAATGTCCCATCAAACTTCTGTGGCAGCTGCCCTGGAAGTCTCTTGATTGCCAGATGTGTCTTTCCTGCTTTCTTGACCACCTGCTCATCCTATTCATGTTGCCCACCTGGTACCATCCATCTGGTCCCTGCTACTGACATGGACCTTTCCTGCCATCCCCCAGCTCCTGAGCACTTGATTTGGACCTCTTGTGCCACCAACCAATCTACAGCTTGCCTAGAGATAAAAATTATGTTCTTGGAACTCCTTCCCCAAATATATCATTAATGTTCGAAATTATCAGGAGAAAATTTTTAATTGGGTTACATGCTGAAGAAAATTTCCATCATGAAAGAGCCAAACATGTGACAATCTATGAACTTCAGAAACAGGTTGTTTATCACATAGAAGACATTTCATTGAGGTTTTTGGTACTTATTGTGCCAAAAATCTTGTCTTTTTTTCTTTTTCCAACTGTATATAATACAGGATACTCTCCACAGAGCTCTATTTCACTTATATGACTACACTCTGGCAATGCTATTTCTGAAACAGGTGAAAGCTTTCTGGGGAGAAAGGGCTGGCATTACTTTGGAAATGTAAAACTTCTGCACTCTGATGAAAAAGCTTCTAAATATGGTAATTTACACACCTCCTCAGGCTTGAGGTGCAGCATGTTCTTAAAGAATAAACCTATATTTATTTTCAAGACTTATAATTTACAAAACACCAAAGTTCATAATCTTAGCAATATAAAACTACACACAAAGAAGAAAGCAGCTGTGGGTTGCGATTTTCAAAGTTAACAGCATGAAGACCATCACAACAACCTTTCATCTGACTAGTTTTTAGAATTTTTTATCAGCTGACCCCATATGTATGTATTTTTTATATATCTAGAATAAACCTATATGGCAGGCTAACAGGTCATAACAGGAAAAATGAAATTTGTCAGAATAAATCATGCCATTCTGATCTTCCACTCTCATTGTATGCTTGCTTTACATCCCTTGGCTATAAGATTTTATAGCTCTGACTAGACATCCCATTTTAAATTCTGAGTTAACATCCCTGAATTCCAATGAGTGATTAATAGCAAAATGTTGGTTATAGAAGAGATGGATTATTTTTCCACGGGTAATTTAAAAGCCAGACAAACATCCAGGAACTACAAAGCAGAGACATGAAAAGCATCCTTGCGACATTTCTCTTGAATTCTTTTCGAGAGCTCTCTCTCCAAGTTTTTCTGGAAAACAGGAAAGGGAATAGCAGTATATTGCAGGAAGATGCGTTAAATAAAAAGTTTATTCTTTCAAATACAGCAAATACTGCGATGTGCAAATATAATTTCTTGATTTTTTTACATTTTTCCAGAATTTGAGATGTTTCTTGTAATGTTTCTTTCTCTTGTAAGAATGCACCTCATTAAATATAAGGCACAACAGCAGCAGTTGTAGCTTAAAAAAGAGGGATGGTGGAAGCAGTCAAGGGGAAAGTGAATCCTCCGTTGGGTCTGCAAAGCAGGTACATCAGGCTCAACAGCTTTCCAGTACACCCTGTTCCTGCTGGGCCTCTTGGCTTCTGTGAACCTTCAGGTAAAAATAGTCCAGAGGACAACAAGTAGAGCAAACTTGGGTATCGACAATGGCTTTTAAGGAGGAACTGAATTATTATCCTAACCTCTTACAGCAAGACAACGCCCAAACAGAAATCACATATCATTAATGGTTAGATACAGTTATCAAATATTTCATAGCAAAAGCAGCTTATGAGACATTAAGACATAGGTAGGCTTTTCTGAATAATCTATCCTTAGTCTAGAAGAGTGAAGCACTTAAATCACATCTAGTTTTTAGGAAGTATTTAGCATAGCACCTCAGTCCTTTCCTCTCTCTAGAATGTGGAATACCATTAAACTGGTATCTAAATCCTTTACTAAATCAGAGAAACACTCAAAAATATGTGGGATAAAAGCATTAAGCATCTCATCCTCTGTGCTAACCTTCTGACAACTACAACATAAGCAAAACAGACACTCTTCATGTTAAAAATACTGCTCCCAAGCATCCTGGAATGGTATTTGCTTCTGCTGCTCCTGGAGAACGGATTGCTCCTCTGTAAAACAGAGAGCTCACCAAGGTAGCTGTGTTGGTAAGATCCACAATTTTGTTTCCACCTGGCTGTTCTTTCCAACTCCCATTCACTTTGCTCCAGTTTCACCAATTTCCACTTGTATGTTCACCTCTGCCCAGCAAAGAGCACTCAACTGGGTGTGCAGTCTCAGGGACATTCTAGTTTTGGGTGCTCAGACAGTTATGGCTTTAGCTTAGACTGGCGGTTTGAGGAACGAATGTAAAGGAGCTCCCCCTGCTTTCACCTTTTCTGGATAACATGTTAGCATCAAGCAGGTTTTTTTCTCAGTTTCCAAGAGAATTTTTACTGACTTTGTGACAGATTACCAATTAAAATATAATTGCTTCCACAGTCAGGAAACTATGCCATGTTGGCCAAGACATGGCCTCTCCAGCATGTTACAGTCTTTTGGAAGAGCCTCTGATCAGTGGTTTATGGAAAGATTAAGACATTACTTGAGTTCATAATTAACTTTCTGTGCAGACATTGGATATCCTGATTAGCCCTGGGAGAAGCAAGGTTTACAAACAGCCTACCTGCCACTGGTCTAACATTACAGCCACAAAAGAATGAATGACAGGAAAGAGAGAATACAAATAAAGTCACTTTCCCCTCCTGCAGCGCTCATTGTGTTCTCAGCACATTTGTCCTGCAATGCACGACTGTTCAAAAGCACCCAGAGCATTTGAGTGGAGACATCAAACAGAACCTCTCTGTAGCCTGAACCGAATACAAACAGCAAAGAAGGTTGCTCCATTAGGTAGCTGACAAAGGTGTCACTGAGTCTGTAGTCAGCTAAGACCGAAAGATATAAATATGCTCTTTCAGTAGCAGGTGCAAATCCCTATTGACTCAGAAGCAGCAGGAAAACAAGCCAAGGGAGACTGCCAAAAATAACAATCAAAAGTCCCAAGAGACACAAATTCCAGTCTCCTAGCAGGTATGCACAACCAGAGTTTACAGCTGACATAAAATACTAGAAAAACATCTTAAAATTTGCATCTCTATTTCCCCAGGACTTTGCAACTATTAAAATACAGAGTTCAGCCTAAGTGCAAGCCATACGTGATGATGGGAAATATGGTATTCCCTTGGGCCTGTACTGTTCCACTGCTTACATATGCCCAAAATGTTATTCATAGCAAATGAGATAAACTATATTATCAGGATCATCATTAAAACAACTAAACTACTCTGACACTAGCCCCTGAACTAAATGTTGTCCTGTAATTCACTGCGAAGCCTGTGAAATCAGGCAGATGCTCCCAGAACATGGATAGAAAACCCCATAAAACCGTTTCTGAACACAGCCATATTTGTACCACTCTCAGAGGGTCCCAAGAGCCTCGCTCAGAACCTGAAGACAGAATTCAACCATCAAGTTTTTAAACCAATTTTTAACTTGTTCCTATTTAACCTCAGAATTTGAGAGGAGTTTAATCTTTTTTATACCCTTCACAAAAACTCTAGGGAAACTTAGAAGTGATTCGCAATTAAAGAAGTAGAACAAAACTGCATGAATGACATGCAAGAAAATAAAGTATTATCAGTGCTTCCAGAAGGAATTATGGTTTTCCAGTCCATTATCCGTTTGTTTGATGGCTTTATTCTTAGATCTGTATCCCCAGCACATAGCTTTCAGGAATACTGCAATGTTCCTTGCAACCTTGGGCTACTCACACCATGGTTTTGGCTACTCTACGTCTGGCTAGAGCTGGTGCAGGTGAAGAATGGAGAAAATGACCTTTTGAACCTATGAGAAGTTACACATATTAACAGTAATGATAATTGCCTAAAAAATCTCAAAAATCTCAAGAGATTTAGGTTTAATATGAACCCAACATGGAAGTAATGATGCAAAAAATATCCCGCTACCATCAAGATTGTGTTTTGGAATCTTCTTTCTTCATTATTCTTAATTTAAATGTCTAATGTAATATTCAAGACCTCATTCCTATCCTCCATAGATTATTAATTATTTTTTAAAGGGATGTTTTTTTGTCAATTGTCTGCATAGTGACGTTCAGACCAAATAAATCAGTATTATGTAAGATGCTGTTAAAAGGACACTAATACAAATGTTCTTACTTTGCTTGGACCTCAGGGCAGAAAGCAAAATTGCATTCTTCAAAAGCAAAATTGTTTACTCCTAATTAGTTCAAGTAAAAGCACAAATCTAGTTTCTACCTTGGGGTATAACTATGTGGAGAATTTGCCATGCTGGTGGCTACTGGTTCAAGTGAGACCATGAAGGGCAAAATTTGTTCCTGACAGCTGACAATGTTACACGTTTTTGGAAGCTTGTCTGCAACACAACTAAATCTGAGCAAAATTTGGTCCAAAGTCAACTCATTAATTTCCCGTTCATTTTCTTATTGAATGAGAAATAAATCTAATTTTCAGGGGCAGCTTATAAACTCTGCGTTAGCAAACCACAGGCCAGAGATGTAAGAGCCTGGGAAAGCAGGACACTTCTCACTCTCAGGCTTTCTTGCCATCAGCTGTCGCACTAAGAATGCATTGCAGCTCCTGCCAGTGGATCTGCTGTCACTGTAGCAGGAAATCTGCTGGCTTTTAGGACATCCAACAGCCCTCCTCTATTATCTGTGACCTAAATATGAGTATTTCCTTACAGCAAACATTGAACACTTTGATCTATTAAATCTTTAAAACGCATCAAACCAAAACCCAAAGCTTATTTAAAATCAGGAAGCAACCTGCTTTTTTTTGGAAATATATATATACACACATATATGTGTACACACACACAGATTACACCTCTGATTTTTACTCAGAAATTAAAGCAATTCCCACAAGAAATTCCTATCAATCTGTTCTCAGAGATCATATCAACACTTTGAAGTTTTATATGGGAATAAAATATACAGTTCCTTCCTACGTGGCAGGAAATACATTATACTTTTTTAATAATCTACTCTGGCAAATAAGACGTTTTCTGAGAAAGAGGAAGGAACTTTGGAATAAGTTATGGTGAATATCCCACTCCATAGAAGATTGAAAATGCTTGTTTCCATATTCTTCTGAGAGCATCATACTTACAGGAGTAAGTGCATTGCACTCATATCCTTAGAAAAGTAGGTAATGTGGTTATCAAAAAGCTTTTTTCCCTCAGATCAGCTATTAGTCTTGTTTCTGCGCCTCAGTTTGTAACCTGGTGAAGTTACAGCATTGCCATTCTGCAACTCATCTCTGCCATAAGGAGGGGACCCAAGAACATTGGTCCCAAACTGCTTGATGACCTGAGTTCAGTTCTGCCAGATCAGCAGATCTGAAGGCATCTTTGTCAATCAAACAGAGGAAGCAAAACTGAAAACTGGCTGTGGGTGGATTTGAGAAAATCAGTATACATTAGCATAATCCAGAAATGTCGCATCTGAGCTGGCAGGCAACTAAATTAGACAGAGAATGACAAATAAAAAGGAATCAAACATACATCTAAAATTAGAGGTGACTTCATGGGGGAAAAAAATGTTTTTTTAAGATAAAAGAATTAAAAGTATTTGTCACACATCCCACAGTAGCTGAACAAACCACCTCAGTTAAAAGTAAGAAGAATGAAGTAAATAGCATCTGAGAAATGAAAACTAAGTTCATACACTTACTGCAAACAAGCAGTAGCTGAAAGAGTTACTTTTAGACAATTGTTTTCAAACTTTTCACTCTTTATCTTCCTAAGGAAGAACAGCACAAAGGAAATCTATCAGAAATCTCTACCATTTGTAATTTATGAAAAGTTGTATTGTTTGGGAATGGAGAAGATGTTCCTTTCATGTCCACTTCTGACCCTTTTTTATATCTTCCACGTCATCAAAGTTTTCTTCTCAGAACGGCCTTGATTTAAAGCCTGTTAAAAACAATGGAATTCCACTTAAAATCTGTGCCTATGTCTTGATTATTTCAATGTGACTTTCCAAGAGGCAGCTAAAATGAATAAACGGCTTACCAAATTTCATCTTGCCATGGGAAATTGTTCTATTCAAGACTGTCTTAGGATCACAGACTAAGGCAGCAGCTAAGCAGAGAAAATAGGCTTATGCCACAGGTTTCCTATCTGGTTCACACGTACGGGTACATTTCTTTGAGAAGCTCAAAATTTATGCCGCATTTCTACAGCATTTGTGTGAATTATATGTTTTCTGTGAGTCTGGAAGGAGTACACATAGCCCTACCTACTCCAGTTCCATTCTCCCTTTGAAACTAAACCATCTTCCGCCTCCAAAAACAACCATTCATTCTCATGAAAGTTGAATTTAGCCAAAGAATATTACAATCTACATCAGTTTTCCCCTTATAAATAAGAAAGTTTGTTCTATCACTTGGTGGCAAAGGATGTAAACTCAATCTGATACAAAAATCAAGGTTCTTCAGTATTTTATCAGGACACTCTAGGAAAAAAAGAAAAGATGGTAGAGATATGTTTCTAGGAAAGAAGCAAATATGTTTCACAAATTTTGGGCATCACAGACAGGAGAGAGGGAAGGAAATAAAGGAAAAGAGTCAGCAAAACGAAGACGAAGAGGAACATGAAAGAGAGTAGAGCTCAGCAGTGGATTAGGGTAAAGTGATGAGATTTACTAGTCATAGTAAGGGGACAGATTTCCAGACAGGATGAGAGAATTGAGTTTATTTGTAAGAAAGACTGATTTTTTCCCCTGCTTACACAGCTGCCAATGCACCACAGATTTGTAACTAGTGCACATCCAGAGTCTGATTTGAGTTTAATTGAATCTTGTGGGCCCTGAGAAAGAAATGTTAGGGCCATGTAAATGTAGAACAGCAGAATAGATGGTACCTCTTAAACAGCACTCACTACCATTGCGCTACCACTGACATGCATGGAATTGTCTTTCTTGGATAAAACCTCCTACTCTCTGATTATTTGTTCCTACCAGAAACCCACTTGGATACCTGCAGGCAAACAGGCTAAGTCCTAGGTCCCTGAGGAATTTATCTTGGAGCAGTCTGTATGATTTAAAGACACAAAAATATACACTGGTGGTGCTCCTTATTCTTTTGCAAAGGTCTCTGCAGTGAGACATTTCCCACAGTAGCATTTAACTGCCTTCAGAGTTAATGAGGTTGCTATTTTTCGTTAAAATTTGTAGCTTTCTGTGACATATTTTTGCAATAATTTTATCTTTCATTAGTCATGGAGATAAAAGCTTTCAATTAGCTGTTTTGACACTTTTGACTGTACTAAATTAAATCTTCAAGTATTTCCTAATGATAATGCCTGCTATCTAACAAAATTTCTGGAAAGATTTCACATAAAGAAGACAAATGGGGACATAATCAATTATATGGACAGTCCAAAAAATGAAAGGATAATATCATAGGAAGAGCCTTGATAGAAAATGAATACCTGCTCATTAACTGATCCTTAAAGTGCTTCAGAGTCAGTACTGTGAAGATCTTTTCTAACATGAAAAACACCCACCAGATCTAGTGGGAACAAAACCCTCAGAAATACACCTGAGTATCTCAGCGCTTTTTAAAATACATTTTGAACACAAATGACACACAGCAGTGACATAGATGACAAACTTCCCTCCTTAGAGAAAACTACGATATGACACACAGCAGTGGCTCCTTCCATCCTGGCTGCACCTATAGTTCAGATAAATCTGGTATCCTTCTGTCAGTAGCAGCATGTATTAACTGGGCCAAAAGAGCTACATAAAACCTCAGTGAAGATCCTTATGGGAGAAACCTGGAAGCTGTTTCTTGAGTACACGAGCCAGATGCTTCAAGTGCTCCAAGGCTAGAGGATCTAAGCCACTCCATGGAGAACACTATTTAACCAAAGCCCTTCACGCAGTTCAGCTGCTATTCTAGGATCAGAGGAGCTTCTCTAGAGCTTGGTTTAATAAATTTTAGCATAATTACAACCTTCCATCACTGAGATAAGCTGGTAGTATCTCTTGTTGAGTGAGTCACCAAGATGAGCCTGGATTGTTTGCTTGTGTGGGGAAAGAGTGTGTTTGACTCCACTGCCATCCATGCACAGGTACCGTGGGATGAGTTCCAGGCTGTACTGGCACCAGCTTCACTGCAGACCAAAATACAAGCGAGAGGCACAGGAACACAAGGGCTAATGTATTCACTGGGAGACAAACTGCCAGTGTCTTTAATAGGAAAGGAAAATCCCTGAGAGAGGAAACTTTTTTTTTGTATAGCAATTCTAGTTCAGAGAAACTGATTCACATTTTTTTATTTTCAGTAAAATTAACCATGTTCTTCTGAGTGGGACTTTGGTTTTTCTGATAAAGGATTTTTTTTTTTTTTAGTTTTTTGTAAGTTAACATTTTCTTTCTTTACACTCCAGGAATTCCAGGAATTTTTGGGCAACACTGATGCCTGCTGTCAGTAAAGACATATTTGGGCACTGTTGGTCAGGAAAGTTCTTCAGAAAGTCTTCTGTGTTGCCTTTGGTTGGGATTTTTTAAAACTGCAAAATACATAAGATTTCAAAATGTGAACCAAGAAACACTACTGTATTTCTACGTTATATTTTGGTTTGCTTTTCCTTTTGATGTCCACATTTCCTAAGATTCTTTGTATCAAAAACCATGCCAGCACAGCTGAAACTGAAGAGATTTTTGGCTGAACGAATAAGATTAGAATTTAAAATAGGAAACAAGTTGATTCTTCAAGGATCTAACCCTGCTGCTTATGCTGATGTTCTGAAGTCAACAGGACTCAAGGTAAGAACACAGATTTATTTGCAGGATATACATGTCTAGCCAGTGCTAATTACTTCATGGAAAGACTTTTGCAGTAAGAAGCTGAGGGTTTCTTTTTATAAGAACCACAGTGAAAAGGCATGCATGTTCCGAAGCAGATCCCCATGTTATCACTGGAAGTCAATAAGACCTCCAGTAGCAATGAATATTTAAGCATCAGAAATGTGCTCTGTCAAGAAACCTACTGAATTGAAAATGCTTCATCATTTCCAGCCATCTGTCCAGAGCCACCCCTACTGAACCTTGAGTGTGTCCACATCTGGAAGATTTTCAATATTCAGAAGAGAAATGAAAGATTATTTTTATTAATCATTGGGAAAAAAGCATACCATAATTCTGGAAAATATTAATAAATATTGAAAAAACTGTACCTCTTGAGGCCAAGTCCCTTTTGGCTTGGTTTCCTTCATCCCTTGTTGCATTACTCAATACATAGTTTTCTGTAACTTCAGCTTCTTTGTTCACCTGAGTTGTCTTTGTCCATCAAAGTTCAGACCACTTTTACCTAAGTAAGGGTCTGTTTCATTTTGCTTATTAACAGCTACCCTTCTCACACTTTCTCTCCATTCAGCATCACCCCATGATTCCCATTTTCTACATCAGATTTTGGAGGTAACTTTGTCCTTGGAGCTTCCCAGCCAGCTACCTTAATCATACTCATTTTCAAAGAAAAATTGAATTTTCTGTAGAGCAATGTAACCTATAGCACAGGTGGTTAATGCAAATTTCAACATATGTCTTGGTTCGTTTTCACACCATCCAGAAATGAATATGAGTGCTGTAAGAGACATCTGAAAAAACCTAGTTTTCAAATAAATTCAGTTTGGTCGAAATCAGCAATTTCTCTTTATCAAAATTACAAAATTATCTAGGTGATGCTATTTGAAATCTAACAGTATGCTGAAGAAGATAACTAGTACCTTATTTTTATTTCTTCGTTTCATTGAAAATATCATATATAATCAGCATGGGTTTGGTGTCATTTTTTTCCTTAAGCCAACCTTCCCTTTCTCCCTGAAAGTGTGTATACTCTAATCTGCCATAAGAGAGACATTACAGGCTAAAAGAGGCTTGATTGCCAGACACATAGAAATGTTCTCATAGAAGTCTGAGTTGAAGACTGCTGAAATCCTTGAGCATTTTCCACTCAACAGGCTTTGGATAAAGACCAGACTGACCACAATTACACAGTTCTTACCAAAAAAATACTTTCCTGATCAGTAATGTTAGCTGTTGAACATACTAATGAAATATTAATTCTGCCCTTTGAGAATATTTTATATGACTGATGCAAAAAAAGTACTTGATCAAAAATGAAATGCAAACATAAGGGCCACAAATTTAGTAAAAGTGTTGAATTTTGCATAAGGAACCACAAACAAGGTCTAGAGACTGAATAATACAGATAAATCAAAGAAATGAGTAAGCTTGTTTTTGAAAGCAGCAAAGTTATGTCAGACCTGAAATAGAAAACGGGAAAAAAAATATGACTTTGTTTCAAGTCACATCTCCCTCCCAAGGCTCCCACACTGCCTATTCTGTTATGGAAATGTGTGTCATTCATCAGAGTGGGCTGATTCCAGAGGACATGCCTCCATCTCTGGGCATTCATTTTCATGAATGCAATTGCATGTTAGCAGCCTAGAGTAGGAAACTCCTCAATCTCTTGAAACAGGATATCAATTTACAGAGAATGTTCAAGGGATGAAGACATTTACAGTTCTTTGTTGCTCTCCTGTCTGGTGGGCAGGCAAAAAAGGGCAAAGTCTGCTTTTCAGTAATTCCAGGTTTTTCATTATTAGACAAAGAATATAATTACAACACAAGGGACACGAACCACAGACTCAGAGAAGTTTCTGAGAGGGCAGCAATAGTGAAGTGGGAAGGATGGCAGACCTTTAAGACATGTGGTAAGTGCCAAGGAGTCCTTCTTCATCCAGTACATTTCTTATGATACATTATTTTTAAAATATTTTAATAAGGCAATACTTCCAAAACTGAAAAAGAAAGATTGTAGAGAATGAAAGGTGAGGGTCACACTGGCTGACAATGGAAGGATTTCTGTGAGCTACAGAGGCAGCCTTGGCAGTCTGTGCTGGAAGCAACTGTTCCAATCATCAGTGTCGCTGTTTTATCTGTAAGCTGTAGCAAAGCTACAGGTCTGTTTTGCAGTGGAAGAACTATTTCTGAGTTGTGCCACATACAGAGTGCTGATGATAAGGAAATGTAGGCTGTTACTAAAATAAAAGCAGGCTCCCTGAGAGGTATGTAGCAATCTCACACCTGACTGAGCACGGAAATGAAAGGCACAGGAACAGGAAGTACAAATGGCTGTTTGCACAAATTCAAAGCCAAATTATATCATCGCTGGGAGGGCATATCCAGTCCAAAGCACACCTGTGCAAGGCTCACCACAGGGTGTGCAGTCTGAGATGGACATTCCAATACAAAGGATCTGGCTACAGTCCTGAATGGGAAGCAAAGCTTTTCTGAGAAGCAGTGCCTTAACATATGGAGCTATGGACCCAAGCCAGGATGTCAACCATGTAACTGACCTCTGGTTATACAACTGATCAGTTAGACTTGGAAAAATATGTTCTTAGATGATGCTGCATGAGCAAACCAGCCATAAGTTAAAAACTGCACAACGCTGTTCATATACTTCCATGAGATGTTTACATATATATATAAATATATAAGCATCTCATAGAAGTATATAAACAGAGTTTATGCAAGAAACCAGTGGTAGCAAAAGTCTATGATTGAATGACTAATAGCATTTGAGTTACAAACATCAATCCTAACTACCTGCTTTGCAGCTTCAAATAGCCACATTTGAAGCAGATCCTGTCCCCAAGTCAGCCAGTGACAAAGGATGTTCAAATTCAGGATGCACTGCCAGGGTCAGGATTCAGACTGCTGGAATGGCCAGTTTCAGGCCACCTTGGAAATGTTGACAGAGACTGCAAACACATCCCTGAGCTAAAAAACACAGAGGTGTGAGTGTTTCCACCATGTTCCGCCCTAATTGTATAAGAGAAATGACTGTGCTGTCTGGGGCTGAGTTAGGATTCTAGTCTCCTTAGTTTCCCTGGATCACCAATGAAGAGGGAAGAGCTCATTCAGGTAACAGTTTGGATCAAACCCACCTTCATTACTCATGTTAGCTCCATTGGAGAAGGCACAAATGAAGCTGGAAAGCCCAGGGATATCAGCCTTGTCTGCAGCTTGGGTGCCTAGCACCTGGTACCTCAGCAAAATGAGTGTTTTGAGAATGCAAATACCTATCCCACCCTCAATGTGCTGGCAGGAAATAATCATCAGCATGGATTTATAATAAATTCAACAGGAATGTGTTCTTCATTCTTCTACATGTTCATGGTAGATTTAGACTAAAAGTAACAAGAGAAAACCACAAAATTATATGAGTCAACAATCTGAAGTTAACCAGATTCCTAAGAATAGGAAATGTGGTGCAAGAACAGTTTTCAGGAAGGGTTACTTCCCAGGGAGAGAGGAAATTACTGGCACAACTCAGTGGGTGCACAGCTGAAGTTTGATAATCTCTAGGAACAGGAAAAAAACCCCAAACCCAGACAGCTGATCTTAAAGCTCATTTATCTTAAAAAAATTGAAGATGGTGATAGAAAAGGCAGCATATTTTTAGAACCAGAAAAATGTTGATTAAGTCTATTTGTATAGGCATAGCTTGTGTGGCTAACTGACCATCTCAGGGAAAACAGCTTGTTAGCTTTCTGGAACACAGAAGAAGAAACCTGGGAAACACAAGCAGTTAAAATACTTCAGTTAAATAGACAATTCACAGTTAACTCCCTTGATCTGAAACTCATAGTAAAACTGTAGAGAGCAGCAAAAATCCTTAGGTTCAGAACAACTATTCTTTTTGCGTTAAGGCTTAAATAGCTACCTAATTTCTTTTAGCCATACTTGGGTTTCTATTTCCTAAGTTTATGTTAGTATATTCAAATATTTTTTTGATTTATCATACTTTAAACTTCAAAACTTATATAAATCAGAACGCTATGATGGATAATACCAGTAAGTAGCTAACATCTAGGGAAAGCCTCAGCATTTAGGCAAGTAGCATGTGACAAAGCCTTACATCCAAGAGTTAGCAGAAGGATGCTGGAAGAAAGAGAATGATTTCCAATGATCCCCTAGATTTGTTCATGGAATAATTCAAGAAACATGTAGAGTCAATATTCTTTAATTATTACATGTCTTTGGTGAGTTAAAGAATCAGGATTTTGATAGATACTTGATAATGAAATGCCCATTTTCAGAAGTTTGCTGGTATTCCTGGAATGGAATTTCATGTGCACTGCAGATATGCATAATGGTTCACAAAGGTGCTTTCAGGCATTAAATCTATTCTTGTAATGGTCATTGAATGCAAAATGACTTTAATATCAGAATTTAAATCTTCCCATAATTTTTCTATTTATATGTTCCATTTACTCCTGTATGTTAAGTTCATTCAAGGGGTTGCCAAGGATTTTATGGTCTTTGGGGAAGAGAAGCAGATGGTCCCAGAAAGACGAGCACTTCGAACATTGCAGTAGATTTGGGAAACAGACCTACAGCTGCCTGAGGATATACATGAGAATTTTAAAAGGTTATTAACTGAACTACCACAAGCTGGGAAAATAACTCAAAACCAGATGCAATCACTAATTGCTCACTTGAACTTTGCCTATGAAGTTATTTCAGCAGGAAGAATATTTTTATGCTGACTCTAAACAAAAGTTAGAAAAGGAGATAATTAATAAGATTAAGAAGGCAATTAGAGCTGGTGACGCTTGAAATTCTCCGTGAATGCTGCACATTTGAATTCATTAGGTGACAGTAACTGTGCAGATTCATCATACATGGAACCTCTTTGTCCTGGAATGGACATCAACAAACCCAACTGTTCACTTTTATTGGTTCACACAGTTAGGAGAAACCACAAATACCAAGACAGCTTTCAAATACCCTAAAGAAGCTGAATTTTAGTTCTCTCATTAGACATAAAGCATCCTCATCTTACATGCTACACATTTAGCATTAAAACTGTTACCATCTCTGATAAGAGACTTTTCATCTTAACGAAGTATAGTAAAGCCTTTTGTCCGTACCTCCAAATTAAAACAGAAAAATAAATCAAAACAGAGTCATCATGGAGTTCTGACAGACAAACAAACTCAGCCTTCAGTCTTAAAGACTTAAAGTATTTGCAGTGGAAAAGGAACCCAACAAAACAGGATGTAATGTCATTGATGCCAGTGAAGAACAAACAAAAGTGGCAAAAATGTTAGTGTATTCAGCTGCAATGTAAAATCCCACCAAAGGATTTCAGAGCTATTCTGCTGCAAGTTTTAAAGGGGAAAAAAAAAAGATGAAAAGTGAAGCTAAGAACTTTGTACTTGGTACCACGGCAAGAGCTATAACACTACAAAAAATCTGTTACTCTGAGGCAACATCAGCACTCATAAGGTATTACATATCCCTCTGAGCAGATGCACAGGAACACACAGAATAAAGATTTCTTAGGCCGCCAGCAGTGTTCAATTACAAAGCAGACAAATGCCTCATTGCTTAAGCAAAACTGTGCGTTGGTTGTAAAGAAGAGTGTACACAGTCGTCCTTTGCAGCCAACACACAGCTGCTCAGAAACACCAGCAATAGAAGACTCTGAAAAATGGGTTCATTGCCAAGTGGTTCAGAATTATGCCATGACTGCAGACATGAAGAGTAGCTTTATGGGATCGAAAGAGAACACAGTCCTGTTTTCACATTTGAGGTCCTCTTTTACGCAGCTATTGCATTAAGGTAGGATTTCTTCAAAAGGAATACTGAGTGGAACAATAAAAATGCCCACATTTTAGCAGGAATGCCATCACCATATCTACCATTCAGAGTAGGAATGAACTACTACTATCACACATTCCACTTCCACTTATCCACTGCTTACAAGTTCCACAAATCTCCCAGCACGGGGCTATCAAGCAATACAAGTTACGATTGCTCTTAATCAAATGTGAATTGACAAGAATGTTCAAAAGTAGTTTTGTGAATTTATGTGAATAGCAGAAAATTTATCCATAGAAAATCCCAATTTCCCTTTTAAGAGATCTAGGAATAGAGACAAGTTAAAAACTCGATTCAAATGGAATAATTCAGCTGGATACCCTAGACACTATGCTGTGGTTCCAGGGTGGGATATCAAGCTGTATATCAGAGAATTTTTGCTATATTAGGGAAGTCCCGACCTTCCTTTTAACATATGCAAAAATGCATGCATGGTAAAACTCCAGGCCCACACTGTCCTTGCTTATATTTCCAAATATACTCAATAACCTGCAAGTTAAGACTTCTAACTTTAAAACAGAGAGTTTTCTCCTCTATGAACATTAAAATGTGTGCTATTTCCACCAATTTCCTTTCCAGCCCGAGCTTAAACATTTATGGGTAATATTACCAGGTATTTTCCTACCTGTACCTATTCCCCTGCCCAGGACTTCCAGACTTTACTAAAGACTGTTTTTTTTAAAAACCCAGCTTTTTTTTTTTTTTATTCTTCCTTCATATTGTCCATTTGCCTCTGTGTGGAATTACAGATGTATATTCATGTATATTCAACAATTATTTTTACCATGTAGCCCGATCCTCTAATCACCCCTGAGAGTTGTTCTTCCCCCATTTTACATACTAGAATGAATTATCTGACTTTCAAGCAGAAAAATTAAAACTATGCTCTCCATGAAAGTCAGCGTTGATTATTCCTGTGTTTGCAATGAGGCATCTATGTAAACATTGGCACTTTAGTTTGTACTAAGGTTTTACGAAATAATATTTTTGAGTTTTTAAAATCTTATTATTTCTGATAACATTCCACCAGTTTTCTTTCTCTCCACCTGAGTCATATATGCCACTCCTTCAGTAAAAAAATCAAATGTGGGCATGCATCTCAAAAACAAAAATGCCCCCTTCAGCGTTTTCTCTTTCTGTTACAGTCTTGTTACAGAACTTCTGTCAATGTGATCCAAGGATCTTTATAGCACCTTTAACAGGAAAATCTACCAAAAGAAAGGCTTCAGCATATCCACCTTTGATAGGCAATCCAAGAGCTGGCACAGATGTAATCCCTGACTGAGCATTAAAAGTACATGAAGCTTTAAGCAATTTTTCCTCTAGGAAATGATGAGTCAACTGCTGCTTGGCCTGATAGGAGCTCATGGTTGGCAGCTCCATAAAGAACTGAGCAAGCACACTTTTCAACATCATTTGTATTCCAAATGGAGATGTAAATACAGCAGCAAACCCCAACTGCTTTTCTGCCCTTCATGAAACCATTTTATCTTTGATGATTTGAGATTACACAGAAAGACTGAGTGCCATATTTTGCAGACTCTTACCAAGAGATTTTAAAATGCATTATTTCATTGCCCAGTAAAATGTCAGTGGGGGTTCACCAAAACAGGATATTTTTTTATTAAACATGGAAAGGTAATGAATAGAAATTATTTGCATTTATGGAAGCAAATGATAATTTATGTTCTTAGAAAAAAGACAGCCATATATATATATATATATATATCCCTCCGCTGTTCTTCAATTTCACTTATTTAAAAAGAAAAAAAAAAAGAGAGAAACCCCTGAAATCCTAAATGCTGCTGTGATAGTGACTGCTTATTCTGCAAAAGGGAAAGTGTTTTTTCTCCTGGATCTTTGGAGCCACTGTGGGTCCTTATTCTACACCTCCCAAACAGCTCTCCCAAGTCCTGGGCCGGGCAGTGCTCATTGTGGTCAGCCACTAAAATTATTCTTCACTTTCCACACCATCAGATCAAAATGAAGAGAGACAAACTTCCTACATAAAAATTTAGATAATCACATGCAGTTTGGGGGGGGTTGTAACCCTGCTCTAAGCACTTTTCTTTTTGACCTTTATAATGCATACTTAACACTGTGGTTTAATCCTCGAACACATCTAAATCTATATTAATAAGTATACCAAAGATTTATACTAAAAAAGTCAAATCCTGTTAAGAAATGGATGATTTTTAGTCAGAACTGGATACTTCAGATTAACTAAATGCTGCTCACTAGACTTTGTTATAAAGCACTCTTCAAAGCAAAACTATTCTTTACAGTCAAATCCATTAAATTAAACAGGGAAGGGGACAGGAAACTTGTGCATCATCAAATCAATTCAAGGCTCACGGTGCTTCCTTTGATAGTAAATATTTTCAAAAACATGACATTACTATTAGTGCATAGATTTATGTACTATTTATGCTAAATCTATTCTCAAACTGAAGGTTTGTTTCCAGTCTTTTGGTCAACTAATCCATCTATAAATTTTCTTTTCTACTGAACAAGTACACCTACTTGATTATAGTCCTTCCCCCCATCACTGCCAATATCATATCTCTCTGAATCTTACTTTACATTTGGGTCAGACAGATACATGCATCTAGAGCACAGGTCAGAACACGCACAACAGTTCAATGAAAATAACAACACTGCTGAAAATTTTGACAATTCCCATCCTTCCATTTCCAGTTATCAGCAGTGAGATGACAGCAACAGCTTCATGTATTATCCTATTAAAAAGTCAGCGGTGCCAACCATACTATGTGGTGATATTTTGTTTCATGTTTAAACGTCATGTTTTAGTATCTATATAAAGAACTGGCTGTTCTGAATCTACCATAACAAAATAAAATTCTGTGCAGTATATTTTGATGTAAACTTTGCCAAACACAGAAAACCAATTTCAGAAATACCCAGGCACCTGCAATATCTAAGGAGCTGAGGCAATGGGGAAGGAAAGAGAAGTTTATACTTGCTTTGCTCCCTAAGCAGATTTGGGGCAGAGGTGGCAGCTCAAATTCTGGCCTCAAATTCTGCTTTTCTTTGTGGATAAGCTATCCAAATTAGGACTACTGTAAATGTGGATCACTGCCTCTTCTCTGCAGGTTCAACTTGATGGAGTTTCGCATGGATGAGTCACCAAACGCAGACCCTGTTCTGGTCCTCCGAAACCTCCTGGACCAGCTGAGAGTAGCTGCTGTAGGAGGCAGGACACCATGTTGGAGGGACATCTGGCCTGATTTTCCAATGCCTTCTCACATCCTTAAGGACAGAGAGCTGGTACCATCCTGCCCGCCCTCTGCACCTGCCCCATGCTGCAGATCCCTGCACAGCTCCAAGGAGCCACAGCCTGTGGGTGGGTACAGAAGGTCACAGTGAGACTGTGCTGGGGCAGCCACAGCCAGCTCACTGCACTGCACTGCACACTAACCATGTGCTGAACACACCACTTAGCTCGGGCTCAGCAGCATTATTAGTGCTCTTCATGGGTTGGCACCACTCCGCACAATAGTTAATAAAAGTCCCTGACCCTCCTGCTCGTGTGCCTTACAAGTCTCAGGGTTCCAACAGCTGTTATGGGTTAATAGACCCATCTGGAGCACTGAGAATATGCTTGTACTCAGCCCCATCAGCACGGTGGAGGTATCTCAGCATATCTGCATCCATCAGCAGGGTTGATGAGCCATACTCTGCACCATGACATGGCTGTGCTGCTGCTTCTAGAGCCCTGGCAGCTGATGTATTCAGTGTGCTGTATCTCAGGCATGAAAAACCTGTAATCCATCCTATTAAAGACTGGCCTTGTAAAATCCAAATCTTCTTGTTCCTTATACTTCCAGCTTTCAAAGAGATTCTTTTACTGCATCTTTCCATGCTGTTCCCATTTTGCTACCATTTAACACACGCCAAAACACTGCCAATGGTGTAAATCATAGCAAATATGCCTGGTAGCTCTTTGACAAACATGACAAGACCAAAAAAAACCAAAAAACAACTTTTAGAGAGGTAACAAGGCCAAAGCTTCACTGTGACTTAGTGCAGACTCCCTGTGCACTGAGTGCTGCTGACCCACTGGGTGATTTCACCATTTTCCTGCCACTTTCTCACAGTGACCCATGCACTAGGACTCTAAGACTCACTGAACTCCTTCCTCAAAATACCCTTCACAAAGGCAGACTAGCACTGAGAATCTCATTTCTTTTCACCTATGACCTTGCCATCATAAATAAAATTGACATTTATAAGGAATTCATTTGAGAGGTGTTTTGTTCTGAGGCAAAAACTAAATGATTAAACAGCTTTTGCAAATACATGTTTAATTTCTGGGAGCTGAGTTATTTTACAAGACAATGTACAGTTGTTTGGTTTCTTGTGCTCTTGAAGTGAAAGAGACCAAGTAGGAGATGTCACATCTTTGAATTATTGTAGATGATGGACAACAGACTGTTGGACCAATTTAGTGATAATGTCAGAAGCAAGCTCCCAACAGATAAATAACGATGCTCATCTAACAGCCGGACAGCTGAAACACATCCTGCTCAATGCACTACAAAGATAGACTTTCTGTACTGTCCCATTCAATTATTCTCCTCTTATTTCTTGTTTCCCAGCAGATAATTGGATTTTAAGAGACAGCATCTCCAATTTCCAGGGCTTCATTTCTCTTCTGTTTTCCTTCTGATTTCACTCAAACTCTTATGCCCATGTCCTATACAGAATCAGCCAAAGCCTTTCTAAACTTCTAAGCTACTCTTGAAGTTAAACGAAGTTTAAAAAAAAGAAAAAAAAAAGGTCTTCAAAAGTAAAGGACTTGATCCTGTTAGGCACAGAGGACTGTTCCTAATGTGGGGAAGGCATTACTATTGCAACTGCTAAAGAATCTGCAGGAACACAGGTCTCCACAGAATCAGTCTCTTAATAAAATAAAATATTTTTTAACTGAGAAAAAGGAACTTCAGCATTATTTAAGCACATATTTAAAATGAGAGTAAGAAAACAGTGACTGTTTCTATCCTAATATTAAGACCATTATTCAGAATGCATTCCTGTAACAGCTTTCCTTCCATAACAAAAGGAGGTACACAGTGTAGAAAACAATATATATTTTATTAAAATATGATGAAGAAATTTCTCTCTTCAAGACTCATAACATGCATATATCTTACCAGTTTTCAGTGATTTTTTTAATTGTTGTTTGTTGAGGGTTTTTTCTCCTTAGCAGAAAATAAAGGCTTAGAGAAAGACTTGAGTTGACTACAATGCTATACCTTCTTGGGTGGACAAGAAGTATTCATTAAACTGCCTTCTTAAAGACCTAATTACCAATTGTATCTCGTTCAAATAAAAAGTCTTGCTTTCAGCCCAGAAAGGCAATACTCTTAAAACTCTCTGGACAATTCTTTCCCAGCAAGTACTTCCCCATCAACTGAAGGAACTGATCACATTCCTGTCATTTATGAATCTGTGCTTTCCCTTCCCGCACCAAGCTAGGTTGTGATACTGCCTATATTTGCTAATTCTGAGAATGCCATGTCTACAGATGCCCAGTGAGTCATGCTGGTAACAGCCATAAACTGATGAGCACCAACCCAGCACTAGCAGCAGCGCAGCACCTATGTGATAGAAGACAGCACATCAGCAAGTGTGGTGCTTCACAGCTTTAAAATTCTGAGTCTATCCAAGCTACTTTTGAAAAGCAAAGTCTCCAGTTGCAGACCTCACCAAACACTCCAGCTACACCAAGTGCTCCAGCTGGTCTGCTGGAGGGTACATGTTTGTAGGGTCTCTGAGAATGACATCAGAACAAGCACTGGAAAACTGGATCATAATCTATGCAAAAGATTTGACACCTTGAGAAGTGAGTAGGACCTTCCAGGAGTAGCCCATGGAAGGATCAGAATGGTTTGCGCTTCATTCTTCCCCTCAAGAGTTCATCAAATCTCACTTTTCAGAAGCAGCCAGGGAGCTTCAGGGTGCTAAATTCCCAGGAGCTGCTTGGACCTGCTCAAGTGTGAAGCAAGAAACCATAAACAGCTGCCTGCCTCTGCAGTTAATCTCTGCAAACTGCGTGCCCTCTGCAATACAGGCAAAGGAACTCCAGCGTCTATTTTTACCAAACGTTTATGTGGCATGCTTTGACACACTGTTCAGACAGAGCACATAACTTGTGTCTTGTTACCATCTCTTTATTCTGGTCCCCACTGTAAGTCTACAAAGTAGTGCCTTTGTTAAAGCAGCACATAAGTATGCGCTACATAAAATCTCAAATATGGTCAATAATAGTTGTGTAACAGCTACCATACTGCCTTGCTATAAAGCTTAAGTAATGAGATAGGCCAGAAGAAACCACAATGGTGCCTCACCTGGTGTACTTTTTCAAATGAAATGACCCTTATCCCTTTTGACAGGTTCAAAGCCAGCCCAGGACACACAGCCATCTGCCCACAGGACAGCAATAAACGTGACTTCTGTTTCTGCCTGAAGAAGGTGCCACCTTCAAGCTGGGAGTAAACATATGCAAGCCAAGGCACTCCAGGAGAATTCAGGTATTTTCAAATCACCTTTATTCCTCAACCACTACTCTTTTTAGCTTTGGAAAGTGTCTTTTCATCTAAGCTATTCTTATCTTCACACTTTAGTTTCTGTAAACCTGCTTAACTCCCTTCCTTTGACTATAAATGAACAAACAGCTTGTTTTCCACAAAGGTCACGTTTTCCCTTGAAGGGCAATTAATACAAAGCTGTGGCAGGACTCTTATTTTTGCCAAAAGGTATCTGTAATTCTGGTTATGCCCTTTGCTAGCATTATGCAATTGCCATGATATAAACTGCCTGAATTAAAAATACAAACACATTGCCATGTACTCATATAGTCAAGACTGATCTTTAATTATTTATCAAGCTTTCATGACCCAGGGCTGTGTAGAACAAGTATTGTTAACTAGGATTACTTGATAACTTTTGGGATGCATCTGTATCACTTAGTTATTTCAACAATTATCTATTACATATCAGAAACCTATATCTTTCCCATTTAAAATCAAGGCCTGTTTTACTAAACAGTATAATATTATTATTAGTATTCAGAGAAGGGTTAATAATGAGATAGGTGTGCTCTCTAAACGGAGCTGATGCACATTGAAATCAAGGTCTAGCTTGATTTCTACCCAGTTCTGGCAGAAATGAGATGGGAAAAAAGAATCCCCATGGCAGGGAAAAAATACAAGTCTCTTCTGCAAGAGCAAGCAGCAATTCTTAGGTAAAAAGTGTTTATTTGTCCCCACAGACAGGGAGCATAATTGGAAATGTTAATATGCTTGACACAGAAAAAGAATATAATCCTTTCAAAATACCAAAACAGCTTCAAAGACCTCCTGATGCATTGATTTTTTTTCTCCTGACATTAAAATAAAAGCAGAGAGAATACTAGTATAGACTCCCTGTGTAGAACACTGTCCTACTAGAACTGAAATAGAGCCTGCAGGACAGAGATCAGTCGGGAAGCTTTACATTCTTCTGGCCTCAGCTGAGATTATTTCAGAGCAGCATCGTAAAACTCCTGCTCAGAAACCAGCCTGGACACAATGCCCTTTAATTCCAGATTCAGACATAGTAAAGTGCACAGAGCAATTCCGTTCATCAAACACATGAATACCCTTAAACCTAACAAATTTACTTACCTAAACACTCTAGTTTACACTATTTGTTTAGACTTTAAGACATACTTAAAGTATCTCATGGCACTTATTTTATCAATGCAGTAAAGATATACGAGAAAATGGCCTGGGCTTATGTGTGCTGAATTTCTCTCTTCGTGCATTTTCAGGGGGAATTTTAAAATGCTTTTCTTCAGTCTGCTGAATGACAGGCAAATTGAACAATTAGTTTCATCCATACCAAATGAGGGTTATCACATGCTAGTGAAGATAACAAGAAATGACATTGCTATATCCCAGAGGTACTCCTTGAGAATGAGTTAAATTTAAAAGGTCTAATTATCTACTTACATAAGTTAAAAAACTTCAGCTTTTGCCAATGCTTTGAAGGGAAGTCAAGAGTTCTCATCAAGAGACAGATTCTCTACAGGCATTGGCAAACCACCACTTAGGGCTTCTACCTACCTATAGTTATAGCAGAAAAGTGCCACAACACAGACTCCTGGCATAAGCAAGGAGGTTGTGTCATTCTCAAGAAGTAGCTGATTTTCCAGTTTCCCATCAATTCTGTTCTGCCCTGTAATGACATCTAATATGTTGTACTCATGTAGGTCTGTTTTCAGACCTTTTTTCCCCCCCTCTCTTTGTTTGCTTGTCTCCCATGCATGTGTGTTCAACCAATCTGTGTAGTTCTGAAAAGCACCAATTAGCCAGTGACAACAACACTCTAACACTGTGCCTGAGGACCTTTGCTGGAGTTCTCACCTTTGTCTCTGAACTGATGATACATAAATATCAGCTCTTCAACCTTCATAGCTTAAGAAAACCAAAGCATCCTGAGGGCAAATGTAGGTATAAAGGAAAGCCATTTATGTCTTCACTCTGTTGAACTCACATAATAAGACTGTGCCTCATGCATTTTATCTGTCATTTTAATGTGTCAAGTGAACAGGTTATTGGCTTATTTTAGAGAGGAAACTGTCTCATTGGGAGGGGACATCTTGACTTTTATGTGACCTGGCTTTCTCCCTGAACAGCCAGACTTCGATTCAAATGCAAATATCTTCAGGGCAGCTTTCAACACGATCAGTGTGTAAAAGCCATCAATAAAGGGAACCAAGAAATGACTAAAAATAATAAATGTCAAGCATGTGAGATGTCCATTAGCTTCTTCCTGACTTAGATCCATAAAATAGAAAGCAAACAGCAGGTGCCTAGCAAAATGATCTTCAGGAGTGCTTAGAAAGCTTAACCTTCCTGCACTTAGTTATCTACATCACACAGTGGGCATGTTCAGGCCGCTGAACAGTTCCAGCTCTCTGTGCTTTTCACCTTTTTATTTATGAAAAAGAACATCTAATTGACCAAACTCCACTCTATAGTTCTCATTACTCCAGCTTTGTTTGTCAGGAAACAGATGCGAGAAAATGAACAACTAGGCAGAACTTTAATCTTCTGCAACACCTATGGAAATTTATGCAAAAGTTAGAACTAGTAGCAGAGACAATTTTTCAGGTAAGTTCATACTAGAAAATTTTGAAAATGTATCTGTGGTGTGAGGAAAGGTTCAGGCGGGAACTGAAATCCTTGGCTTGTACCTTGTATGGAATGTCCCAGAGTTACCAGGAACACTGCAAACCCAGACAGTCACAATCCCTTAAGATTTAAAAGTGTTAAATATTTTGCTGGGTAGAATGTACATAAAGAGGTACTGCATTGTCCAGTGTGAAGCCTTCACTTTCCTGTTTCAGGGAAGGGATTAAAGCTCTATCAGTTTCCAATCCCTAAGTAAATCTGTACAGGCAGAATAGAGTAAGTCCCATCTTCTTGCTGAGCTATTTTAGCAGGCACAATTAGACATCACAGGCCTAGCTGCAGTGCATTTCTCTGACAGAGGTAGACATATAAAGGCAGGAATGGAACCAGAATGCAAACTCCTTACGCTGAAGACAGTATGGCAAGTTCTGTTCTCAGATATGCAGAGGAGTTCAGGAGAAGCTCTTCTCCTCCACTTACAGCCTTACTGTGAACAGAATCTGACCACTCCTTTCCAGGGTACTTGTGAAATAACATAAGCAAGACAGAGATGACCTAAATATCTTCTTGCTTTGCACTCTCCACTGCCAGATTTCCTCAGAACAAACTGACTGTTGTATCTGCACTCCATAAAAAATACTAATCTGTGTACAAAAAGCTGTTAAGTTGTATTCAGTCACCTCTGATATTTGAAAAGTCTCCTTTGGATCTCAGTATCAAAAATTAGCTTTTTCTGTAATGTTTGTCAATTACACTGGGACTTTCAAGTGGTCTTCTTTGCACAAAGAGGTCCAGGAAGGTTTTTCTTATGCTTAACTGGGATTTCTTGTATTTCAGTTTCAGCCCATTGCTTCTTGTCCTATCTTCAGATACCCCTACAAAGAGTTTGGCTCCATTGCTTTTACACCCTCATTAGACAGTTATACACATTGATTAGACACTCCTCACAAAGCTTCTCTTCTCCAGACTAAACAAGGCAAGTTCTCTCAGCCTTTCCATGTTAGAGAGATGAACTAAGCCCTTACTCATCCTCATGATCCTTCACGAGGCTTGCTTCAGTAGGTCTGTGTCTCTTAGACTGGAAAACCCAGAACTGAACCCAGAATTCCAGATGTGTCTCAGCAGTGCTGAGTGGAAGGACAAGAATCACCCCTTTTAACTGTGGAAATGCTCTTCCTAATGCAGCCCAGCAGGCTGTTATCCTTTGGTGCCACAAGGGCACATTGCTGGCTTGTGATCAACCTGGTGCTCATCTACAGCCTTGGAAACTTTTCTGACGTCTCCGTCCAGCCACTGATACACTGTACATAATACAGGCACATAAACAGATATGGAGAAACAACCCTCAATCCATGCCTTTTCAAGGATGTTAATTAATTGGACAAGAAGCAAAAAACCAGCCACAGATATAATCCCAGGATTACAGCAAATGCTGCCTGGTAACCTAAAAATGTTATCATTTAAAAAAAAAAAAAAGGATGTAATCAAGTTGCCACACCAATGAACAGAGCTCCCTCAGGAAGAAAATACTAGATACAAAAGGGTTCTCTACTGCAGCAGGAAGCATCATCACAAAAAACACTGCTTGGAATACAAACAAAGCAAACCCGGAAATTAAATACAAAATTTAAGCCACTGAGACAAAGAAAAGGGATTCTTTCATCTGTTGTTGGAGGCTCAGACACCATGTCCTTGAAGATAAAAGGTACAACAACCTTGTCACAGCTACTTTCTTCAATTCTTTCCATGGCCTGATCCAGTCTGATCATGTACATTTTATGTATATTAGTCTGTACTTAGACCCTATTTTTAGATTGGATGAACCAGTTTCTTTCCAGTGCTGTAGTTCATCCAGGGATAGTTTATTCCAAGGACTACTCTGTACACAGAGTATGCAAAAGATTCTCTGTCACACTGGACACCCTTTGCCCTATACACTAGTCCCTCAGCATCCCAGCAAGTCCTGCACCCTAAAACACTCCTTACCCTCCCCTACAGGCTGTGCTCCAGCCCCTTTAAGTCCCAAGCCTTTCTCCACAAGTTCTGAGGCCACAATGAACTGGAAGGAAAAGACTCCTCTCTCCTGACAGAGGCCAAGCAGGTGCCTGTAATGCTGGGTCATTCCAGCCAACACACAGCATTAGCACATCCTGCATGTTATTAGCAGAAAATAAAAGATACTATGTGTGTGTAAAACTTACCTAGCAGAGGCAGAGAGGCTGAAGACAGTGAGGAGAAGAGTAAGGACACAGCCCTGCCCCCTACGAGTTCACACTACAGGAGAGAACATTTCAACACTTAACACTGCAGCTTCTGACACCACTTCACTGGAAGTTGAAATATATTTAACATGTATTTACACTTCAGTGGCTACTGTCACAAGCTCTGCAAGAAAATCAAGAGACCGTGAATCAGTTCATTAACAAAACAAGTGGGGCTAATAAATACCTTGGAGACAGTTCCTTTAGTGGAGAAGGGAAAGAGACACTGGAGTCCTCCCTAGAATGCTGGTGGAACAAGTGTCAAGTGTAAATACACCTTAAAATAGCTGCACTGAGATCACTCTCTAAAGAACTTTTAAGAGAGCACTTTTTTTCTAACTTGGCTGACAAAACCTAAAAGGTAAACAAGACAGGGATGCAGACACATTATTCCAGCACTGGCATGAACAGTGTAGTTCCCTTATGCTATTTGTTTCCTACATTATACTGCGTGGGATTCTCACACGTGATCAGCTTTCAGGTATCTCTGCCACCACTGGAGTTCAAGAGGTCACACACATGACTTAGGAGCACAGTAGCTGTGCTTCAGTAAGGCCATGCAATTAGCAGCTTAAAAGTAAGTAGCTCCTATAGCTGATTTATTAATAAAGATAAAGAAAGTGAATATTTATAACTCTCTTTCTGCTTTGCTGCAGGTAGAAATTGATAACCTTTGAGTAACTGTGAAATTGAGAAGGTAAGTTTTGCAAGGTGCACCTGAGAGAAATCCATTGCAGACTCACAGAATGCTCAATGAAACTTCCAATTATAAAGCAATGAATGAAAAATTCATGTAAATGTATATTGCCAAGGGCATTACAAATCTAAACATGAAGATTAAGATCAAAGTTTATTTCCCTGGGAGAACAGTCACTGAAGCAATCAAGAAATTTTTGCATAAATCCCATTAACTTTCTATAGAAAAACCAAAACACCCAAATATAACTTCCTAACTAAATTATCATCTTGGCTCTTGAACAAATAGGCATTATCACTTAAAAAGAATGACAGGGTAGAAAATAATGTTCAGGAAGCTGTATGAAGCAGCATCATTTTTTAAGCAGCCATCTCTCTTGATTTGAGCCAAATGAATATTTTAAACTATCTTTCTAACAATACATTGATCAAACTTGCCCTCTGAACACAGCAAGGAAAAATTGTCTAAAAGTCAATATTCTTCTGGCAGTATATCTGAGGGGTACATCCTCCAATATCACAACCTGTCCTTCATCTGTGGAAAAGTCTGACTGACTTGGAGTAGCTGAATGAATAACATTATGTCTCATCTAGTATTACTGAAACGTGGTTTAATAAAAGGATGGCATTTCTACAATACTGAACACTGCCTTCCAAAGTTCATTTCTTACTGTTAGAGCTGAGGTTTAGTTAATATGCCTGAACTGATGCTTGACAGCTCAGGCTGGTGGGAGTCAGCATCAGTCCTTTGGTATTCAGTTAATGCCGGTGAACAAGAGACTGCAGCTGACACAGTATATCTACAAAACCTTACTGTTTGCTTCCAGTCCTGTCAATACAATGCAGATGATGATAATCAAGAAATGATTTTCTAAAATGCCTATATAATTTTCATGAAAAAACCCATCAACTTTTAAGGAAACTCCTCTAAGACTTGAAAACCTTCTTTTGAAGCTTTCCACACCTGTTTTTCCCCTCCTTTCAGATGAAGAAAAGAGGTTTGCTTTTACTAAAAAAGGTGATGACTATTTTTGATCTGCTACCTGCATTAACACACTACTCCAAATACCTCTTCTACAAATTACTTACGGCCTTGAGCATGCCATATATCCTTGAACTCTTTGCAAAACTGATTTTACACAAAAAAAAAACCTACAGAAATACATGGAAATGGCTCAGTTACACAGACACACACAGAGATATCAGACTGAACTGAACCATCTCTCAGGATGGGAGAACATCAGAAATTGTTCCATGCTGTTTACTGGTACACTCAGCAAGACTTTCCTCAGTAACTCTGCCAGAAGCCTGGGAGCAGAAAAACACTGGTTCCATACTGTACAAGTTAAAACCACAAACTTTGCCAGTGACACTTTATTTCCCATCACAGCAATTCTGCAAACTGCTTTCAAATTAAAGCAATGATGTGTGTTCATTACTCAGATTGTAATGAGCAAAATACAACTTCCTCTAATAATACTGCATTCTACCTTCGCCAGTGGAGAATTAACAGGAAAAAAGGAAAAAACATCCTTATTGTAAGGAAATATTGAAATAACTTAAACATTATCTTGTAGAAGAGGCTGGAGAGGTTTAAATAGGCAAGATCATTAGGTACTATTTACCTCCAGGATTTTGAAGGATTTTAGGGAGATGCTAAAAATTTGTTTTCATTTCCACCTGAACTTCAAAGGACGTGAGACGTTAGCCTTTAAAAATAATTAAAAACAAACCCAAAACCCAACAACAACGACCAAAAAGAAAAAAAAAATCAGAAAGAAGAAACACCTTACTGAGAAAATATCCACTCGTGAAAATATCTCAGCCCTTGCAAAAGGTCATTTTCATGGGAGAGAAATGAATACACCAGTTGCTTCCCGTTCTGTCTTCAAAGGCTATTTGGAAAGACTTTCATGTATGTCTGATTAGCAAAGGTGGAATATAGCACCCAAGGCACTAGCAGGGATTTCTAGCTTGCTATTCCTTAGAGGCTTTTTAAAATCAAAGCAGACATTCAACTCGCCGTTTCATTTCTAGTATTTTGGACAGAGACTGAAAAAGTTCCAGACCGACAAACTAAGAGGAATTAAGCATTATTGTAGCATGCTCTAATCAGTTTGGGTTATTCACTTTCAAAAAATGTCCCAGGCACAAAGACAAGAACATAACTAGTTGCTCATGCACATAGGACTTTAAAAGCTGCAGGGAGTGGAAGTAGGATGCACAATACAATAAAAGCCCAGAGGCATTCTTTGAACTGCCTCACTGCTCAGTGCTCCTACAGCTCCAGCAACTCTCAGGATGTTCAGCCATAACTGTAGGAGAAAAGGACCAGGAAGAAGAGAAAGGAAAACAAAACCTGAACTTTCCTGTTTTCCTGTTCAACTGCTGCTTTTCCAGGCAGTTCAGCAAGTAAGTATCTGGAGAGCAGATTTCAAGTCTGAATTAAATCCTTCTATTGAGTTCAGTTAGATTTTACAAGAGCCAATACAACCCAACCTCTTTAACAGAACTGAAAAAAAAATTCTGGATCAGAAAATGGCCAGCTTTCTTGACGAAATCATGAAAGGAGATCTGTTGCTTTTCTTCTCAAGATACATCTGGACAGAGCAATTATCATGTCCCAGTTGCGTTATCTCAACAGATATAGAACTCACTAAGGCTTTTTCCTAGCTCTCAGAACTGGATTTGCTGCTTGAATTAGAACTCAGCAAAATTATGGTTTTTATGTCTTAAGTTACCATCCAATATGAAAACCCCATTGTCTACACAGTAATACCTGTAATATTAGCTCTTAGAGTAGCTGAATTCTGAGTTACAGAATTTCCATACGTCAAAAGTGCTGAAAGAAGGATACAAAATTGTTTCTGTAAACCAAGAACTGTAGACAGTGAGAAACGTTTGGGTCCACCAGTGCCAGACTTCAATAAACAGGAGTGAGTTCAGTGGAGGGCAAACTGGGCTGGAACATTTTCCCTTTGAGGAGAAGCTGAAGGAACCTGGCTTGTCAAACCTGGAGAAGAATAGGCTTCAAGCAGGACTTTGGAGCATCCTTCCAGACAACCTTATCAACAACACACAAGCAGGCTCTTCACAACAGTGCAGGATGGAGGGAGGAAACAGTCATAAATTGAAACAAGAGCATTTCACACTTAATATAATGGGAGGAAAAGCCTCAAGGACAATCAAACAGTGGAACAGGTTGCCAAGAAAGGCTGGATGGTCTCCATACTTGTTGGTCTTCATGACCAGATTGAATAAATCCATGAGTGATCTGATCTCATAGACATCTTAGCAGGAGGTAGGATAAGAGATCTCCTATGGTCTCTTTCAACCTGAATTACCTTATGATCCTATGATGGCAGTTTCATGTGTCAAGATTAATAGTATTTTGCAAAAAAGAAAAAAAAAGAAAAAAAGAAAAAAGATACATCACTACTTAGGCTGCAGTATATAAAACAAATGAAATAGTATGTAACAGGGCAGAACTGAAAAAACAAATTACGACCTTCTAGAAGGATTAGATAAAGGTTTAATTTAGATGCTAATTCCACCAACTAGCATGTTTATGTTCAAAAGCAGGGCTGTTCCCTCAGCTTATTAGTAGTATATTTGCATGAAAATGTGATCTATGCTTCTTCACCACTCACTCATCTGCTCTTCCTGATTATGCCTCATTTGAAGCCACAGTCTGCAAATAACTGTTATGCTACAGAGAGATGATGTTGAGTTCAAGTACAGAAAAGTTGCAAGAGAAGAGAGAGTACTTAGAAATTTTTTTTTCCCCATGAACATTTGTTTACCCATAAAAACTTGAAAAGAAAGAGTAAAGGAAAATACAACTGAGAATAAAAAAATCCTGCAGTCAGATAAGAACCTTTCCAGAAGGCAAAAGCAGCTGGACCAACCAACTCCCAAAAGAGAACTTATCAGAAAGATGGAGAAAGACTTTTCACAAAGGTGACAAGCAACACAGCTTTGAAACTGGAAGAGGAAAGATTTAGTTTGGATCTAAGGAAGACTTTTTTTACAATGAGGGTGGTGAGACACTAGAACAGGTTACACACAGAAAATGTGGATGCCTCATCATTGGAAGTGTTCAAAGTCAAGTTAGACAGGGTTCTGAGCAACCTGAAAAGGCGATAGATATCCCTGCTGATGGCAGCGGGGGGTCAACAAGATGATCTTTAAAGGTCTTTTTCAACCCAAACAAATTTATGATCCAATTAAGAGATGGGATTAGAATAAACCTTGCCTCCCCACACAGAAATGTCTTTGCAAATGCATTTGCTTTGTGCCCATTGTCATGGGTTTACCTAAAGTGAATACTTGCTAAAATGTTTGCTTGCATGACGGAAAATTCTAACCTCAAGGGAAAAACTATTCCTTCTTGGGAGGTATACCCCAGTATTACATTAAACGATGTATTTTGGATAAGAGCAAAATAGCTCCGAACCCTTCGAATCAGCTGGCAGAAGCTGGGACTGCTGAGCAAACCAGTCTCTTCCTGATCTGCAAAACTTTTCAGAGCACTCAGAAAGTCTTAGAGTAAGCTTGGCTACCAGTTTTACAAAAAAAGGGTTTCCCTTTTCTTACTGCTCTGTTTATTGCACACTATAAATACTTTAAGAGTACAAAAAAGCAAAAGATTATAGTTTCTTGAATATTATGAAATACAATGATTTTTCTGATCCACATATGATGTCTACATGAACAGTCATAAATTTCTTTGAGAATTAGGGGGTTTTTTTATTAGTTTTTTCACTTACTCATTTTTTTATAGAAGTGAATTCCTCCAGAAATATTTTTTCAATACTTTCTGGTGTTTAAAAAAAAAAAAAAAAAGAAGTTGAGAATTACATAACAAATAAAGAAGTATTTGCAATGGAGACATAACACCACCACTACTTTCTAGTGATAACATATAAATCCTAAAGGCTTTCAGAAGTTTCTAATCCAGAAATAAAATTGGTATCACCAGTATGAAAAAGGCAATGTCTGTATTGTCTTTCAGAACTATGTCTTCTAGTCCTACAGCATATCCTTCTTTCCAGTTTGCCAAGCATGCTGACCTAGATTTTGAAACAAACAGGATCTAAAAATAGACTATTTGCTAAAATAAGTGTTGCACAGAGACCTCTGCAGTCAGCAACACTCTAAATCTCATAAGAAGGACATTTTGCTGTAAAAACATGGCATTTTTGTGCCAAACTTCAGCTTAATGCATTTCATTTATGAAAAAGTGTTCTCTTTATTTCAGTGTGGTAAAGTGAATAAGGTCCTAAAATACACCAATAATGTTGTGACATTTATATTAAAGATTTAGCAGAATATATAAAGTGAAATCTTGGCTCCACTGATATTCATGGAAATGTTGCCATCAACATTGAAAGAGCAAAGTTTCCATTCAAAGAATTAGTTCCCACAGACAGATTCTAGAAGCTGGCCTGAAAAACCAGAACTAACCTTCAGGTCCTATCTTTTCAGAAGTGGGCTCTAATTTCTTCAGCCCCTTTTTTAATAACCACTATCTTTAAAACTTTTGAACATGATTACTTCATTTTTTCCTTTTCTTCAAGTTTGGCCCCTGGGCACAGTGGAAGCTAGGGCATACCTCAAACATCTTAACACTGAAGTCAACAAAAGCTCTGTCAATTCTTCCTGTGTGGTGTTATATTCAGAGCCATGGTCCACACAAGCAGTATCCTTTGAAGAATCAACATCTTAACTCAGAGAAAAACACAGAAGAGGTGATTCTGTTTTCTCAAAAGACTTACTTTCATTTGCAAACCCTTCTCATTTCTTGATCAGAAAACCCTTCTGACAGTAGGGCTTGACATAAGTAGTATTTAAAAGTTCACATCCCCAATTACCCACTTAAATAGTGGGCAACTGTAGCCCAGAGCTGAGCTACAGAACTTTTTGTCTGTTTCTCTTCCAAGGTAAAAGAATGGCTTCTTTCAGTGCCATAGGGAAATTATTATTTCTCCTTCCACTGGCCACTAAACTCTTTATTTTCCAGTGACTTGGAAGCCCATTCAAAAATAATACTAACTGCACAAGAACTTCAGCTTGTACAAATTAATTTGGCTCCACTGAATTTATTGAAGGATCAACAACAGGACCCAGCAGAATACTTATTCTGGCTGTTTTAGATGTTGCATTTAGTTGAGTATTAATGTGATTATGGCTGATACTTGTTCTTGCTGTTTCTCAGACTCAGTTCCTTGCTGTGAGAAATATCTGATGCACACTAGTGGTTCTAAATGAAGGTGTCCACAGTAACAATAGGTGTAATGAAGCCAATATCAGAGGCTGTCTGCTGATTCAACCAGAGAACATCTGACCCCTGCTACCAAATTGGCTTTATCTTATCTTTCTTTTTTTTTTTAACTTCAGTGTCTGCTACATTCAAAGTGACCAAAAAATGTCACAACTCAGCAACAGTGTTTACATCTTCCTGGTTGTATAAGACTAGTTTTTCCCCACATTAAGATAAGGCCTTCTCCCAGGGACTTCAGCGGAGCCAACTGTGTGGCCCATTATAGCTGGGACAGGATCAGCAGGATTTAGCCCAGAATTGTTTCTAACAGATACACAGGACACCAATGCAGTGGGCTGGGCTAAATCGTGCAAGAAAGTCAATCTATGTCAATGCTTTGACCACCATTGCAATTTTACTACAACGTCAAATAGCTGAATAGTTTCACGCTAATCCAGCAGTGATTTAAAACAGGAACTTCTTTCTATCAACTTATACTACCCTTCTGGAAAAAGAGTAGCCCAGACTGTAGCCTGGGCAAATCAATGCCAAATTCAAATTATTTCATACCAGCTGGAGCTTTGACCCAAGAGCTAAATTTCATTTTCAGAAATTTCACATTAAAATGTCACATAAAATATCACACAGCATCCAAAGGGTACAGTGAAAGAATAAAAGAACTGCACATTCTTTAATCCTTCCATGCATTCATGCATGCACACAGACCCTCTAAGCACAAACAGATGCCTGTAAATGAAGTGACATGCCAGTGAACAACCCAGACTGCGATCAAGGTAGGAGCCCAAGTGAGCCTAAATGTGCAGGCAGACTGTAGGAAGCTCCCCTCACCAGCACAGAAAAACACAGGAGGAAAAGGGAAAAAGGAAAAGCATTGTCACAATAAGATTAAAAAACCCAACCAACCAAAAAAACCTATGTGGAATTACTCCTTGCTTCACAGTCAATCTTCCTAGTGTGAACCTTCCTAATGTGAATGAAAGCCCTACCTTTCCCAAGAGCACACACATCCAGTTCTTTGCAACTCTTTCTGATTTTCCCAGGTGGAATTACAAACTGTTGTATGTTCAAACGTGTGGAAGAGTAATGCTGCCAGGGATCTTGCCATCATCAACTCAGCTGCCTGGGAACTTTGTAAGCCTTGCAGAGAGGATATTCCAGGGCCTAGCACCATTCAGAATGGAAGATGATCCAGTAAATTTACACCATGGGAAGGTGGCATCTTTAACCCTTTGCCCAAACGAAAAAGCTGTAATGATGAAAGGTTGAGCCCTAACTTCTGTATGCTGAGATCCTGTTCAGCAGTTTTGGGGATGAATTTTTCTTGAATGTTGACCCTAGGCACTAGTTTGTCCTTTTTTTCAGATTTCCCACATACATTTCAAGTCCTGATGAGACCTATTATGAACAGAGCAGTAAATGGTAGTGCTGGAGATAACAAATGGCTGAAGCCCACCCAGGAAATCCAGGAGGTCCAGAAGGGTAAGAGGAGGACAGCAGTGTCAAGGGGGAAAAGAGTCAGAAGAGGACAAAGGTTCCAACAAGAATGAGGAATAAAGGCAAAATAGGAAGCAGAGATTTTTACTTGTGGAGAGGTACCTCTTGGATACTTTTTGTGTCCCAAGCAGTGATATTTGCTAGGAAACCAAGGGTCTGAGTCTAACCACTCAGAAGAAAGATTTCAATGATTGAATGCTAGCAGCAGGTAGAAATTCAGATTTCACTTATTTTAAACATAAGCTAGTTTTTAAATTATGTGTTCCCTGGGAGAAAACAATTCCACATTCCATTTAGGGACATAATTGCATCAGCTGGTAGTTTCTGAAAGCAGAATCTATTCTTTTTGCCAGTGTCTTCCTTGACAATCTATCATTTTAACCAATGCAATTAGGGTGAGAGAAGATTGAGTATTTTCTGGGTTTAGTTTCAAAACAGCTTCTAAGTAGGTCATGTGAATCACAGTGTCTGCCAAAAGGTCAAGTTAGTGTTATTTAATCAAATGTGTCCAGTGGGGACAGTTTGCAGAAGTCACATACAAACACTTCACCACACATCTGCACATCAATATGCTTTTTCTAAAATATATATCCTTTTTTCAGCCCATGAAAAGAAAACCCTCAAGAAAAAAACATGAATTTTAAAAGAAAAAAAGATTGCCTGTTACATGGTGTTACTGGTCAATTAATAAAACATCTAAATCCATCCCATATATCTACAAAAGCAAGCCAATCCTGACAAGTGGCTAGAACCAATAAGAAATGAAGCAGCATTGTAACAGATGTTATCAGAGTTGACACATAGTTATTTTAAAGAATCTGTTTTTTTAAATTATAATATAAATACTTTAAGTTTCATATTATGTATATAAAAATCTGAGAGATTAAAAAAATGAAGATTCAATGAATACAAAAAAAAAAATCATATTTTTGCATGTTTTTCCCTCATGGACAGCAAAATTAATGCTTTGCAAACATGCTAATTTAAACAAACCATTTATGTGAATGTGTTTCACAAATTATACCTTAAATTATTTACAGTATTATATACCAACGGCTGTACTCATTTATTTTCTATAGGGAAAACTCTCTAAGCACCATCTATATGCATTATGTTTTTTAGTCACATGCAAGTTTTTCTTACCATAATTAATTTGGCATTACAATTACAATGAACATGTAGCTGCATTTGCCAACTCCTCACCTGCTATCAAATTAGCTATTTACCTGAAACAAGCAGAACTGCTGATCCTGGCACTAAAAGTAAGTAAATTTTAAACTCACCCTCCTAATGGCAATAACTGCCACACTGCCTCATTTATCTCCTTTAGTTGAAAAACAACAAAAAAAACAACTCCCAAACAAACCCCCCTGCCACTTTCAAGTAACCAGCATAAAGCCACATCCTGGAGTTTGCATTCAAAGTCCTTTTTCCACATCAGTTAAGCTTAAAGAGAAGGAAGGCTGCCACAATCTACCAAAAGCAATGCATTTATTTCTCCTTCGTCCCATGGATTTGCTGCAGATATTCCAATAACCAGTAGCTAAAACCTTAAAATTAAGGACCTTGTCATTAAGTGTGGTCTAAGCAAAGAACTAACAAATATGCTGCAGATGGTAACCACAACATGCATAAAAAAGTAGGAAGTGTGGCAAGTCAGTGGGTTATGATCCAGGATGTCTCAACATGACAGACTCATTCTGAGATGCCACAAGAATATTCCCCTGCAGAAAGGCTGTTTCCTCTGAAGCAAGGTCAAACACTAGATATCTCATGGAAGTTAATATACTTGAGTTCTAGGATTTTGACTTTGAGCCAAGTGGCATCTCTGCATGTTTGCTGACTTCCCTCTGTCCTGCAAATCATGGCAACATTGTCCCCGTGTTGAGCTCAATAGTCACTCCACCACTGACTTCAATACATGTATGATTAAATCCCTCAAGCTTTTTTCATAATATATTCTTTACATCAGTGAAAGGATCGATGTGGGGAACACTAATCTAACAACTCTCAGTACAGCCAGCACTTTCTTTTAATAATTAAGAAGCTCAGCATCCAATTCATTGCTGATGGGAGGGCTACTGCTCCGAAAACTATGTACACAATTTCTGCATTCAATTCCATGTATTTCTTCATCACTCATTTAAATTTAAGTTTTCCTGCCAGCAGCTAGAGCACATGTTATATGCATACAAATAGGTGAAATTGCAATTCCTATCACATCTGGCAGAAAAACCATATTTGTGAGGATTTTCTGGCCTTCACATCAGCATGAGTTGGCAACTGAGAAAACATATTTAACATTTTCTTTTTATTTACTAAACTGTTTTGATACAGAAATTCTGCAAAAGATCTGACATCAAATTATCATATTTAAACAATAAATTCAGTGAAGATATGAATTTTATTCAGCAGAGCAAAAACATGCTCAAAACACTTTAAAAACAAAGAGCAACAAACAAGTCCCCAGATGAGTCTCAGCACATCCTGCAAACTGCCTCTTGTGTATATCTACGTTTCTGGCAATTCTATTTCAGCTTTAGAGAAAGAACATGAAAAAGTTTAGAAGAACCAAAGTTTAGAAGGCTGTCAGCAGACACAAAGAAACCTTTCTGTATTTACTCTATCAAGAGAATATCAGCAGCAGCGGTTTATATGATCCTCATCATTACATAGCATTAAAAAAAATCCCAGAAACATTTCAGTGTCTATCCTTGGAGCAAACAAAAATAAAAAAATCCCTTGTATAACTATATACTACTATCAGAAGAGATATTTCAAGTTAGCGCAATAAAATACTCCCAGGATCAAAGCAGGGATTAAAAAATATTGTAAAAATATTAAACACTGTATTTTTTTTCACAACACTGACCTCCTCCAACTCGTAGATGAGTAGAGCCCAGTAGAGACGCACAAAATAGACTGACTGCACCTCTATGTGCACTGAACTGGAGCACTGACTGTGAACGTACATTGCTCAGTACACACACACAAAGTGTCACAGCCCCTGCCACTCTATAACCACATCTTTTTAAGATTTCCAGTTGACTGAGTGAGTAGGTTTACACCTATTTTCTCCACTCCCTTCCCTACACACACCTAAATCCACACATTTCAGCAGGTTATGGTTCTCTGTCCTACAAACTGTGACTACTGGGATATTTGTTTTACTTCATCTTTGCACATGAGGGAGGGGGCAGGCAATAAACTTAGGCATTAATCCTTCTTCTGACTGAAAATGAAGTTTTGTCTCATTGATATCATTGGCTTCATGCTGTGCAGTTCACAGGTTTCTTCATATCTGGGCAACTGGTATGAACTCCCACAGGCAAATAGATCAGGCCCAATTCAACAGGACAGAACAGATTTTAACAGTAGTGCAGAGAAGTTTCAAGAAAGATTTAAAAGAATGATATGTAAGTAAGAGTGACTAGTACTTAAAAGTTTTATCAAGAGACTAACACTGACATGTGTGAAGTCTTCCCTGCATAGCAATTTTCATATGTCAGGACACCACTCAGGACAATTTTAGCAATAAAACGAAATCTCAAGAGGGATGTTGGGATTTTTCCCCTAGATAGGCAACACAACTTACATAAGCAGTAAACAGCATCCTTGACTGTTTTCAAGACTGTTCTCAGGATATTTGTTCAGCTTTTAAGCAGTTCAGACTACTAAGTACGTCTCAGTTTTGATTTTGGGGTATTTAGGATTTTTTTGTGTATATAAATAAATATAAATATTATTCTATAAAGCTGTCTTGATTTTACAGTTACTCTAGCCCATACCTTATCTTAAAAACACAAATATTTGTATGTAAGCCAGTGACATTTGTCTTGTGTTTATTACTCAATACAGCTGGCAATGGCTGCATGAGTAGAAAGTAAAATGGAACAATATTTTCATCAGCTACACAGCAACAAACATAAAACCCACAGATGATTCCTCAGAGCTTTCTTCAATGGGAAAACTCCAGGAGTTTCTTTGACCACTTGAGGCAGAGAGATTACAGATCATTTTCAAGTGTGTAGACTTGACCTTTGTGCTTCTTCTATTAATTTACTTCATGACTTAAGACTGCTTATTTAGCCTCATGAGATGGAGCATTTTGGTATTCAGGTTCTGTGATGCTTCTGTTCTCAAGACTGGAGAACTAAAACCCACTCATACACTGAAAAACTAATTAAAAAACACAAGAAACCTAAACACTCCATTTCGCAAATGGAACTTTTTCTGAAACTCTTCTGGATTACTGCCCTAGCATTATACATTAATTTATTTCATTAGAAGCTTTGAAATATCATAATGGGTGGAACTACAGAAGTGAACAGCTACCATAGAGGCAACATAGAGCAGTCTGCAGAACCTGGCAAAATCAGACTGTAATTTGCAATACTGATAGCTGCAATAATTAAATAAATACATGGGGTTTCCTTAATACTGTGTACAAGTGTATTTGATTCTGTTCTCAACAGTTCTGCTGTACATTTGATCTAAGTCAATAAATCCAGAAAAATAGGAAATTTTGAAGCATGGACTCATTTAAATTTTTTTTTCAAAATTACCTTATCTTAAAGTTGTTATAACTCCCCATGATTTTACATTTATTTAGTGCTTTACACAGACTACAGATAATTAATTCCATTTTTTTCAGGAAGAAAATCTTTGGTCTCAAGCACTACTTTCCAGAAAAGTCTGATATGAAAAACACTGTAATTATTAGAGTCTGAGGTGAGTTTCTGAAATAACCAGGTTTTTGCATACCTAAGTAAATCTTTCATTTCTTTAGCAACATCCACACGTCACTCTGCCTTGCAGAATTATTGCATAATTTATAATGTTATGAACTTTGTAGGTAATTGTTTCCCACTCAATTGATGATGTGTTCTGGAGGGTTGACTGTTCCACTGATACAAAAAATTATTTCCTCTTCATGGTTATCAATGAGTGCCAGGTCAAATAGACAGAAAACTGCCAGTCATCTATCTTGTTTGAATATTGAGAAAAGTGAACTTGGGGGTTTTGGTGATGGGAATTTTGTTTGTTTCTTTGCTTATTTGATTTTTCTTAATACCAAACACCTACAACATGTTATTTCTTTGAACAGAGTCACTTCTGGAAATCTTTGAAAAACATTTTTGAACAAGGAATTACAACAGTTTGTTTTTCAGAAGAGTCAAATGGCAAAAGCTCAGGAATATCTGTTTAGGCAATCCAAGAATTTATCACCTTTCAAGTATATTTTACTTCTTATTTTTCAAATACATAAACAGTTTTCCATTAGCTTTTGTTCTACAAAGCAGGTTGAGAGACATTTGACAGGATGCTCTTTTGTCATCACAGACGTAATTAAAACCACAAAAAAAGAAGCAATTTTTGCAAGCAAATTGCAGTTTCCTATCAAAACCAAGACAAACAACACTGCATTTGCAGAGCTTTATCATCCATCACACATAAGCAAGGGAGGATAACAGAGTAAACACCATACTTTTTATACAGAAGTGCATCCTACCATGAAAAACTGAAAACAAGAATGCCTTCAAAGTACAGTACATCCTTTGTCAGCACAACAATAAAAATGAACAGCAACAACTTGATGCTAGATCTGGCAATGGGGTGGGATGATGTGCTGTTTGCATTGAAAAAGTTGTAGCACTCTCTGTTCAAGGCATATTATTAGGAACACTAAGCTTTCAATAAGGCCAACGAAGAACTCCACAGTACAACTAGTAAGTGTTAGGCTCCAAAAAATGCTCATACAGTGAAAATGCTTGTGGAGTTACTGAAGAATAACAGCACATTTTGATGTATTTTTCCTTACAGCTTCTCTGTAGGCACAGAAAGGCTGTTACATCTGTTTCTAAGAAACTAGAAACAGAATGGGCAACAAGGTGGGTGACTAAGGGTCTGACATGCAAAACTGGAGAGGTATCTAAAGGCTGCTAAAAGATCTAAGCAGTTCAGATACCTTTTAACCATTTAAATTATAGGAGTAGAGCAGTATTTAGAAGATATATATTTAAGTGTTCATTGGTTTTTTTCTTCTTTTTAAGGTAATTTTTTCTGAATTTTTCTTTTACATGACTAAGGGAAGTTTTAAAAGCCTCTGTTGCTGAGCTTTGTCTGCCTGGATGATCTATCTATTACTGAGGAAATAATATCCTGTGATAGTCCTGAACTCTTCTGATGTCTGCCAGGTTGCAGGCAGGGTGTGGTTCTGCAGTTAAAATAGATGGGATGGATATTCAGAGGGTCTGTGCGACTGACACTTTTCAAGAACACAGGAGCTCTGCACATATGGGTGCACCTGTGGTGTAGCAGACAGGACAAAGAGCAGGTGAGGAGTAAAACATGCAAACCTGCTTGCTTTCCTCGAAATTTTCAGATGCAGCAGAGCACACAGAAGGTGCACAGAGCACATTGTTACTGCCACAGTGATTTCGATAGGTGAGCTCCACTGCATTTAGAACAGATTCCATGACCCTCGGCACTGAAATCCTTCTCTATATCAAGCTAAGCTATTTAGGGCTGGCAGCAGAAATGGCATTTCATCCTCTGTGTTCCCTTTCCTTTCTGTAAGGGCTCTGAGCCAAGCTAACTAATCTAACTACCACAGCACAGAGGAGATGAGCACCAGCGCACAGATTGCAAATCAGATCACAGAATCGTAGAATATGTTGAGTTGGAAGGGACTCATCAGGGTCATCAAGTCCAACTCCTGGCCCTGCACAGGACACCCTAAGAGTCACACCATGTGCCTCAGAGCATTGTCCAAACACTTCTTGAATTCTGTCAGGCTGGTCCTGTGAGCATTTCCCTGGGGAGTCTGTTCGGTGCCCAACCACTCTCTGGGTGAAAAACTGCTATGGTACTGCGTGCCCTTGAAAACAAACAAACTCTACTGTTTGGCTTGGAGAATACAGCATACACTAAAGACAGGCAGGAAATTCAGGTAAGATCTGTGAAGGAATACAGGCACGAATTTGCTGAAAATTGCTGTCTGGCCATTCACGGGACACATTAGGAGAGCTGGCAGTTCCTGAGGGAGGTATGGGAGGGCTGTAAAGAGAGCACCTCAGACAAGAGCAGCTAAATCACAGTATTCAGGACTTGGATTCAGCTGAACCATGGTATTTAACATATGAGGATGCCTACTATCTTTTTAAATTAGAGTCCTAGATTTTGCAATGGGTGCAGAACCACATCTGCATGCAGTTGATGGAGCAAACCTTCTCCAGGTATCAATGCTAACAAAGTTAGCCTCCTAAATTTCAAAAAGAAAGATCTTTCTAAATGTAAAGAAAAAAGGAAAAGGCCTATTTGACCAAGAAGCATATCACTGTTCTGGCTAAATCTGCACTACTCAGATAAGGGAGTTGCATTTCAGTAGCCACATGTTTAAATAGAGTTGAGGATTTCCACAGTGTAAGGCATATCAGTGCTAATAACTTGGCACAAGTCAGCATCTGTTATCAGAAAAAACAGCCCATTTGCTTCCATTCCATAAGTTTGGTTTCAATATGCCTCACCTAAATTACATGCAAGACAAATTTGCACCAAAATGATACAAAAATGCCAGTCTATGCAGAGGAGTATTAATAGCAGTGATAGACACAGCACCACAGAAATTAAGGTAAAATATATCCATTTCACTTAGGGATCCAAACCACTGAAAAAAATCAGCACTAAAAGAACTGCCTATAAGCCCCTCCAACTATCCTCCTTAGTGGATTTCACTCAAAGGGATAAAAAAGATTTCTCAGTTTCAAACTGTTACCTCCTGAGTTACTAGTCAGAATAACACTCCAAACCAAGGAAAAATAGCATCCTGATGTTTCAAGCACTCACCTGAAAGACAGGATTCTAAACTGTATCTCTGACACTGTCACCCATCTTAATCTTGGTCATTATTAAGCAACTACAGTTCAGCACTCTATGGTTTGTGTGTATATATATTTGTGTGTGTATATATGCATTTGTTCATCAGTCTCAAAGTCTGCAAACACCTTCCAAAAACAGTATGTTTGATTTTAAACTGCAACATACATTTCTCTCTTTACTCCCAATTTCAGCCCACAGTTATAAAATAGGAGTACTAATCCCTTCTTACCAGTTTCAGGGTTGTGGAGGTTAATTTATTAATGCCCATGAGATTGTCTGAGGTAGCCAAATCGAAAGCCTGGGTAAATGCAAACACATTAGATCAGCAGGAATGCTTTAACTAAACTACAGCCCCAATACATTACTCAATAAAGCAAATCAAAACACTGTTTTAGTGGGAAACCACTACAACAGCCAAAGAATATTTATAGAAGTTTTACAGAAAAAAAAAAAAGTATCAGCATTTACCCGTGCATATACAATGATAACTATTTTCTTAATAACTTTGTATTCATTTTGCTGAATTTCTTTGTTCCATTTTAAAGTCACTCCCTCCTAGCTAGGCCTACTTAAAATAACTGAGAAAACCAAGTTTACTTCTCAGTATTCACCACAAAGTTTACTGCAATTTACAATGCAATTAAGGGCTTTTGTTTAGAAGAGCCAACTCTGATTTTGAAGGTATGGTCAGGGTGTTCACAAATACAGAAAGGTTATTGTACTACCTGTCTGCATTAAAGTATAGGAAAAGGACAGAAAAGATTTAGACTCATTTAAATTAATGATTGGTATGTAGCTAGATGTATCACAATATCTCAAACACATGGCAAAAGTAAAAAAATACTAATAGGAATGTTCTCTACTCCAATGCTCTTTGATTAAACAGATAAACATATGATAGGAAAAAGGCTGTAGGTATAGAAATGATACAGTGAAATACCCAGGGTTTTTAAAAAAAATATTTATCTTAAGGAGTACATGTGATAAATCTTCTTGACAATACAAATTCAGTGTTAGCTCATTGTTACATATAAAGTCAGCTGTGCTGTGGACAGAATTAATTCTTACCCTTCCCTCAATATAGTTTAAATCTGCTGGTGTTTGACTGAGTTAAATACCAACAGTAACTGAGCCTTGCCCTTCCACACACAAGTTTTGAGTGTGCTACCTGAGGCACAGAGACGTGTTGTAACTGATCTGGGACCTCCAGCAACCACAGAGACTCTCACAAGTCCCTTGTCCTGGTCTCAGCTCTGTGCTGAAGCCCCCAGCCGATGTGCAGTGACTGGGGAGCTCTGGTGAGCAGGGTGAGGCTGGAGCAGTGCCCAGAGGCAGAGCCTGGGGTTAAGCTCTGGTCCAGCCATGGGCCCAAGGTAGCAGTGGGCACGGCCAGCCATATCTTGCTTCCAAGTTGCCTGCAAGGAGCTCTGCTCTACACTAGAGCCACTTCTTATTCTTATTTGTGTATGTAAAAATCTCTGTGGGCCTCACTCTAAAAAAACGTTTACAGAACTAATTAAGTGGAAACTGCTACTGACCTTTTAATACTAATTATTTCTGACAGTGTTCTAGAATAATTAAAACAGGAAGAGTGGAGCTCTCAAAGAAAACAGCTGTAGTGTGCTGAAATGCTATACCTTCCACAGCTGCCTCTCCTGCCCCGCAAGGACTTTTTCAGCCACAAATGCCTGTACAGAGCAAAGTCACCACACTGGTCTCTATTCCTGCCTCCTCAGTGCTCGGCCCAGGAAACAAATGCAAAATGCCCCTTTGTTCTGCTAACAGCTTTACTGACTACAAGGAAAACTGAGTTTGGGCTGACTCGAACCAGGGACTGGCTGATCTTGCAAGATGGACATTAGAGAATCAGATTTACTCTGTACTTCAGAAAAAAAGCAATTCCAGCAGCATCCCTGCCCCCACCAACCAAAGCATCCAGTCCATAGCACAGCCACATCAAGGAAACTAGCTCTAAAGCAGAGAAACTGAACAAAGCAGTAAACCCTCACATTTTTAATGATGTACAGCAATTACACAGGAACCAAAATTTCTTTATGTCAGTAGATTGAGTAAAAGCCAAAAGGACCACTTATTCATTACTACTTTGCAGTCATTTCATACTTTGTTGAACAACTTAAAAGCCTTGAGAGAACAAACAACTGGCAGTTTTGCTTTGAAAGGTTAAGCCCAAAAGGGAATTGGAGCCTGAGGCAATAACTTTACTTTCTGAAAAATATACATTCTGTGGATTGTAATTAGAGCTGTGGAAATAACTGTTTTGTCAGCCCATAGGCCAAAAGAAAAAAGGGGAAAATAATTCATTCAAGGTCAGCAACACTGCCTCTCTGTACAATCATGACAGAGCAGAAATGTCCCCAGTCAGGAATAAAAGCTCCATTCGCATGGGTGGTCACTCGTAGACCTAGGTAGGATTTGTCATCTAGTCCATCACGTTCTTTCTGCTCAGAAAACACCCAGGTTCCTGAGGAGGCCATGACTAAAACACTTTAAAATGTGTGTATGATTGTTTTCCACTTCATTATTCATTTGCTCTCTTCTGACTTCTCCCACCTTTCCCCTTACAACAGCAGCTGCTCCCCAGTCTACTGTTTAGGTTTCTTGCTCCTCACTTTTTAAATCAGTATAGATTTCAGCTCAAAAAATGGGCTGAGATGCACACTGCTCATTGATCTGAACATCTGCAAGGACTAATAACTCCCACAGCATGGGATGATGCAAGCATGGGATAAGATGACCATCACAATCAAATTATTTTGACTTTAGGTTTCTTATTTTGCTCCTCCTTCTTGCTGTTAATGCAGCAAATTTATTTGATTTTGTTATTTTTATTAGAAGCAAAGATCCATCTCAAATTTCCTCTGGTTTTCAATATTCGTGTCATTAAATTTTTCTCCCATTCTTCAATTCTACTGCTTAAATGCCAGCATAATCCAGAGCCTGCCACTGGATGGAAAGAATGTTTAAGAAAAGATACAAAAACTATGGGCTTATATGAGCACTGTCAACAACTGTGAACCCTTATTGTGACTCTACCTTTATCCAAATAGCTGTTCCTGGAAGCATCCTTGAAACCCTGCTTGTAAATACTGCATTAGGGCTTCTAAAATATGTGAAGAAATTTTGGTTAGTCCATGACATGAACTTTCATTCTTTATTCCTCCACTAGGGCACTATACAGATGTAACTCATTCTTTATACTTGTTTTTTGAATGAGAGAGGATGTTCTTCCAAAAAGACTTAATCTGATCGTTATTTGAGCAGGATGAGAGGAGAAGTGAAGAGCTGTATAAATCTTAGTGAGAAGCCTGGTCCCGATACAGAGACTGAATTTGTTCAACTACAGAAAAAAAATCGGTAAAAGTTTGGTCTGTGGAGCACCACATGTAAAACAATTTCATATACAGATTTTAATTTTGAAACTCACAAAATTTTGGTTCCTTCTCAAGTTTCAACCTGTTCTGCTGCTGCTGGGTTTTTTTAATCCACAGCCTGTAAAGTCAAGTGCCAAATCTATACAGTGCCATGTCCTCAGACACCATTAGTATTTCAGCCTCCAGCACTCCTAAGGTTATATGGTTTCCTCTGCAAAATAAATTACAGCTCCTGTAAGCAGCTACTTGTTGGTAGAGGAAAAAAACCAAAGAAGTATCAGTTATTTAGGAGAGTCACTGTTTACCAAGGAGACAGCTGCTCAGCAAAGTTGAAGATGTTTGACACCATCATGGAGACAATCATCAAGAACAGAAGTTTTAAACACACTTCCCAGTGTGGTAAGTAATCTGTGGATATTTGATCCAGCTTTTATAGAAAATACTGCACAAGATACGCTTTTACTCTTGTGATATAGAATACTGAACAGCATTCAATAAGTTTTTCACACTGCTAACCTACAGGGCAATGCAATGTGAAACAAACATGTTTTGTTCCAAATTCCTGATCTATGTTATCCCCAAATGCTGAAAAGAAAATCAAGGGTACCAAGAAATATTTTCCTCATTGTTAAATATTCTCTTTATACACTAACAACTATTTGCTTACTAAGGTGAGAAAATATCCCTGCTCTCCAAATGGCATTACATTTGTTCATAGGTTAGAAATTAAATAATAAATGTGGTTTAACTGTCATTTGGTTTACATAAACATAAGTACTTATGAGTGAAAAGCAGTGCACCTTTATTGTAATTACAACACTCTTAAGTGTATAATTAAAAGGAAATACAGCAATCATTCTCTTGTTTCTACATAAAAATCAATAAACATAAGAATAAAGAAAGATTTTTATAGGATCACTACATGAATTGCAGCACTCTACTTTCTTTGCAACTGATATATTTCTATGACATACTTTATTAAAATTTGTATGTGTGCTTATTTGTATTTAAAATTCTGTTCCAAAGTAACTTCAAGATGGATGCCCATGGCAGCAAGCTCCTTTAACTTTGAAAAAACAGTAGAATAAGGAGTTTGGGATTAATTTTTATCCAGTATTTGAGTACAGAGACTTTGTACATCCAAGTTACGCCCTTAATCCTAGCAGGCATTTTGAGGAACACATACTCTTGCAACAACTCATTTGATCTGATGAATTTTATTCTCTTCAGAAAAAAATTGCCACATATCTGTGCCACATGAAAGCTGGAAAGTGCTGCAGGGTTACCTCATAATAACAAGCAGCAATGAAACCCTGTAGTTTCATCCTAAAAACTTCTAAATATATCTAAAAAGATGACAAAACACATAAAATGCTATGCTGGAATGGCACAGCATCAGGTGTGAGTTGGCAGGGACGAGACCAAAACACCAACAGAGGCACAAGGGCATCATGGCAGCCTAGTAAAGCAGCTGTGATTCAGTAAGGCCTGCATAAATTCCTAATAAATAATTGATTTAAAAATAATTAAACAAACACAACTGTTTCAAAAATGAGAATTATACTTTGATGAGAAAAGTAATGTGATATTACATGTTCACCTAGCTGAACTCACATATTTTCCTTTACCTTAAAAACCTTAAACTAAGTAAGAAAAGTCTTCCTAAATGAATAAAATCTACTCTAGGCACATTCAGAAGAAATCCCCTTCATTAAATTCAGCTTCTTCACATCTATGACAAAGCTGAAAGCCACTATATCTTTCACTGTTTTTTTGCGTAGCAGAAGTAAAACTAAATTTTGAGCCAGACGAAGATTTTTGAAGTTCAGATCTGTGATTCAGACCTATCTCCTATTACATGCTCACAAGTAAGTACCATCATATGAAGAGGAAAACAGCAAGAATTATAAAGCAATGGGATTTCCTTCATTAATCTTTGAGAGCACTGAGGCAAGAACAATTCCATCCTGCAGTGCCTCAGACAAATTGTCTAAACTTGTGAGATTAGTGCTGGTTGCAACATCTTCCTGTTAATAATTTTCTGGATTTCTATCTGTATTAATACTTCCAGTGAAATTAATTAAAAGAGTTAGAAATTTATTAAAAGATGATATAACCAAATTAAAGACTATCAATTAATAATTAACTAATTCATCATTAGCCTGAACTAGTTGCATTTACAATATTATTTTAGTAGATTCACTTCACTTTTGAAAAAACCAATCATATTGTCAAGAAATTTCACAAAATTACTGAACAGAAGCACTCTATTATGGCAGCAGCCTCATTAATTCACTCTAGGGACAAAGAGTTTTAATTCACTTTAACAGAACAATAATCACAGTTGAAGCATATGTGTATATAAAAATTCTTAGTAGCAAGACCTTAGCTTTGTATTTTTACCTCAGGTTCTGCCTGGTAAATGATGAAAGATGATTTGTACAAGCTGTTCACTATTGGAATAGTTAACAACCATTTTTCTTCAACTTTTATTTGCTGACATCCAATTTTAAGCACAAAAAATATGACAGTTTGCCTAAAACATGATCCTGAAAATATACACACAATTACTTGAGTCCTTGGATATTGAAGAAGTTGTTTGTAAGCATGTGGTTTAACATTAAAGCAGACCTACAATGTTGCATAAGACTTAAACAGTGATGACTTACCTTATTTAGGCCTGAGTTTCACTTCTGCTTTGTCTTGACTGAAATGTGGAGCAAAAGGAGCTTCAAGGGCACCTGCAACACCCATTTAACAAATTCAGTAAGCAGAGAATTAACATGGTCCTTGAATTTTCAAATTATTTGCTGAATTGTGATCTGATTATTACATTTTGCAGGAGTTCAAACTTACCTACATAATATATGGCATCAAATTCTGCTCTTACCACAAGAGCCAGACGGAACAACTTTTTTTCTCTCAGACATGAGGACACGCAGTAATTTGCTAGAAGCAGCAGGATTGGGCAACAAATAGTTCTCTCTGGGCATGAGCTGGGATGAAGGGGGTCAACAGCACTAGGTTGCTTTGAGCCCACTCAGAAGTTCTTTATTTGGCAGCAGAACTGGTTTCTCCTGCCTCAAGGACGCTCTGCAGAACAAGATCTCATGGGGAGTAGAGGGAGGCTTGGGAAGATCAGCAGTGCTCCAGGGAGCAAATAATGCTTCTGGGATATAAGAGAGAGTACCAGGGGTAGAAAGCATCTCTTGCCTTGTTCCTTTCCCTTCCCAAGGCTGACCTCTCTACTGCCATGTATGTTGTTCCTCTTTTTTGAATGAATAAAACATCTACTGCTACATCCAAGGTCTGGTTCCCACAAAGAATTTATCCTATTTCTTTGCCTCCTGTCTTCTGTGCCTCCTTACATATGCCATTTCTCCTATGCCTGTCTTCCTAACTGTATGAATTAGAGAACAGATTAGGGTCTAGAAGCAGTGAAGTTTGTACCATATACCATATCTGCTCTTCTTGCACCACTCTGTTAGATTTAAGGCAAAGGCTCTTACACTATCACCCCTTTCCTGTTCACAGAGCAGCAGACTAGCAGCACACCAGCAAACACAACACTGCTTAAATTGGGTAAGTACCTACCTCCTGCTACTATACTCAAAAATAGTTCTGATTCTACCTGGAGCTTGTCTTTAACATATTTTTAACAGCAGAGCTCTTCAAACAGACAAGTACTACACACTCTGGGTGCATGTGTCAAGAGATGAATGGAACAGTGGTTTCCTACGTACAGATGTATTAATAATTTTTGCTTCCAAAGCAGACAAAAAAAAATTATAATGGCCTCTCCCTCAAAGCACCTCAGGACAGAAAGATTTCTAGAAGTTGTGTAAGTTCTTCTTTCAAATTGAACAGTTTGGCCTTCAGAGAGAACATCAGACCAGATACCTTTTCTGCAGCTATGCTTGTATGAAGGTAAACCAGTCATAATTATTCCCTGCAACACTGGTGGGCTTTTATCTGCCTTTCTCTTATTCTACTGTAATTGGTTGCTGTTTGGATGCTCAGTTTTTTTTCAAGAAACAAAAAAGTAGATCCAAGTTGAAAACCATATCCCTCCCTTCACCTCAGGGACTACTCAGAATGTTGGTTAGAGGAGGGTTTACTGTGCATGCTCATTATTTCTATATAATGATTACCTTCTTCTGCCAGGGCTATCTACAGCTACAGTTTAATTTAATTAGCTAATTAAACCCAGGTTGCCCCAAATCCTGCAAATCTCCTGCAAACCAGAAGTTCAGGAAGCTGAGTTACCTGATTTGACTCTGCAGTGATCATATGAGAAAGCACAGGCTTAATTAACAGTGGAATAATCATTTGGTTCTATCCATGTTCATTAACAGTCTCAGTCTGTCTGTTAGGGACATCAGGTAGCACATTGTAAGACCCACAATATTCTTGTACCTCATCAGGAAAAAAGAGAAGTAAAAGCAAAATCCAAGAAAATCCACCCACATAGGTTCTTTTTAGTATTTTCCCCAAACAGCAAACACTGTGTTAGCTGAAAGGATGAATGTATGTGACAGAAAACTCTGCTAACATTGCAGAGAAGCAAAATGAGTCTGAAAAAAAATGGTACCAATTAACACCACTTTGTCAGTCTCTTACAGCAGGTGTGGTACTAGATGCCAACACAGCCTGAACGTCGCACCTGCTTAGGTCTAATTAATACCATTAAGGGATTAGTGTTTAGCTCACACACACAAATACACACAAAACATGGATCCCTGTGATGTGCTTTAACTTTAGGGCTTCAGTGTAAGTTTTCAATCTCATTTTATGGACAATAAAGGCTGAAAAGAATGTAGATGGGCTGGTTTCAGCACCTGAAACCGCTTTTCCTAGAAGAGATCACTTGACTTCCTGCCAGTTGCAGTGCTGCCATCAGTATGCTAAATGTACCATGTGTCTTCTTAAAATAGAAGCAGCTTCTGCAGCCCTGGCCCAGCAGGCAGCATCTCGGTTGTTCTGAGCTGATTCATCTGATCAGGTGTCAGAAGCTGAATATCAGACCTAAGCTTCTTCCCCAGCTAATTGGGATGACAGCACTGCTCATTCCCTTGGCCATAACAAATGAGCAGCAGTGGAGGAAACATGATTCAGGCCACCACAACACACCAGGTCCAAAGCGTGGGAATTGTCTTTATAACTGGAGATGACCAAGTCCTACTAAGGAGCAGAACAATTCCCAGGAAATACATATATATTTTTTCAGTATCAGAAAGCCAGATTCATAGTACATTATGTAAGAACCACTTACAACCCATTTCTTTCTCCCTTATCCCCTGGGTGATTTATAAGTCAGAATATGACAAAGCTAATGGCCAAAATACACAGAAAAAGTCATGCACAAGGTTCCTGCCACAGTCATGTGGGAGCAAAAGCCTTGTGTTTAAAATAAGGGATAGCCTCTCTGCTGGAGAGAAGAGTAATATTCAAGAAAACTGCATTTCAGCTCATCTAATTGACCTAGTGGCAGCAGAAAGGCAAGACAAAAATATGGGTGAAAGAGAAAAAAAGCAAGGGAATCAATGGCATGTATTCTTTGACTACCTACTCTTTTGTGATTAAGAAAAAAAAATAGGAATATACTGATGCCCTAATATGCAATGGTTCTCAAGCTCTATTCACTCCATTTTCTCCTGGGCTTTCAGGAACTGGCTGATTTACAGAGATATGGAGACTGTTTTAGTACTAAAGGTGCAAAAAACAGCAAGATAATTGTAATTCTAGTCATTTATTGCTATTGCTTTGAATGTTCTTTAGTGTTACAATCAAGAAAAACAAGCCATAAACATCTGCATCATTTTTTTTTGTTGGGTTGGAGTTTTTTTAAAATATATTTCTCCCTAAAGCTAACGGAATCCATCAGCAATAATGAAAGAGAGAATTGTAAACATCTTTCTGATGACTTTCAGTAATCTGAGACAAAGAAACAGGCAACAAAAAGGTCTTGGAAATAAAAGCAGAGAAACATCCAAGACTTTCACCAGCACAGCCCATTTGGATATTGCTTCTCTTAGACTGTTAGCCAACATTAATGAGAGCATTAAATAGCAAGGGAAAACAACAAGAAGAAATCAAGTCCCAATAAAAGCCTCAAGAAAGAAGGCCATTGATAAAATGGGTATAATGACACATTATCATCCAAGGTCAGACTGAATGTGTAAGCCCCTCATTGCAACAGGTAAACAGACCACATTCCAACACAAAGCCCAGACAGTCAGCAGCTTTCCCCATGGCAAATACACCAGCCAGCACAAAAATAACAGTCTTTACACACCCTGCTAGCCTTGCTCTTACTCGGAAACTCTCCATTTCTCATGTCCACATCAGCAGGTACAGGGTACTCCAGCTACACAATCTGCTGGCTTTGATGGTGTGTACAACTGCAGGTTCTTTTGCCCATTACTGACATACTCTGCCACCCCTTAGAAGTGATCTCTCTTCCACTCATGAAATAGCAGATCACAAAATCTGAAAAGACTATCAAAGAAAGGACTTTGAGTTCTTATGCTGCTTATGCATATTTCCCTTTCCCAGCTAGAGCTGGCAGCAGACAGGCTTAATTCAACTCCCCTTAACTGCACTGGCAGCTCACTTAGATTCACTGACTTCAGCTGGAGCAGAATTAAGAGAACAGTGGATAATTCAAAGCTTAGAATTCTTTTTCTCCCAAAATGTGTGCAATGAATCTCTTCAACCTAACTCATAGGCATACCTTGGAACTTACTGCTTTTCCTATCATGAAGGCAAGAAAGGTGTTAATGTTGATGTTTGACACCTTTTAAGATTTTCCTTCTAAAATATTTATCAGTACAATTCCATGGAGAGCTGCACATTATTGTGTAGTTTTAGGATCAGCTTCTAGTAGTAGTTTGGGAAAATTACAGCTAATTAATATGAATAGCGAATTTGCTCTCATGTTCAGTCAGCTGCAAAATTCTATTCTTCATTTAACATGAAAACACTGATGATTTTTCTACCAGGGAGCAAATATAGGGCCTTTCCCAAAGAGCTTTAATGGATGAGATGAAGGATAAATGTCTGAAATAGATAAAGGAAAAAAAAGGCGGGGGGGACGGGGGGTGGGAAGGGAAAGAAGAGAAGGAAAGCAAAGGCTTGCTGTTTTTCCCAAATGCTGGTGTTTGCAGCAAGATATTGAATTCTTCTAAGACACAAATTATGAGTAATTAGGACAATTCTCATGTCCTTCTTGTGCCTATATAGCACTTATGAAAAAAAGATATATTTCTGTGACAGAACATAGAGTTCCTGTGCTTCACCAGAATAAATAAGGAAGAAAACAAAGCACACCAGTGCTCTTTGGAGACTGTGTCTCTCTTGTATGAATTCCAGTTACCTAATCAGCTCATTTTAAGGCAAATGACTGCAGGTAGCAACCCCACATGGAGAAAATAATCCCCAAGCATGGGAATGCACAACAGAAATTCAAAACTAGTAGCTGGACATTCACTTGAATACTGCATTAATAAAATCTTGCTAAGATTGATAAGATTATCAATCATAACATTGTTAATAACATTGCTTTGGTCAAACCCTAGGTTTCCTATTAATTTATTTTCTAGATAAATCTGCTGTTGATTTGCATGAAAAGTTACTACATGGAGAAACCCTTTGGGTTTCTTTTCTTCAGCTATTACGTGTAGCTTTCAAATTAACACACATGCCTTTTCTTAATTCATTTTATCACTTATATGTAAAGAAAACGAATATTTTGAGACAAGATCTACTGATTCTCCCAAGGAACAAATGCATTTCACGGCTCTGACTTTAGGTCCATGTTTGAAGTACAACACACTGTGCAATAATTTTGAACAACAAACAGAGCAACCGAGGTACAACAGACACAGAATAAGCTTGTTCTAACTCAGGTAACCCCATACAGGGATGTTGCAGCCTAAATTGCAGAACAAGCACTGCCAGCCTCATATAGCACCCCAAAGCCCCAGGCTATCCATTGCCACTCATTGGTGAGGAAATCCAAAGTATCTGGCTTTGGGATAGCTCAGGGAGGCCTTGAGCCATTTTCTCTTTGTACCTCCCATTTCAGAACAGCAAAGCCCCTATGCTGGAGATCTCCTGGAGCAAAACCTGAACAGATCTACACTGGAGCTGGCTGCAGCTTGTGGCTCCACAGGGCTAAAATGCATTGTTTTGCTTAATCCTCACTGCACAGATGCTGTTGCAGACATTAAGTTTCGATAATCTAACTAGAAAATGCTTATTGTCAGCTGTGGTGCCAGAACACTGAGGGAGTGAAGCAGAGGGAGAATAACTAATTTAAAATGCTGACTCCAACTTCAGTTCTGGCTTGCTCCTCTCCTTTTCTTCTTTGTTTGCATTACCAAGACAAAATAAGATTTTTGTGTGTGTTTCTAGTTTTTGCTCAACCACACTTTTGAGAGAAAGGAAAAAAACCTATTCTTCACCTACAAAATTCACTGGCTGATGAGAAGGATGCTAATGGTATCCTATGGCCTGTTGAGAAGATGAACAGCAGGATTCACTTCACCCACACACACATGCAGTAAAGATTCTTCTCCCATTTTTTCTTTATTACCAACCAGTGACAAGCCCACATTTCTCTCTCTAGGTCAATTGGGATGGCTTAGGACCTTTGACTCAACAAAAAGTAGTTGAAAATCCCGTTTGGCTTTTCTCAAGCTTTCAGAAATTATATTAAAGTGTCTTTCTGCTTTTGCTCCTCTATAAATTTGTAGAGTCAGTGCTACATCATTTTCCCCACTTTCATCAAAGAAATAGGAATGCAGCTATCTTTCTTCTTTTTGTGGACTTGACCCTTTGGAGAAGAGAGTTATTTACACCATAGTATTCTAAAATTATGAAAGTTTCCTATCTCATGCCTCTTGTAGAGAATGTGAGGTGTTCTTACCTAATACAAATACAAAATCTGCAGTTTGGGTATTTCCATGTCTTAACATGCTGATAACAAGAAATTGTGATTTTTTTCCATCTTGCACCAGAAAAAATTGTACTGCTATTGTAGCAAGTAAATGGAGTTTTTGTTTTGTTTGGGTTTTTTTTTTAGCTATATAACCATGCCTGTATGTTGTGTTGACTCGAAAGGAATACATGAACAGAAATAATACTTTGTGTATTTCAGTTGTGTGTGGCCATACAAATAGAAATTAATAAAGGTCATGACTTGCAAAAAGCATCTTATCACTAGTTTAATGAAGTATATAGGATCCTAGGCTAGTGTTATTCTGCTTTTCCATTATAACCAAAGAGAAATAAAAATGCATACTTTAAAACCCATTAATGTTTTTCTCTCAAGCACATACATGCACACATCCTGAGACCAGAACCAAAAAACTCTGCTGATCCCAACCTTGTCATGTTCTATGAAATCTTACTTTAGTTGTTATTTTTGTAGACTATCTCTGCACCCATGTAGCATTTTTCTATAGATATTATGGATTTCTGTGGCAAAACATCACGGACACTTCCCTGACAAGAGCTGGTTTTCAAACAAATATCTATTTCAGAATGGGAATATGGCAAAAAGAAATTTTCCCCCTTTTGCTTCATGGCATGTTTCATTCTGAAACCCTAATCTATTTTCCATGATAGCAACATCACTGAACTTGAGTTTTGCTCTTGTCCATATGACTGGGAGGGAGATAATGAAAACAAAGCCCAAAAACAAACATCCACCACCACAAAAAAAACCCCCAACAACCCACAAACAAAAAACCACTAAAACTCTGCATTAACCCTAAACTAGTAGGGTTTCCAGGCAACTCAGAATTTTGCTTTTCACCTTTACCACAGGCTTTTACTTCAAAAAAGAGCAAACTGTTTTTAACTGTGGCATCAAAGCAAAGAGACAAGTCCTGAGATGACAGGTAATAGTCTTTCCAGGGGAGACCTTTATAACACAACATAATGTCTATAACCTAAAAATGTAATTTAACAGAAATAATACCCTTTCTTTAGTAAAAACTGCCAAAATTGACTTTCCACAAAAGAATTCAGAAAGCACAGCCTCTTAATTTAGAGTCATTAGCAGTACACTAAGCCATTAATTTGAGGAACTTTTCTCTGTTTCTCCCATTAGTGGAACAAGCACCCAGTAATCAGAGAATATTTCCAAAAGTTTTCCTACTAATTTCTCAGCAGTCTGAAGGGCCTCCGTGTGCAAACTGTGGAAGCCTCAACACAGAGCAGATTAGCTGTGCTGATATGGAGGAGCAGGCTCTGTACATGGATACTGCAACAGGAAAAAACCCAAACCTATTTCTATTTCCTTCAGCAAATACTTTATTGCATCTTTTTCCAAATAGCTTATTTAATAACCAGATTCACACAGTTAGAGTTTTCCAATATTTCATGGAAAAATAAACCCTAAAAATATTTGGGTTTCTTCCTGGCTCACTTTGGTATGTTGTTTTTGAAGTGCATTTCTGAGGACTGTAGTAGAACCTTTTCTTAAGATGTATGGCTGGCTGGTCAGCCAGGGACAGTGCTTTGCATTGTCTGTCTAGCTATATCCACTAAGATCTATCCAGTGAGAAGGATTTTCTTACATAAGGTAGTCTTTCCAGAACTAAAGGTGTATATGAAATAGTTCCTCCATTCTCAAAAGCAAGGATTAGAACTTCACATTCTTGCATGAAATTGACCAACAACTTGGAAACTAACCCACCTTGCCATGGAAAAGATCACAGGGCAGAAATTACCTGTATCATGTAAGTGGGACATGTGAAATTAAGCTTTACAGGTAAAGTAAAAAAAACCCAAACCACAAACTAATCATTACAGGTTCATGTCAGAGATAAGGATTACCTAAATGCGTGTATAATTCCTGCCTCTTTAGTACATACATGTACATACTCACTCCAATACACAAGAGGATCACAGAATCATTTCCACACCACATACATTGTCAAACAAAGCTATTTGATTTCATCCAGGGAACTGGAGAGTCTGCTTTAAAAATACCTTAAATGATAAAGACTGCCAAAATCAGTAGTCTTTTTGGAGTTAAAAAAAAAAAAAAAAACAAAAAAACAAAACAAACAAACAAAAAAAAAAACAAACCCACATGCAAGAAAGCTAAATAAATGCATTAAGACTATTCTCCCTTTCACCTACATAATATGCACTGTCACTTTGCAATGAACAGATAAAAAGGATTAAAACCACATCTGTTTTCCCCACAGACTAAGAAGACTGCTGAAAGGCAAAGTAGAATCTGGCTTCCCTACGTGTCAGCTCTCCATACAATGTATGCAAAACATCCCTGTAGCAACAGGGCAACTGTGATGAAAGCTGAATGCCAACCTTCCAGCTGAAAACAAATCTTACTGGGAAATTAGCTGTAAGGGACACCACAGTTACTATGACTGTCTTTGTTTATCACATGCCACTCTATTAATTTGTTACACAATCACTACACTACTGAAGCATAATTTAAAAGTACGTGTTTGTTTTTTTGCAAAAGCAAGAAATACACGTATTAAAATATTTTTGGTTTTGAAGATGTTTGATAGTTTGGAAGATAGCACCCAACAGCACTTGGTATTTAAAGAAGAGCCTTTCAAACCATGGTGACATCTTGCATGTATTAGTATTTATTAGTATGTACAGGGCAAGGTCAGCACAGACAGCAATACTTCATGTTTCCAAATACCAGCCCACATACAGGTATAAGAAAATCACCTTAAAATATCTACCAGGAACATACAGCTTCTTAACCCCTCCAGCAGAACCAGACTGATGTCTGCTGAGCTGCAGTCCTTCAGCGTAAAATGTCATAGTGGAGATATTTACATCCTGTCTGGCACCAAGACTGGGAGCCTTGTGGAAGAGCTGAGGGTTTGCACCATCTCAGCATCAGCCCGTGAGCTCCCTGAACGTCACGATGAGTACTTAGTGACAGTGAGAGTTCTAAAGGAACTACTGGCTTTTTCCTTGATGTCAGCTAAAAATTTACCAGGATATTATTGCAAACATGGTAAGATCCTTGTTCTGAAAAGTTTCTCTGATCCTTGACAGCATTTGCTCAAAAACTTCTCCAGCTTAACACAGAAATGCTCTTAGGTCTGTAAGCCAGGCAAGAGTGACCATGAGCTGTGCCATTAAGAGAATGGTAACAGCATTTGATGCCAGGAATTCTTGTCTAGTCTAATACTATTCCATTTCATGCTTTTTGAGCTTGATGCACAATGTTTCTTATTTGTGAAATTGATTGCATTATTCCTCTGGAAACATTCAAAATATGTCCAAAGCTGCAGCACAACTTACTGAGAAGAAATACAGTGAAACAGTCTAGCATTTTATACACAAATGACAGGTAACTTTGAATTTAACCATGCACTTGTTAAACAAATATGAAGAATTGCCTTTATCATTTATTCTTGGCCCTTTAATTTTGCTCTAAATTTGTCATTGCTGGGTATAAGAACATGCAGCAAATCTTGCTTTTCCCATTGTCAACTTAGACAACAGAAGAAATTTAGGGATTTTAAATCAAATTTATATTTTCTCTTTTTTTTTTTTTTAAGAGAGAAAGCCTCTAGATTCAGCTCTGACCACACACCAATTTCATGTTGAATAAAGACAAAAAAACCCTACAAACTTAAATTATCACCAGCACTCAACAATTTTTCTTCTCTGAAGAATAAGATTTACACCTAAATTTGTGGGGACTGGGACAGTGGTTGGATTGGGGTTTTTTGGCATGTTTTGCAGAAGCCAAAGTACAAAAGGAAGCCAAAGACTGAGGAAGGTGGGTGGAGGCTGTGAAATAGTCTGTCCATGGGATGCTTCTGTATGACAGCCAAAAGCCATAGGGCTATTTTCTGGTTTCCATAATGGTTTCCACTCCTGCCTTTCACTTGTAAAACTGACAGCACAAATGGGGCCCCTCCACATTGGACTTTTCATAAGTATTTGGGATACTAAAGAAGCAGTTCTGTGAGGGTACTGTGCCATCACAGAGACCAAGGATCTCTCCTGAGCTCCATCTGACACAGTGCCCTTCGGGAAGCCAAGAGCTTGCAAAGCCTCTTCCAGTGTAACCCACCACACATAGCAGTCTTAGACAAAAAGCAAAAAACCCTTCCTCTTTCAGCCAACGCATCAATTTAGAGGCAGCAGCTTCCATTAATGTTGTCAGGAAGTATCAAAAGGAATGAAGGCACCAGAATAGATCAAACATCCAGCTATGTCTTGCTGAGAGCTATATATACACTCCAGAAAGGGGTACGGCTGGTCAGAAGAGCAACAGAAGGCAGCACAGGGTGGGTCAGGACACAAGCAAGGCTTTTTAGCAGGTGGTCTAAAGACTTCAATGAGCACCTGAGCCTGAATACACCTTTGGCAGCCCTCAGAAAGAATCAGTTCCTCGTAATCCTGCCAAAATAGGAAAAATAATAAAACTGAGTAAATGAATTGGAACTATTAATAGGGTTTTAATTTTTTTATTTTGACCTTGTATGAGGCATAAGCCAGGAGCTACAGTTTCTACCTCTCACACTGTTCTTGCTTTCCCCCCACACACTACTTTAGAAAGCACAGCACAGATGCTTTCCCAGCAGTGTCTTGTTCTGCTGCCAATTCCTTTGTCTTGCTTGCACTGTCACTAACTGTACTCTTCTGGGGGGTAGCTTTTGCTGTTCCTAACAAGATGTATTTCACAAATCACAAATTAAAGCACTGCAACAGGTCTCCTGACATGAACAGAAAAATTGTGCTTGGTGGAGCATGAGCAGAAAGGAGGAAGAGATTCATTGCCACCAGACATATACAACTGGAAACAGGACAACTGCTGAAATAAATTTTAAAACCCAGTTATCTGGGAGCTCTAGAAGAAATGCCAAAGAGTTTGCCTTAATATAGTAGTGAAGACAATGGTCATGGCATACATGCTACTTCATGTCTCTGCAATCTAGATGAATCACTAAGATAGCTATGGCATGCCTAATTGCTTTGAGTCACATTGCTCTCAAAATATTTCGCCACATTTCATAAAAACATGGTGAAATATTTAAAACACTCCACACTCCTGTTAAATGGGAGTTACTCTTCCTTAAGTCCTTAAGTTATTTCTACAAATGGGAAGTTTAATATCTATAATATCAACAGCAAATTAGTCTCTAGCTAAAATATTTTAAAGCTACTCAGTTTATTGAATGTAAATCTAAATGAGCTACTTTGTTCATATCAATTCAAGGAAAAGAATAATTTGTTACGTGTGTTTTGGGATCTATGTTAATTCTCCGAAGCATATTGTGAAAGTTATCCCAGATTCCTTATTAGCAAATTTAAATAAAGCAGCATTACTTATCCTGTGAAGATCCTTTTCCATCTGCACGTTCTATGATGCTACTTTCTATACTACAGGTTTCCCATTCATATTTATATATGTAGTATAACACTTCGAGACCAAAACCAAAAGAAAACCCAATCAAAAACATACAATGCACTAAAATTCCTCTTAGGTCATAACATAATTAAAAATAAGAGAATGAGTGAAGACAAACACTGTTAGATCCACAATAATGTTATTAGGTTAAGGACATGACAATTAACAATCCATTGTCTGTGATTTTATGGTCTACAATAGTTTATTGTTGTTAGAGAAGTAATTGAAGGAGCTCTGCTCATATAATTGCACACAGGGATGCAATGGTATAGATGAGCATTTGTTTACTGCCTGAGATAAGTCACCCTAACTAAGTACACTCAGGGTTCCAAGAGCTGTTGTGGGCTCAGCCACAAACCAAAACCAACAAGCACTATGCACACACTAACTTCTTTAGGCTCCCTGCAATTACCAGAGTCAAGAATTGGCTCTTTGTGGGTACTAAATAAAGTTACTCTTTATGGCACTAAATCTCCTTGAATAAAACTTTGTGCAGGTGATATCTGTTTCTTTTACATTCAGCAATACAGATTATTTTGCTCTCAATATATCTCAATACTAAGAACTTTAGGTTATAGACACATTCTATGCACTTCCTTGTGCAATGCCCTGAATATCATTGGTTGTGCTAAAGCACAGAGATATTTCTAGAACTATTATTTGGCTTAAATCATAAGACACGGGCACTCTTAAAGCTGGAATTCTTAAACCTCTCTCATGTCTCCCTAATCTTTGAAAGCATAATTTTCCTGAGAGCTCCTGATGCTCTGACAGTCCCCATTTTGGTGTTAGCAGAAGCAAAGGTCTTGCTCCTGGGTTTGACCATGGGTTAAGATGGTTCTGTTCCACTGCTGATACTCTGCTGACAGCTGAGATACGAGATTTCACCTCATTTTTACTCCTCGGTGTATTGTATGCAACACACTGGCACTATTGATTTAATACAGGCACCCTGGCCTTTATAGGCGACATTTCATCAGTTATATCATTAGGTAGCTTCATCTTTATTACAAACACAGATGAAGTTATCTAGTCATTAAAAACTGAGCAGCACTGTCTCTCCACCTGTCTTCTAATTTGCTTTTCTACTTTGTTTCTACATGTGCATGTGACAATATATATTTTCATTATTTTAAAATTTAAATATCCAGAAGGAAGAGGTCTGCTACATATATGAGTTAAATAAAATCCGCTTCTTGCTAGATTCTTTCTTCCTTTAATATTATTTCAGACAAATCCAGTAACAGTACATTTAATCAAACACAGAGGTACCTCACAAAGCTCACGCGGCAGATTTCTGGGTTTGTTGGTTTTGTTTGTTTTCAGTTTTGGTTGTTTTTCCTTTGTTTGGTTTTGGGGTTTGGTTTTTTTCTTCTTTTTGGAAATTTTCACTTGCATCCGCTTTATCTGATGGTGTACACTGTCTCCAACTCCATTTTGAGTTCTCTTGGATGACAATGCAAGAGACTCCAGTGGTACTACATAAATTTATGTCAAGCTTAACCAAATGGTAGGAGTGAAGAGTATTCCCTAAAATTAGACTGACTGTTTCCATGGAAACAAGAGAGCACAAACAGAATTGTAATAACTTGACTTTATATAAAGTCACAAGGAAGGGCATTTTTATATGTTTTGTTGACAAAAGGACAGAAGCTAGTAGTTTATTATTTAAGGGATTTCACCTTTAGGCATATTTCTGAACCTTATTTTGTTCAGAAGAAATGAGTTGCTGGTTGTGAGGTTGGGGAGGCTCACACTGATACAAAAGGTATAGGGTATGACTGTTAACAAATAATATGCTCTCCCAAATAACACAGATGAGAGCTTGAACATAGAAACACAGTTTGAAGACATTAAGGCTAATGTTCAGATGAAATTCAACATTCATCTTCAGAAAAAAGAGAAAAAAAAAAGAAAAAAAAAAAGGGAAAAAAAAGGGAGAAGGATCCCTGTTTCCAGGTTCTAGCACTGGAAATTAACCTCAACCCAGACATTATCACAGTGATGCAATATCTTTTCTCTGTTAAAGAGGAAAACAAAAGAAAAATGAGTATACCCCCCAACATAGGGGGCAGGGGGAAATTGTTAAGGAAAAAGTTTGGGAGTGATTTGCTAAACTACAATAGCTAATTTTGTGAAATCACTCTAGTCCTCTGCCTCAATTAGATGAACATTCCTTACCGAGATCCTCCTGGAACTACCACCCCAGGATTTGATATGGTGCTCCAGAAACAGAGAACTGCTAATGGTACAGGATACCCTCTCTTCCTACTGGAAAAGCCCTCTGTTTCTACAGCTGAGGATTAGTCCTTCACTGTAGCCAACTACGGGCTTCAGTTCTAGACACAGAACTTCCCATTGTCCTCTCACATTGTCTGATTGCTCACTTGTGTGTGACATGCAAGTTTTAATAGTTATTTTAGCAGTTCTAATAACTACTTTGAAAATAATAATGTCAAATGTTACAGCCTGCACACACCAACAAAGCAGCTCCCTGAAAATTTTCCAAGTTTTAATCCCTTCTCTATGTACTGGGTGAGCTTTCTATCATTCTCATTTCATGGTCAAAATTCTGACCATCAGCAGCTCACATTTTCTGTGAAAATAATTATATCAACAGTATTGCCTGCATCAGTTCAAGTCATAACCCAGACAGAAGAGACAGATCCTTTCAAACTAATGATCTTCTGGTTGTTTAGAAATACACTTACTTCTTCTTTTACTGTAACCTTCTTTTAATACTTTATTATTGAATCTTATCACAACTATTCAAAAACTATACAAGGAATCAATGACTGATTGTTCCTTTCTACCCTCAGCCACCACACAAACACATAGCTTAAGCTTCCTTCACTTTTAGGCAATTCTTGCAGTTTTCTGAAAAGAGCTAAACAGATCAATAGTCAGCAACCTGCACAGCTCCTCAGGAAGCCCTCTTAAAACTTTTTGATATAAGTTTGTTAGTGAACTCTAGCTCATTGTATGACATGAATTCTGGTAGTTGTAGTATCTATACTGATAACATATCTCCTTTTTTTTAGCCCCAGATAAGGGGGGGGGGGGGAATCAATACACCTTCCTTTGGAACAGGCTGAAAGGAGATGCAATCTGGGACAACAGGGATTTTCCTGCTTCAAGTAATATGCTGTACTTTGTCAAAGGGGCTGGGAATAATGCCCATTAGGATACATCTTTAGCTCTAGGATTGGACACCAGCATGGAAACAGACTGAGGGGAAGCACCAGCATCAAGAACTTCTCATGGATTTGCTCTCAATCCCACTGTACTTGGATTTGCCAACAAGTGCACAAGTGAGACTCTCCTGATTGGGCAGCTATTAAAATACACTTTAAAATTCCAGAGGAGCCCCAGATTGAAGACATTAGCCTTAGTCTCACAAAGCAAAGTGGCCAGAACTTGATTATAGTATTGGAAGGATATAACAAAAGACAAACCATAAAAAGAATAAAGCATAATCCTCCTCCAAATCTATTAAATCCTCATTTTTCCAGCAGGATGACTGTAAAACTTGTTCATAATTTCTTAGCCACTCACAGACTACATAATGGCAAAATATTTTCTGCACATTTTTCTTTTATCACGATTTACTTTATGTAGTCAATTCTCTGTAGAAGATGCACAACACTACACAAGTCTGGCTGCCCTTTGAGGAGTGTAGCTATATTCTTCTAATTTTGTAAGTCCAGCCTATTACACACCAGAGTATATCTGTTCATGAAGAAGTCGAGAAAGCTGAGCAACAACTTGATTTTTATTGAATCTCAAATGTTACTTCAGCTCAAATTACTTAAGAATACTCTTATTTTGCTTTGAAAATTGTCTCAACGACAAGTACTTCACTAATGAAGAACATGAATTTAGGTTAAAAAAAGCAAAGAGAGAAAGAACAACCAATTAAACAGGATATAATATCATATAGTCATAATTACAGTACATTGCTCTTCACATCTTCAGAGTACTTAACCAACACAAATTTTCACAGAAGTCCTGCCTGATATTAATACATCATTAAGGTAGCTTATAGAATTCAGAAGCAGAGGAATCCAGGCATTTTTGAAGATCATACAAAAGAGCAGCAGAGCCAGTATCAGGACAAACATATTCTTGCAGACTTGCCAAACCAATTTAATAGAAGTGGCTCTCAGTCCTTGTGCTCAGAGGCCTGGCACTACAAGCCTGACACTTATTTGCTTCTGTCCTGGACCATGCTCTGGATCTGGACTCTTCTGCCTTTCATGTCAAAGAGGTTTTAGTAGCATTTGGTGATCTGCCATGCACATATAATCTAGAGCCAGTGATACAATAAATAGATCCCATGTTTGAAGGGACAATATACAGAGGAAAGTAGAAGTAGTCATAGGTCACATGCACAGTGATAAACTAGAGTGGAGCAACTGATACAAGACAAGTGGACAAGAACACACCCCAGGAACCCTTTCTAATTCCAACCTTTTTTCAGAACACTGAAAGCTACTATTTGAATTTTGAAGGAGGATATCTGAATACAGAAAGACAGATATATTCAGGAGCAGAATGTATTATTCAAAAAATTATTCTGGTTACTAACAAGGCATTAAATATTTCTTTTTTTTGGATATACACAGACACACACACGTGTTACTCCCACCATACAACACAAGTCTTGTGTCTTCCTCTGACACAAGCACAAGCCAGGCCTTTTCCCTGTCTTCCCACTGCATTTCATTGCTTCTGCCTTTTCCACCTAGATGGAAAAACTTGTTCCAACAATACATATTCATGTTACGTGGAACAGGTTTCCCAGGACACATTTAGAATCAAGGTAATTTTATAAGAAAGAACATAAGATGAAAAGGAGCAACTTTTGCAACAGCCAGTACATTACATTAGCTAGGTTTAGTTTTAGTTATTTTTCAAGGCATAAATATTGAATGTTCCATCACATTAAAAATGGCCTGATCAATCCAATGGACTTTACCACAGAAGAATTCTCCAGATATATAATGCTTTAATATTGAGTGCTGAAAGTAAGCACAGCATGGGGAAGAACAGTGTTAGAGAGACTGAATGAAGGGAGCTGTGTACTGGTAAACAGTAGAAACCACTCAAAATTACATTTTTAGTTATAAAAAAAGCAGTCTTAGGGATGTAAGAAAACTACTGGGATTTCTATCTGTATGGCCTGTGGTGCTTTATATGCCTTCCATATAATTTATATTGTTCCCACAGAAGTCAGTAGGCTTCATGCAAAAAAGCCAAATACGGAATCCTAGGCAGATAGGTTGGTACATGCCTGTCAAAATAAACTGAAATATTGAGGCTATTTAAGATGGCTATAGAAGTTGTTACAACTTGACTAAGTTAAATTTTATTAATTTTTTAGTTTGGTTTGTGGAGGGGTTTTTTGGATTTGGTTTGTTTTACTGTGGGTTTTTTTGCTTGGTTAGTTTTGGTTTGGTTTTGGGTTTTTTGAGTAAAATTCTTAGTCTGCTTAATGATTTATTTATTCTTAACTGGAGGGGATAAGTTACTTCATAAATTGATCCAAAAGCATATTGAAAGCTGCTGGTACTGATACAAGTATTTGTATAGTAGCTTTTCCTTATAAGGTTTAATCTCCTGTAACATCTCCATTTTTAACTCATTAAACTTCACACCTTTATAAACACAACCAATATATTTAATTCCTTTATGTACTTTCGCATAGAATATCCACATATACCAACAAACTAACGTCTTTTGAATGAGCACCACTAAGGCATACTTTTTGTTAGAATTGGGATTTTTTTACTCTCCCACTGTAACTTGCTGGGTATTCTATGGTTTTTCAATGCTATTTTAATTGACAAGGATAATATTCAGTGACATGGATCAGGAAAGGAACCAAAAAGAAAAAAATTTGTGAAACTGAGCCTGTGAAAAGAGAGAATTAAGCACAGTACTAATGTAAGAGTGAGAATGCTGAAATGCAAAGCAGACGCCCATTCTTCTTCCACTGCAACCTGTAAGAGTAAAGAAAATAGTTTTAGAAGTGGTTTACTGAGGTGGTCTTCAGAAAAAGCCACAGGTGAAGATGCAATATTTCACTTCATTTTCCAGATCTTTCACGATTCACAGGATGTGGCCTTGAACATAATTTTTTTTAATGTATATTAAAAACTAATCTAACATCATAGCAAAATTGCAATACTGCCTGTAATATGCCTTTATATGCCTTCCTCTTAATATCTTCTCTGTAACTTTTCAAATAACACACAGTCCCATGGGAGGTTAAACACTCTTCCATGACCATCCTGCATGCTGCTACAAGACTAGTAATATCACAAAGCATTTTCTAAGCTCAAACAAAACACTGTAAGAAATATGACATAAGGAAACATACCTGTTAGCACCATACTAAAAAAATTCTAAAGAACACATAAGATTTTCATATCTGTTAGTTAACAGAATTTTTCATAGATAAAAATAACAGAGGAAAAGTAAAAGGGAAAGTGTGACACTATATAAATACAACTAGAAGATGGGGATTGCAATTATCTGTAACAAATCATTAATAGGCTTTGAATTCAGAGTTAGGCCACAAAATCTCAGATGCCCTAGCTTTTTCCTTGTCAGCCTGCTAGCACAGACTCTTACATCAAGAGCTGTGCAGTACAGAGCTTCCAACCATCCCTCCCAATTCAGGGCACCAGCAGAACAGGATCAAGCAGCACTGGAATTAGAAATGATGCAGGGATGCTCTTTTACAAATGGAGATGTGAATTTGCCATTCCATTGTGTGGTTTGTAGTGAGGCATTGTAACTGAATGCGACAGAGCTCTGCAGAAGGGTAGTTCTGCTTCGCAGCATTTTAAGGGAAGAGAAGTGGATAACGTTGATGCTGTACAACTGTAGGCATGTTTTTCCACAAGTAAGCTCTATACACAAATACAAGTATACAGCAAGTAGTCAAAAGATCTTAGGCTTCATTTCAGGGAGAGGGAAAGGCAGAAGAAAACACAGTTACAATAGAAATACAATCTCACAACCAGCACTGAGCTTGCCATTAACGCACCCAATTACAGCAGATTTCTCTAACAGCTCAGGCCTTCCACATCTTGCAGAATATCAGCCTTTCCACCTACAGATTCTGACAATGTAATAAAATGAAAGGATGAGTGAGAGTTTCAAATTAGTAGGAAAGTTTCTTCTGCAGGTGTCCTTACTAAAATTTCCTGCAAAACCAGACCTCTACTTAGCAAACTTTTGGCATTTGTTTTTCATTTGGACAAAAACAAAAGGCTCCTCCACAGCACTCAAACTTCAGCACTCAGATACAGTACAGAAAATGCTCTTGATTTCTGAGTACCAAGTAAAAACTATAAATACAGAGTAATATAGAAATTATTCAGGAATGGGTAAGAGGGGTGAGTGGGTAGGAATTACATGCTAGAATTTAAAAGATCCTTTTGATAAAAGCTTTGCCAAAACAGACCCCGCTGACACTGAAAGATTTGTTTCTATGAACTTGTAATTACTTGGGGGAAAGTGTGCTGGAAAATCCACAGAGCCATACCTGACCTGCAGAAACCCTTTAACACCACCTAAGCACAGTGAAGAAGGAACAAATAAGTCAAGCCAGGAAAATGGTTATCTCCACCTTTCTTACATGCAAGAGAAACTGCATCATTTACCAGCTGTTTGTGCTGTTTACAGCTCAGGCAAAGGAACATAAGAAAATTAATTATGCCATGCCAGCACCAGAGACTCATTCCCAGCATTCATTTGCTGTGCACATTTTCCTTTACACTTCACAAGAAGCCCAGGAAAAATTGAAAAAGGATTGGCAAAAGAAATCCTACAACCTTGCTGCAGGTAAGAATGCAGAGCAATCAGACACTGCCAAACTTCTTCCCTCCACCTCTTACTATCTGTTCTCCTACTGTGAGTCACAGCCATCACTCCCTGGAAATGAACAAGTGCCCTCAAAACTGACTCAGGTCAGTCAGGGTAAAGCAGCCATGGTCTCACATGCAGAAGCCCCCAGGCTCTTGTTCCTCTGTGCTGTATTTCACCCCAAAACACCTTTCTGGTCTGAGCCTGCTTGCAGCATCGCTGTGATTTGCAGAACATCTTGCAAAAAAACCACTGTCTCTTCAGCTTGGCTTGCCTCTGCAATTGAATTAATCCCATCCCCTGGCACAAGTCCCAATGAACTCAGAAGGAATAGAGGAAGACTACAGAGGTCAGCATAGTAGTTCTGCATGTTCAGGTTTAAAGCCACGCTGTGGACCTCAGCTAAACTATTCACATGCTGGAAGTGAAAAGGAGATCTAAAGGTTTCCTACAGCTAAAATACAGGTCCCCAGAGCTTTACAAGCATTAAGCAACAAACAAATAAGCACAGTCCGAATCCTCTAGAACATCGAGGTGCTGAAAATATGCAGTTTGCTGTTTTATCATTTTTAATTCAAGGACAGAAGCTTTTAAGTGTCCGTATACTCATCCCAGAGCAGGAACTGCTTCATTTCCTCTTTTGCTAATTACTGTAGAGCAGTTTGTGCTACTGACTTTTTTTCCCCTCAGCCACATCACAAAGCCTGCATATAACTGCTGAACAACAGGACTAAAATACTTTAAAGCAACTAAGACAATGCTGGCAGAGAACAAAGTCAGAATTTCCTTACTGGCATCCTTGAGTTTTCCAGGCACCTGGCCCACAAGGGGCTGGGGCAGTACCTACAGAAGGAACAGGTCCCTCTAAGTTTCAAGGATTTTTTACATGGGATTTTATAGACAAAATGTATGTCACAGATTTTAGGGTACAAACTAAAATTAAATTCCTAAATTAACATTATAAATTAATAGTAGCCTAGCCACAGCTCTCGTTTTGGTCAGTCTTGCCACACATTTTGATCAGTGGCCTAATTTGACTCTTCATTCGCAAGCTGAACAAATTGAGAGAGGTGCTGGGAAGAAAGATGCAGGGTATGCTCAGCCCCTGCCCTGGAGGGATGTCTGCTGAGATAAGAGATTTCGCAATAGCTCAGCAGGACTCCCTGGAAAGGCAACCACTTTGGTCACGGCGAGGAAAGACAGACCTACAATCCTTTGGGAGACACTATGCAGAGTTCATCGTAACCCATTGGCCTGTACCCATCCCAGATCCGCTGTAATCCATTGGCCTTTATTGATCCCCTGTATCCCTATAAAAGCAAGCCCTATGGGCCCCTGTGGCGCAGAGAGAGGGTTCCCGTCCCTGGCTCTCCCCTTCGCCGGAGGGGACCCACAATAAAGCTGCCTCTGTGCGGAACCAGCCACACAAGCCTCTCGTCTCTCTCTCTGGTCTGGCTTGGCCTGGAGGCTGCCCTGCAGAGCTGAGCTGGAATCACGAGCTGATAATCACTGAAGAGCTGACAGCCTCTGCAAGGGCTCCTCTGCCAGCAGCTGAGGGAAGACACCGGGCCTCGGGAAGGCGATTCCTTTCGGGAACATCTCCCCGGACCGGTCACCTCTTCCTGGGTCAGAGCCTCGGACCCCCATCCCCAGCTGTAATAGAAAGATACCAAAAGCTGGCAGAGGCTCCCACAGTAGACTTGTCTTTAATATTGGAGAGCTCTCTCTACAGAAGAATTACCAAAGAAAAAAGTCAGATGATAGAAAAGACAACCTGTGATTTAAAAACCATTTTCACTCCCCCCACCCCCCCCCCCCATATATCTCCTAACAAAATCTCAGGTTTAGCTCTGCCTTCACTTCCAATACATGCCAGGCAGCCTCTTGCCTCATGAAGACCTGTGTGGAGTTACTTACTACCCTATAATAATAAGAGTTTAGTCATGTCTGTTAATACATGCATCTAAAAATATGTTCATGTCGTCCAATTTTTACTTTATGGCCAATCTGCACTGCTATAAGAAATATTTTGGTTTGGGAACCTTTTAAAATAATTACAATTATTTTATGCGAATTTTGCAAGTTACTTGCTAATATTTATTCATAAACCAACACTTAAACAGTTAATTCTTTATCACAAACATTTTTAGCAACATAATCTGCAGAATAATTCCTATGAACTGCCTTATCAGAATGGTGAAGAAAACAGCAGTTAAGCAACGGCCCATGCACAAAAAATCTCTATACCTTATTGCCCAATAATTCATGATTAGCCACAGATAAAGCATAAGCCCAGCTTGTTCAAAAACATAAAAAATGTCTTGCAACTTCAACTTCCATTAAAAACCTAAGGAAGAAAATATTCTAAAGTTTCCAAATGGAAAACCACAAAATCACCAGAGGAGCAAAAAAATATAATTTCAAGCTTTTGAAAGGATGAAACTGAGAAGCAATTTTCTAGAACTCTCAGCTTGCAAAGGCTTCAATTACTTGAAAGTGGATTTTGCTTTAATTTTCCCTGTTTGAGGACTTGTTGCTAGTCCTAGTGCAGTCTCTACCAGCACCACTAATGAGGTCATTGCATAAGGGTTCAGAGCTGAACTGCACTTACAGCCAAAAAATAATGTCTAGTGCAGAAACACATTTAATTATATTATCAATTTTATGTTTATTGCCTCTTGATGAATTTCATATCACATTCACTCCATTTGCAACTCAAGTTTCTTCTCACAACCAGCTACAGGAGAAATAAAAGACAAGGCTTCAAGAATGAGGCCACTCTTGAAAATATAATCGTCCAAATGAAAAACACACAAACAAAAACAAACACAAAGAAATTTAAAAAATAACTGCAGAAAGTCATGTGTATCAAAACAACACACAGGCACACGTGCCCTGCCAGGACACCTGCTGCATATGAGCAGTGTGGGCTCAGTAGGATTCCCAACAAGAAATGCAGTGTTTTCTGCATGTCAAATAAACTCTGCCCACATAGACTCAACCTGCAGCACCCAGGGTACTAAAGAGTCCAACAGCAGGCAGGGCACAAAAGGAGTTCCCTTTTTGGTATAATAAAGCTTTTAATGCTATTTCAGTGGGTTTTACATTCAAAGCACAATTTCTCAAGCACAATATTTAATTTTTGTTTAAAAGCTGAACTGTCTGCAAACAGCACACAGTGCTGCACGGAAGCCAGTCATGTGTTTCTCTAGTTAAGGAATGGATACCAATACACTGTACCCAGTAAAAGTCAAGATAAAGCATTTCTCCTGCATTCCATATTATCTGGATAAGCACACAGCTCTGTTGGAAGCAAAGTGCCTACTTAGAAACCCATGGGCAATATGTGACTTGGACATTTTCAGTGAGAAAAGTTTAATGGGAGCGTTCAATTCCTAGGTCAAAAAGTCCATTTAGAAATGTTTCATCTGACTTAAGGCTAAATAATTCAAAATATACCAATACTTTTTGGCCAATTTGTTCTATTGTCTCAGCTTTTGCAGCCCAAACTCTCCAGAATTTGGTTGTAATTTGGTAACAAAACTGTTTCAGTGAATACTTGAGTCTGTGTTTAGACTACATGTTTTTATTGCATTATATGTATTTAAAAATATTTATATTTTTATCTATATTATCATAATTATAAATATACTATGTTATTATATTATTCATGTTGTGTGATTACATCTTTAATAATTTCTGTTTCCCCTTGGCAACAAAAAGATTATTTCTATAGGGTATTGGTAGAATATACTACATTTTATGTATTATATAACAACTATGCCATAACTTCCTCTTCATGACCACGGTGGTAAAGTTTAGCTTTTTAAATTATTCTAAGGGAGAAAAGGTAACAGGCATTACAAAATCTGGAGAAAGAGATATATCCAAGTAACAGGAGAACACAAGCTCCAATCCTGTGATGAGCATATTCAAATCCTTTTCATTGACAGCCCTGATAAAGTTTATGGATTTACACAGATTACTTTAACTCCTTTTACTAAGAAAAGAAAAGCAAAAACTTCATAAAGAGACTTAGAGATTTAAATACAAATACTTAAACATCTTCTCAGTTGTTTGTGTTTTTCAACACCTCATTTCCTAACACTTTAGGCTGCAATGATTGTTTCTCATGTTTCCCCTCTTATTGAAATAAGAGGGGAAACTTCACTTTGCAATGAAACAATTTCCAGTCTATTCTTTGTGTTTGATAGCAATAAACATAGTAAACTGTACTTTTCACTCATACAGAAAGTTTACATGATTTCTGTGCTGCCATCATCTCAGGTAAGTGCTCTGAAAAGCTGAACAACAAACTTTTCTCTAACATTTTGAAGTAATTGAGAGGAAGATTCAGTTAGTCAGTCACAGGCAGGAGGTCAGGCCTCCTGTTCTCCTCCTCCTGTACACAGATGTCCCCACACATGTGAGAGGATTTGAGCCCCAAGGCAGCCCATGTGCTAACCCTGCCCTGGTCACAAATGTGTAATGAAGACCCCAGGAAAGAAAGGACACAGGTGGTTGCAAAACAGAAACTGCATACAGAGAGGTCAGGTGAGGACACAAATACAGCTTCTGCTTCACTGTCTGAGTCCTCCCTGACAGACCTGGGGCTAAAAGTCTGTCTCCCACTCTTTGTTCCTGCCTATTCCAGATAGGCTGTAGAGCTCTGATGGGGAGAGGGAACAAATAAAATACTAACAGCCACAGCTATTCCAGTACAACAAAGGGAGCCAAACATCAGTGGGAAAATGGTAAAAATTGCATTTTCCTCTCCTCATATTGGGGAAACCCAAATAGTTCCCTTGATGCCTATATTAAACCCCACCCAAGTAAATCAAAATGTTCTGCTTTTTTAGAACAACTGTCTGAAATTAATGTGTACTGCTTAGCTCCACTTTTGCCAATACTTCATGGGTGGGAGCAAAGAATGGGAGCTGTGAATTGCAGAATGCGTTTCTCACTTCTCTCTTGCCCACCTTTCACTCTGTACAGGAGTACCAATGTCTGGGTACTCGCTCTTGAAGCTGTGCTTAGCAAGTGAAGCCCATCCACACACTCACTAAAGTCAAATGTAAATTAAACATATGTGTATGAAGCCAAAACCTGCATATGCCGAACAGAAAAAGGCAGAAATCCTTCTAACAATTGTTTTAGGACACAAACTACACAGATACATTTTTAACATCATGCTTGGGACTGTTTTGCAGAAGACAGTAGCTCTTTGCCCCCAGACGCCTGATGTGGATTAACCTTCCTCATGAACTCTGCCTCAGTAGAACAATTAACAGTAGAAAACGTTAACAAATATGAGAAATGGGGAAAAAAATAAAGGATTGTATTTTAAGAACTGTTGATAAAAGTGAGTTGTCTGTGATTTCAGATAGTTTATGCCTGGCCCCTGTGATAACACAAGAAAAGGCAACAAAGTGTATTTTCTGGTTCTACCAGGGGACTCTCAAGTGGACTTCAACTGTAAACAGCCATTTGCACAAGTGCTTCATTGAATTAGGATGAACCCAAACAACCCAACACAACTTGTCTGGAAATCAGGTATTTGCAGTCAGTCTCTGGATTGTGCACACACACACACACAAAGGCACTTCCCAAGTCATCAGTCTGATAATCAAATACTGTTGCTATATAATAGTTTTGGCTCATAGGCACAGGGCACCTGCTTGTTTTGTTGCTGCTGCTATTACTAGCCAAATTTCGTTAGCAAATAAAAGCTAAGGCTGCTCTTCTTCTTTCATTTCAGTAACTTGTGATAATGATGATGTTAGGATCCCTGTTCTGAGCATATAATTTTTAAGCTCTGTCTACACTTTCATGAGCACAATCAGGCTTGTCAAATCTACTAGTCTAAGAATCTTCATCTTTTCTCAGCTGAATTATTTATGCAGCCAATATTAAGTAAAGAACACTTTACATATAAATGTTTTATATCAACTTAATTAAAAGTTCCCAGTTCTCAGTCACTCAGTACTGGCCTAGGTAATTTGCCTAATTTTTGTCTTCAGGGGGTTCTCTTCTGAGTAATCTAACCACACTGAACCTGTTAGGAATGAACAGTTTACGAAGGGATATGTAATTTATTTTTTTCACCCTAATTGTATTTTGGCAACTGACTGAATTGTGAATCTTCATCATAGGTTGGATGAAAAATGGCTCTTGCTGAAAGAGACAGAGTATTTCTTCCCTGAAAGGTGTTTTAATGAAGTGTGGAAATAAAAGAGCTCTGCCAAAGCCTCTTTTTCAACTGGAACTTCTTCCACACTCTCAGCCAATGTAAACTCTCAGTCCACATTGGGAGCAGGGTAGCCTAGACTCACAGAAAGCATTGGGTAGGAAGAGACTCTAAAGACCATCCAGTTCCAATCCACCTTCCACTGGACCAGATTGCTAGACCTGGCCTTGCTTGAATGCTACCAGAGATGGGGCATCCATGATTCTTGGCATCCTGTTGAGTGCCTCATCACCCTCACAGTAAAGAATTTCTTCCTAATATCTAATCTAAACCTATCTTGTCAGTTTAAAGGGGTCATTCTTCACTGAGGAGAGAGTTGAAATCTGTAAGGAAATAGAAAACATGACAAATGGAAAAAAAAAAAAAAGAAAGAAAGAAAAATAAAAAAGCCGGGGGGGGAAAAAGCAAAACACCCTAGAGTTTAACGTGAAACTATCAAGGCCAGGCAGAGATTTTAAAGAAAAAAGACTTGTTAAAGACATAAAAGTAAGGATCCATTCTAGATAGTGCTTGAAGGGCAGGCAAAATATTCAGTGAAGCTGAAACCATAGGATAAAGCTCAATGATATCTCTGTGCTGATGTTCACAGTGCAGGAAGAGCTATGGGCACCTCCTCACACCAGAGCATGACCAGGTCACATCTAAGAATCCATAAAAATCTGCAGTGCCTGTAGAAGGCTTAGTTATTTATCACCACCTGAACAACATGCCTGATAATATTCAGCCAGAAGTTTGAAAAATTTGTTAATGAAGTTGCCTGTTTACTACCTGCTACTCTATAAAGCCCTATTCCTGAATTGGCTTCCATATGAGATACATGAATGTTAGCAAGGTTGATCCAATCAACTACAAACCTTGACAAAAGCTTTTAACTTGGGTAGAGAGGTTGAAAGTAAAATAAACAATAAATTTTCTGGGTACTTTCAAAAATACGGCAGAATGGAAAGCAAATCAACTTTTCTCTTTTTCCAATAAAAATAAAATTTCAAATTTATTAAGTTTTTGATACTGAAACCAAGCTAGCATAGGCCAGCCATGGAGGATCCTAGATCTTCTGAAAGAAAATAATTTAGAAAAGTCTCTCAATGACCTTTAAGGAAAATAAGTTATCATTGCATAAGAACATCCCCTGGCAGACAGATAATCTGCTAAAGGATAGAAGGCTAATTATAAGAATAAAAAATTGTCTTGTTGATGATAAATTAGTCAAGGTAATAAAGACCACAACACATCCAGATGAATTCCAGAAAGAGCTAACAATTCTGAATGAGTAAAAGGCAGATGAAATTCATCATCAATAAATTAAGAACTGTCCATAGGGAAAACATAAGTACAAAATTATGTGCTTGAATTATCTTTTTCTACTCAAAAAGTAATTTAGTATCTCTGATATTGATCAAAAATAACAGTTACTTTGATAAAAATATCATTTCAATGTCCAATAGTCTAAATGTAAATAAGAAATTGTTAGGGAAACAACAGAGAACAAAACCTTAAACATCATTACGTTTTTCTATAAATCCTTTGGGTGCCCACATTTTGAATCATGAGTGCAATTTTAGTAACCTCATAACTCACGTAGCAGAAAGGGGCAACAGAGGATGATTAGAAACAAAATTATTTTCTAGAAATGGAGACTGAATAGAAAAGGACTCTTCAGAGTGGAAACCTGACAATAAAGATGGAGTATGCTCATTTCATGCATCTCTAATCACTTCCTATTCATCTTCTCCACACTGATATCGACTGCTTCTCAGAACACCACAATTACCCAAGTCATGCTATTTAGTGCTACTTTTAAAAGCATAGAAGAATAAATATTTTTACATACTTCATTCATTGATTATTTTTCCCCAGAACACTGGGGTGATCAGGAAAACAAGCAAGTTCAAAAAGGAGCTAAACAAATAATGGACAAGAGGTCCATTGATGGACACTAATACAATTCATGCAGTCTTCAACTTTGGTAGTGCTTTGACTGCAGATTTCCACAGCCTATGGAAGTGGATCACTCTACACTTATCCTCCTTTGACTTTGTTCATTACCGCCATAGTTGAAGACTAAAAACGGCTAAACAGACTTTTGGTCTGACCTAGTAAAATTGTTCCTGGTTTGTTTGGGTTTTTTTTCCATTTTCTTGAAGTGCTATGACATTCTGGTAAACAAAATTATCACCTTCCAAGGAAAAGAAGATAAGAGTATTGATGTTTTCCAATGGGGTAAGTGTTTCTTGCTTGCAGTGGAGCCCTGCAGGCAGTAGATTTTTGTTATGCAACACCACAACAGTTTAGGTCACACACCATCTATTTTAGGATCAGTCTGTTGGATGCCCGAACACAAAAAGGGGAACTGGTAAATTTGCCTGTGAGATGGGACTCACAACTTAGACTTCATCAGTGAGAGCTGATGCCACCCCTTTGTTAAACTAATTCTTCAGCTCTGAAGAGTAGTAGAGAATTGCAGTAATGTCATTATTACTACCAAGCATGTGGCTGAAACACAACCTTCACATGCTTCCATTTGGTGCTGTGTCCCTCCCCATCAGGTTTAGTTATAATCTCAATTTTCATATGGATATACTGGATTTTATGTGGGAAAAATGTAGATAACCTGACATTATTCCAAAAGGCTGGTCATTGATTTGAGTCACTTACTCTAGTTGCAGTGACACGTTTTAATGAATCTAAGTAAAGTTTAGAGAATTCTACCTCAAATTCTGCCTTTAATATACATTTTACCTCTCACTGACTCCAGAGAGTGCACTCTAAAGAAAGATATAGCCCCACATCGGCCGCTTACTATGTTCATTGTCTTTAGAGTGCAGTAGAGAAAAAAAGAGTAGTGTCATATCTAGCAACTGAGTTGCTTGATTTACGCCTCCTTTCTGTTTTCTCAGAGATTTTGGATTTGCATCCTCATCATTTTACATTTGTTCCTACTAATGGTGTACTCTCAAGCTATTTTCCCACTACATATTTACTCCCTTTGTTGTTTGCAATATTCAACTACAGTGACTGAATTCCACATCCCCACTACACAACTTCTCCAAGGTCCCATCTTTGTTATGACCACACCTACCAATGTATACTAGTTTTTCGCTCTAGGAAGTTAGTATTTTACAAACTTAAAAACAAGTTAAAAAGTAAGGAAGACACTACAACAGTCTGCAAGTTCTTTGGAAAAAGAAGAATACCAGTTACAGCTGCATTCATACACAATGGAGAAGCACAGAAGGTTTCAATTGCTTCTTTACACAGGTAAAGAACACCAGTGCCCTTCTCACCCCACGTCCTCTAACATACATTATAAATGTCCTAAGAAGTTGCTACAAGCCATCAATGACTGCCTCCTCCTAATGAAGGGATACAGACATGGAACAGATGCACCACCCAGCCACACTGACTGCACCAGCCCAGGGCTCTCTCATGCCCATGAAATTAACCCTCCCACCTGGGCTACACCCAGGAGAGCCTTCAGCACTCTTTCAAAGTGACTTATTCCTTTTAAATACATAGATATTACAAGATGGCATCCAAGGTTATTGTGTCTAAGAAGTACCTCCTAGGAGAGACACTGTCAGTGGGTCAGTACTGAGAAAACTTTTACAGCAGGAAAGGAAGAATCACCATGAAACAAGTCCACTACTAACCAAACCACTTCCTCTCCAAACCATTTTTTCTGTCATTTATAGTCAGAGAAAGTTTTGTGACCTATTCAATTTTCTGAAGTATGCCTGTGAAGACACAGACAGTTCTCATGAACTTACTCTCTGAATCAAAACACTTGTCAATATCCTGGGTACAGAGCATGAAGGTACTTCATAACAGACCTCAAGGGGTGGATCCTCAAACCTGTGTTAACAGCCTATCTCTTGCGTTTTCCTATTCCCATTTCCTTCACCAAAACGAAACCTACTCTTTCACAAGTCCTTTCAATATTTCACTCCACTGACACATTCTGGATCCATTCCAATGTAAATAAGGCAAATACTTTACTCTTAGTTAGGTGGGCAAGGGTTTTTTCTGTTTGATTTTGGTTTGGGTTTTTTTCTAGTTAAGTTGTTCTTATTAACATTATTGAAGTTTATGGCACTGTGCAAGTCATCTTGAAGTGGTTTCAGAGTCACTCACAGACCAGAGAAACGCCTGCTGAGAATAAACATGCTGTAAACCAAATTACACCTGAAAAGGCAACACACTGTTTCATATGACATATGGCTGCTGTACAGAACACAGTGTAGAACATTAGAAGGCTAGAAGCTGGGGAACTGACTCTGCATGTAATAACACAGATTGCTAGGATTTCTCTATTTATTTAGGTGTCTTTTAAAAACAAAAGTGACACAAGGTTAACACCACCATTATACATAAGTTTTATCACCAGCATAGATGAGCCTTTTACAAGGTATGCAGAGAGATATTGCACTTTAACTTCAGACAAAGGCATGTTTAAAAAACAGAACAACTTTATTGGGTCAAGATGCTATAGTTTGCAGCAAGTGTAGAATCACATAAAGTGACTATCAAAATTCTCAACAGCAGTTTTTCTTCTGAATTCAATACAAACTAATAAATCTACTGTGGCTCTGCTTTCTCTGTTCACTTTGGCTCTTATCTAAACGACAAGTCTTGTCCATGTGCCATGGATAAGTATAGCATCGTGTCAGGGAAATGACAGAAGCATCCTCAATTCTGCCAGACAAATCACAGTAGATGGGACATTATTTTTTCTTTCACTGTTTGACAGTGCCATCTGTAACTTCTGCCAATTTTCATGCATTACTCAAGGCACTAGCTTTCCTTTTGTTAAGAAGAAAAGAAGATTGTGACAGAGCTAGCCATCGAAGTTAACTGTTAGGGCACCCATCTTTGTGCAACTTTTACAACACTCCTACCTGCAACATGGAAAGAGGCAAAATGGCAACAAAATACATGAGGGAGTCAACAGACCAACAAAGATAAATGCAAATTTTAAAAAAAGTTTGTGCTCGTTGTTTTGTAATTCAGGGAAGCACTACAATTATACATTACCTGCTTTGTCCTTAAGGGCTAGAACGGGTACTTGGTTGGAATATTAGTACAGGACACACCAGGGTCATGTGGCTGGAGGCACAAGATCTGGTAGGGAAACAGCTTGTTGTGATACATACTGAACATATTTCTACCTTTTTTGTAGAAAAATAACACTCCAACTTTCTTCATGCCATCTGCCCTTCACTGAGTTCCTCAAATATTGCAGGAAAAGGAAAGAACAGTAGGAATCTTCTGTAACATTAACATTGTCAATATATAAAAGACAGTCTTCTCTACTAATATTACAAGTGCCAAACGGTGGACTTGGTCTCATAATTATTAAACATGTTAATTAGGTTTATTTTGTATGTGCAAGGTCATTGTAGGAGAGTTTGAAGCATTAAAGTGTTCCAGATAATACACAGTCTTGTGCAACATTTCTACCTGAGTTCTCCTGTGGTAGTGATTAAATCAAAACAGCCTTTTGTTTACAAGACTCTCCCACAGCTTGGCTTAGATTCCTGTATGCCGATGACTCTTGCAGCTTTTCTACCTTCCTCTGCTCAAATAAGGTCTTAGTCCTCAATATAACATTTTGCAAGTCAAGCAGAGCAGCAGTGCTTTTTGTCTCAGTGGTGGTAAGACATGACACAGGGAACCCCTAAGTCTCTAGCTGGCTCAACAAGTAGTTTTCTGCATGAATTGAAGTATATTTTGCAAACTAGATGCTGGAAAAATGGTAGGCACATGTCTAGAATTAGTATTATAACCATCAGCATATAGTTAATAACTCGAAGAGAAAGAAGGGAGTTCAGGACCTAAAAGCTGTTGAGTCCTATCTTCCAAAGACATCCACAGGGGACTGGATACTTTCTAAAAATAAAACTGAAGACCCACAGTCTAAATTTGAGTGCCTTTGGGGGCACGAGTGCATGTTTCAACCACTTGGTCTTAATTATTTTTTTTTTATTTTGCAAGCTTTTTTTTTGAATAGTCTAATAAAGCTCAAATCTTTACCATGCAAGTTATGACAGATGGGATCCCTCTGGATCTGCTGTAGAAAAAGATTCAGGAGGAGTATCCACAGTATTTGCTGCAGAAATTCCCAGCAGAAGTCAGATGCCTTCATGGAAGAGGTATGCTTTTTTAACATCCTTACAAATTAAAAATCACAAGTAAATGAGTAAGTTCCTAGGTGATCTTACAGGGCATGTTAGAGTCCTTCTTGAGTTGGGAATAACAGACAAATACTGCAGAAAATATAATCTGTCACTTTCTGTCCTAATGCCAAAGATGTAATCAGAATGTGTCAGAAACATTATTGTGTCATACAGTAAAATTTGAGAATATTAAAATACCAGAGCAGAGATTTGATATTAAAAACATTTCTCATGAAATTACTTGCTGCACATCGACAAAATATGGAAGCCCTGTGGGCTTGTTCCTTTAAAATGATATATTTGATTCTGACAGAAAGAAACTTAAAGAAATTATGTACAGACTGATTTCCAGGTAATAGCAGAAGCACAAGTCATGATCAAAACCAAAAATCCAAGTACTATAGCCTTTAAGGATTATATTGAACATGCTGATAAACGATGTGCAAGTAGGTGAAATATCCTGTATGAAACAATAAATACAGGGATTACAGAAGTCATAGCACATTCTGCACAGGCAACTCTCTAGTGCATTAATATTTTCATTTAAATCAACTTGTATTATCTTGTTTCTTTGAAGTTGTAACAAGAACCACATAAATTCTCCTGAAGTCATTAGGCACAGAGAGGTACTAAAATATACCTGTTAGCGCAGTTAAACCAAGTAGAAAATGTGTAAATTAAATTATATTAGGGAAAAAGTAGAACTTCCAGTATGGAGAAGCAATTGATACTTAATGATGACTCAACAGTATTATGGGCTAAACATACCTCTTCCCTTTTGATGCAGTTCTTAAAACAACCCCCAGCAGGATACCATAGGAAACTGGGGGATGCGTAACAGATCACATCCTTCTGCACTGCATTCTTAAAGACTGGAATGGAAAAACTGGGAGAAGTATTGTAAAACACAGGTCCTCCTCCTCGAGTCACACAAGCCATTTCAGGAACTTACATCTGCTTCTACAGAAGAAACACTAAAGATATTCTCTTAGTCTCACCACCCTACCACTCCAAAAAAAAGAAAGGTACATTATGGAATTAATTTCCAAGCCTGCTTGTGAGATCCTTTCAAGCACTTCCTCCATTTAGTGTCAGAGTGCTCTTAAGGCACTCGGGGGCCTTTCTGACAAAGGACCAAGTTGACCATATCTGAGCAAAGAAATAAAAATATGGGATGCCTGACTGCCATGAAGAATTCTATACGCAGATTCCTTCTCAACCTGCCAAGATGGCCCACGACCATGGTTTCAGCCTGTTGGTAAGAGATTTTTTTCCCAATTCTCTTTTTCTGCTCTTCTAATAGTACTTCCCTTTGAATATATTAAACCCTTTTTAGGCTCATAAAACTAGGTTTCTTTTTGATGCAGCTAGTCCCACTTCTCTAATGCATGCCAAAATCCAATTATTCTATGATAAAGCAGTAAGATGTCTCAATCTTACCAGCATGCATTGCATAAAGCTATAGAACTTTATATTTGAGGCTATCCCTTCCTTTATGTAAGAAATCACACATCCCCATCACTGTTGCTATTTCCTCAATCCATCAGTGTCCAAACTCTGAAGAAAAATGTTGGTTTTTTTCTGGACAAACCCTGTATTAGTGATATATTCCATGTTGTGATCCATCACTAGGGGTTCTGCTAAAGCTGTTTCTTCTTAAAGAGCATGAACAATCTTCAGTGTGTCTGACCTCCACTTCACTTGGTTGTTGAAGATCATCCTGCATACCCAGTAAGTGCATGATCAGAAATGAAAATGCAAGTATGACAAACATTGTCTGAGATGCTGCCCCAAAATAAGCAACAAACTGGTATAAAAACATTTATGTAATTATGGAATATATTTAGTTTGTTTCATGAAAAGTGTGGGCTGCATCAAAATAAAGAAATTGTGTTTTTTTTAGACCGAGTTTAAAGGGCAAGTATTCTTAGAGCAGCTGACTGGGATCATTTCAGCTGAGATATACTCTTAAACACAGAGACAGGTCTATATTTACAGTCATAAAAAGTCATAAATGTCTCTATTAAAGAGGGGTTTTCTGCATAATGAGGAATAAAGGACTGAGGAGTCTCACAGGTGAATGCTGAATGCATGGATAAGATATTTTTTTTCATAAAGTAGTTCCAGACACAGAACAAGAAGTCAGGTCTGAAATCCCAAACTGACATTGATTCAGATGCTAGCTTGAGGCCATGCTTTGGATAAGTGTAGTATTGCTCTCTGTGTGGAACACAACAGGTTTGTCTACTGCAGCAACAGCAACAAAATCGCATTAAAAAAATTAAAGTCTGCTACTGAGCTCTTTTGAAGCTATAAAATTGTGTAACTTTGTGCCAAAACCTCCCATTAAAAAAAAAAAAACCAAAAAAAACCACAAAGAAAACAACAACCATTTTGTCTTTAAGACTATTTCCTCTGATAAGACTCCAGCACATTTAACAAAAACAATATTTTATAGAACTCAAAGAAAAAAAAAAAAGAAAAGTCATCATTGTACAGCAACGCTTGCCACAGGCACCAAGGCTGGTGACTGCTGGGCCTGAGGGATGTTTCAGTGTATGGTTATACCAGATAACTTCTGTCTCCAAATGAAAGACTTCCAGTAAATATACTGACTGATGAGGGAAACAATATGAGAGATAAAATTCTCCCTTAAATTTTAAGGGAATGGATTCTACAATATTTTTGGGTTAAAGTTAGCTTGGAGTCATCAGCTTAGTATTGACACCCGACAGGAAATACCAGAATCCATTAGATCAGAAAGCTGTTATAGTATAGTCCACCTTAAACACTACAGGGCTCCAGTCATCAGGAGGCTCTGAAACAATTGGTTTTAATTAAAGCCCTTTTAAAGCCAAATTTTTTAGTCCATCCATGTCAGGAAATGCTTCATAGTAGGGCAGCCATCAGACTGCTGTGCGAGCAAGGTGAACATTAAAAATGTTTCACATACATTAATTTTGGGGGGTAAGGGGCTAGGAGTGGTTTCTGTGGAGTACCTTTGTTTGCCACATCCCAGCTCTAAGACAACCAGGGATGTAGTCAGGGGAGTTTAACACAGTAGTAGAAATTCTGACTCTCTAAGTGACATGTTCCCAGATGGATGCTGGGGTCTTGATCGTTCTGAAAAGCACCATACAACAATGTAATGTAAGAGTTGAACACTTCTGGAGTAAATTTTAAATGTTTGTTAACTCAAATGCCACAGTAACATTAAAAAATTAAAATGTGTGCTAGCACTGTCAGAGTCGAGCATCTTCAGGAGTCCTCAGCAAACAAAACCTACCTACAACTTCAATCCTACTCCCTCTACTGCCTAGTTGGTTGGGTAGCCAGCCAACAGCTTAATACAGCTGAGACTTGCCCAGCTCCCAGACTCATTTGCTTAGCTTAAAATCATATCATTCACTGTACTACTTTGTTTTGAATAGATATGCAGCTGTTTATAAGGATATATTCTGGCTATTTATATTATATGTTCTGGCTGTTTATAAAGAACTTACTGTTGGCTATAGCAGATGCTGGTTCTGATTCTGTAAGTTTACATGCCCAAAAAGACTATGAAAATACTAGTCAGATCAAGAACTCAGAATAGTATGAGAGAAGAAATTTCTAAATATCTCAAAGTGCCAAGTTAATTTATGACCAAGCACTGAGACCAGGTAATGGCGGAAGCACCTGAGACATGAAATCTATCCATTTCAATGCATCCTCTGGAAATGTTCCATAAAGCTGGAGGAGACTGGAGCTCAGCCTGACAGGATTTGGATGTCTGAAAAACCAACCTAAATAGCAAACTAAATCCTGCGTATGAGAGTATTCTGAGGAGGAATAGTTATCTAAATATAAAGCTTTGAATTTTAATTGTCATTTGGTAGAATAGAACTCTGCACTTAGAGAGACAAGCCTCAGTTGGAGGCAACACAGGAAAAACAACCTTTGCTAAAATATTTTTTTTCCTTCACATCTGCTGTTGCAATCCTCAACTCATACTTCAGTCATTTAATACAAGCGAGATTGTTCTACTTCTATGCAAAGTAAATATAAATACAGCTGAACTGCTCAAAACTCCAGGTCTCAAACAATACCAGAAACTCGGGAGTACAGAGCAAGGCTGGAAGCATGATGCTGATGGAGTTGTTTAATAAACACTTCTGTGCAATGTCAAGACAGCATTGTTTATTCTCTTTTCCACTTTAAGTTTTGTGCTATTTAGTTTATTTCTGAAAGGGTCAAGTTCTGACATGAGACATTAATTGAGAAGCTTATTTTCCACTAAAAGCAAAAACCATTGTAATATTCATGACTGAGACAAAAATTAAACTTCAACGACAAAGAAAATCTAGAGGTGAATGTAACAAGAAAAAACCTTGTTTTTTCTTGAACTGGTATTGTTTGTTTACTTATGTGGGGGTTTTTAGTCCTTGGAGTAGCTAATACTGAAATTTGTACATGGCAATTTCATTGCAGATCCTTTCCATCAGAACTAGTATGAATACAGATCAATCCACTTGTCAGTGCAGATGACCTTATTTCAGAAATTTAAGAGTTTTGTAATTTTGCACTGCCCTTTATGTTACAAAGTATACGCCAACAGTCACTCAAAGGAAGGTTGATAGAGTAGCTTAATTTGCCAAAAACAACAGCTTGCCACTGAAAACAAGCAAAACAAGACTCTACACCAGTAACATACTGGCTATTTTTGTCTTGTTGGTCATGAGAATGTTAGCAAATAAACCTTGCTTTGTTTCAACAAATAGTTTGATACAGTCACATGTACAGAGTAATCCGTGTTCTTAAACACTCCAAAAGAGACTTAACCATAACCATATTCATTCTCTAATACCAAAATTCTTGATTATAAACAAGTCAGTAAATAGCAGGAAACAAATAATTCCTAATAAGAATCTATTTCATTTATTCTAAGATCTTACTTGTAATCCTGTAACACGATGTTCTCAAGCAATGGTCACGCCTATGAAACAAACTGCAGTGTCATGGAAATTTCCCCTAGTAGAGACAATTCAACAGGAAAAAACAGAGCAGCCTGGGAATAGCCAGGTGAGACAGAGGCTATTCATGCAGCTGAAAAACTTTGGGAAAGCCCATGAGCTAAATCATAAGAGAGAAGTAAATAAAAGTAATCAGAGCAAGCAATATTGCCTACCGCTACCAGTACAGTGTCTACCATTATAATGCATAACTGCTATAATGGAAATATGAGGCAATTTTAGAATTTTCTCATATTCCAAGAAATGGAACTGAAGACTTCCCACATTATCTGTTCCATAGTGGGATTACTGTAGGATTTTTTTTTTTTGGACATTACCTCAGAAGCACTTCAGTCATTTTTAAAAATTTGCATTAGTAGAAACTTCTCTTTTTCCCCTGTTAACAATATCCACAACTTTTTTTTTTTTAACATCTTGCTATGTATGTGTGTTCTTTGTCATCAGGAATGTAATTTTCACCATTTCTGTGACAGATACTACTTAGCTGTTCCTATGCAGTTCACAAATGCTCAGTCTCCTGGCACCAGCAGGAGAGCCCAGGCTGTTGAGGCAATAGGCAGAGAAAGTCAAGCAGAAACTCTCTCTCACTCCTGGGTTTCAATGCTTCTGTGCCTCTCACCCAGGCGATATGGCAAGGAAAGCAGACTGGCAGGTGGGACAAGAGCCAGGACAAGAGATTGGAAAAAAGCACAGATAGAAATCAGAAAGCTGCAGGTGGAAGACCAAAAGCACGAGTAACTTTCAGTTTTTTGTCTCTGTTGTCTTTGATTGCTAAGTTTGTAACATTGCTGTCCCCCTACATAGCTTTTGTTTTATGAAGTCAAATGTTTTACTAGATTTTTTTTCTTGGTCTATATTTATCTGTGCATTGTCTGACTTAATAGACAAGACAAGCATCTGCATAATCATGTCTTCATCTGCCACTGCGAACATGTGCAAAACTCCACATATGTAGGAATCTGCAGCCTTCTCAGTTGAAAAAAATCTTGCTCAATAGAACTTTTTAATACAAACAACATATACACAACACTAGTTCAAATATCCCTAATAGAACTTCTTTTTAGTTGTAACCATCTTCTATGGTACAGCTGTGATGTTGGCAGATGTGAAATGGCTTCCTATTATTTGGGATATCACACAGGCATATGACGAATGAAGAATGAAATGGTACTTCTGCACTGAAATCCCTTTTAGATCTTGGCATCAACAACCCATTGGAAATGCACATACACTTCAGGTATCTGACTAGCATGACTGATGGTAATATTTCTGATGTTGAAACAACAGATTTTTAACGTGAATGCTTCCTTCTGCTCATAGAAATAGCTCTAAAGAGACCTGTGTTTTGCCACAGGTCCTTATTCCTCCCAAGACCAGTAAAGTCTACAGAGCCACTCTTCACTACAGCTCCCTCACTGTAACTTCTATTTGCCACATAATATACCTTGATCCTCTCCATCTTTATGCCTTCAGAAGGAACATTCAGTGCATCAAAAGCAGTGAGTCAATGTAATTATATAAATGACTGACTATGAAAGACTTGCTACTTAATCCCCTCACCCCCCCCTCCAAACAAAAAATAAGAAACCAAAAAGACCAAACACACACACTCTTTGTTCTTGACCAGGATTAGTTATTTTTCACATAATTCATACTTCCCTTTGGCTTTGGTATTAGCCTAAATAAAAGGATAATGATAATGGCTATGGAAATCCAGCACTTTCTTGCTGTTACACAGATAATAATCCAACAAATGCTTTATATACTCAAATTGTCTCTCTGACATCTCTATTTACACTAGCAGCAGTAGTTCCTGCTTTCTCTGAGCCACATCATCACTGCAGGAACCAGACCATTTTTACACACCTGGGAAGCGCTGCTCAGGACTTACCTGTTGTATATCACCTACTGCTTCTAGGAAGCAACCCTTTTTCATGAACCCTTGGCACTCCCATCTTCTAAATCACAGGGTCAGGGCTCTTTTACAAGCATTTCTGCAGCATGTATAGCCACTATAATAAATGACTTCATAGACAGTAGTCTGGAAAGACAGTGAGGTACAATTAGGAGAGAAACCTGTAGTTATTTAATCACTTGTGTCCCAGCTCTGCACAAACACATTCATTCCACAAACAGTGGTTGTTCTGACTTCAGTAAAGTTGGGTTTGACACAGCTAATTACCACCAAAATTTGCTGATCATGGCCTCTGCTACCTCACCAGTGAAGGTCTGATCAACAGAGCCATTAGAATGCTTATAGCCATCTTATGCTAAAATTTGTCCTGTGAAGAAAGTAGCTGCTGCCCGATTTGTGCTGCAGTTGTGTTACAATTAGGACAGCAGCTACACATCTGTCAAGTATTAGGTATTTTTCACATAGACCCTCTGCAGGATGATCACTGGGGACAATCCTTTAGGAGATGCTTGTTTCAGATTAGTTATGGCATAGAGCAAGATATGTGAGTGTAACTGAATGGTGAAGTCACTGTGCTCATCTCTCCTGCCCATCACCCAGAGATGTGAACAAGCAGCTTGTCTGCACAGAGCAACACCACACTCCTGCAAAAACAGGCTCTGCAGCTTGGTCCTTTCAGTCCTACAGACAGTGTAGACAGCTGACCATTCTAGGTCATCTCTCCTGAATGAAATACTAATACATTTACAAAGCTGATTAGTTGAACTGACCCATGTTTTTGTCAGATCTTCAGTTTCGCCTCAGAAATCTCGTAATAGGATTTACTCTTCTGCAGCAGCTTGCATAGGAGCCCTGTAAATTCAGCCCAGAGGGCTTTTACTGAAGGAAAATGAGGTGGTGTATCATTTCACTGCAGTACACTTCAAATACATGTGCAAAATCATGAAGACTACCCAGGTTCAGCATTGATTTGCATGAGGTCACATCAACATGATGACTGTTCCTGCAAAAAGCACATGTGTTGCAGCAAATTCAAACTGCATTGCAGGAACATGAAAGAGGGAGAGCATTGAAACTGCCCCACAAGCTTCCTGACCCCCTGAAAAAAAAAGACAGCAGTCAAGAAGTTAGACAAAGTAAGCAGGGGACCTACATTTGTCAACTCATCTCTACACACAGCTCCATGTCAGAGCAGTGAGCAAAGTGCCTCTGGTAGCACGTTCCAATGCACAACCTCCGTTTAGCTGCACAGAAATTTGTTAAACTCTGCACATGGCTGAAATCTTGCATTTTCTTTTTCAACCATTCTCAAGGTTTTTCCTAAGATGAAACATGTCTAATAGTTATTTTAAAAACTATCCAGAATAGTAACTTAAAATTGAGAAGAACAGCATGTTTGTGCATATGTTCTGTGCTGTTCCAAATCTGAACAAATACTGCACCTTTGAAAAAAGTCACATCAGTGAACCCTGGGACATGTCAGACAAGGTAAAAGGGTGAGGGAGTAGTGAGAAATATTGTGGAAAGTTCTGGTCTGCTCTCAAAAAGTAGGGTTAGACAAAACTCACAGAGACGAAACAAGGTTGTCTAAAAGATAGGAAAATGCTTGTCATTAATGGCCAAGACTTTGAAATCTAGAAAACCAAACAGACATATAAAACAGATCTTCAAAACTGTGAATGTCATAGAGATAGTAAGGTAAAATGCCCATTCACCATCTCATTCAGTGCGAGAAGCAAGTGGCCTCAAATGAGGCCAGCAAAACCCAAACTTAAAACAAACAAAAAGGGTTGTTTTTTCATACAAAGTTCATAAAGTTGTTGATCCCCTTGCCATATAACAGTGAAAGTTTGTAAGTTTTTATTAAAGAGAAACTAGACAAATTTGTGGAAGAGATATATGCCAGAAGTAACTCTCTGCATATTACCTCAACATATTTCTGTATTAAAAATACTTGGGGCTACAAAAAGGACTAGAGGATGGCAGACATATATGTTTTTCCTGTGCTCATTCTCAATTCTAGATATTTGCTTTTGATTTTTGTTGGAGGCAGAGCCTTGGAATATAGGGTTTTTATTAAAAAAGATTTAAAACTTAAAAATTCCTAAAAATAGCTATTTCCATGCTGTTCTCTCTCAAGTAACTGTAAGCCATAAAGAATGAGTAATATGTCTGTCTGTGAAGTCCCAGAGATTTTTAAAAAGGCTTCAACTAGACAGATCCTAGAGCACATCTAATGGGGTCCTTGTTTGTATCATCTTATTGTATTTTTCCCAAAGGCTGGCCTATACTGACTTTTCTCCTTGCATATCCACCCTAGTCCCAAGAATAAGGAAGGAAGGGGAAGCATGGCATGGAGTTTAATCTCAGCTCACATCCAGAGGGGTCACATTATATCAAAGGGGAAAGTCACTGTCAACTTTCAACTGCTATATAAAGGAGGCAACTTGCCCAACAAAATAAGGAAAAAGAGGCTTCAGTGGGCTCTCCCAGACAGTGATTCAGAGCTCTACACCTACTCAAAAATCCTCTGAAGGTGTTTCCATCTCTCCTTGGCAGACTAGAAAACAAGCCAGCAAACACAGACATCCAAGGAAAATGGCTAAATTTAGGCAGATAAATACTTCTTGTGCAGACTGGAAACAAAGAAAGAGCCTAAAGAGATAACTATCAAAAAAATTGCCAGTGATTGCTTTTGAACTGCCCAGGAATGATGGTATTTTATCTTGTCATCACATCTAAAAAACAGAAAATGCAATTGAGTCACTCAGTAGGCAATTGGATTTGATTTTTCGTTTCCCTTTGATGCTTATAATTCCATTTTATGTTAGCAGCAGAGAGGGTTGGGCTGTGACAGTGATAACAGATAATCTAGTAGTGCATATTTTTTCCTAGAACATCATGAAAGTAACAAGTCGTGATAACCTCTAGCAGCAACAAGGACTAAAGATGAGAATTTCACATAGAAGCTTTTGCAGCATTACTGACATCATTACACTGCTACTCTGTAGAAATCAGCTGGCATTTTTCAGCATAATAGAGCAACCTTCCTTCAGCAAAATGCAAGTGTTAGCTGAACTACTCTGGAAAGCCTGGAGGGGCTCATTTACACAGGGGTTAATGGTCTGAATTCTGCACTTCTATTTCCAAAATCCAAGCCTCCATGCAGACATTCTCCCAGTTTTCATATCATTCAGCAACCTTTGTCATCTGTTCTTCTGATCAAACAAATTGCATGGCTTAGCTTTTTTTCCACAGCTGTATGAACTACTTCAACTAATAGTTACCTAACTTTCACAAGCATAACAGCATTTGTATCGCAACCCAGAAAATCCTCCAGACAATTCCACTCAATTCCTCTTCTAAAAGTCCTTGAATTAATGTAGGTTCATAATTATCCAAGTATACTCTTAATTGTTTTCAGATCAGTCCTCTTATTAAAATTTTTTTTCAGTCTCTCTCAATTAGGCTCAGTTTAAGTGCTTCCAGCTGAAACATCCCAAGATAAATATTCTAGCGACTACCATGACAATTGGCAGTTCAAAGCACAGTGTAAATATAGCAGAATTTATCTGTTTGGGAACCCAAAACTGAGACAGCATCTTGAACTTGATAGATAAATGAAGCTGAGCCTATTTATCTCCTGCTGTTTTAACTCAGTGAGTACTCTGTGCTTCTGACCTGTGGTACAGGGGCACCTGACACTACAATTACACTGAAGCACAGGAATAGATTACCTGCACTGCTTATGGAAATGTCTAGCAGAGGGAATTTTTAAGAGCATGTTGAACTAACTGCTTCTGACAGTTGCTTAAGTATAGTTGACATTACTTTCAGAAAAGGGGATTATCTTTCATGGATTTTCCCAGACCTATTTTGTAGAATTTCATGGCATACCAGCATTAAAACCATGGTACAAATTTATAAAACAGCAGCAGTTCACATATCTTGGGATGTGGCATGACAGTATGGCCTTCTGAAGTTCCTTCCAGCCTGACTTATCCCCTGATTCTCTGGATAGCTGCATAGATCGCCATGGATCCACTGTTCTCCTCTGTGCACCACTGTGATTTTAGAGGTCAAAGCATCAAATATGGAATTTATAGAGGAGACTAGTGACATACATGCCTATATATATTCATGGTTCTTCTACTGCACATTTCTTACCCTTAATCTTTGTGTGTGCACATCCCCCATCTGTTTCTCTCTACATCGTGATCTGTTTGTACCCCCCTTCTATTTCTCTCAGCTGTTCTCTTTTCCTCTGATAAACACCACATTCTGAGGATTTTGGTGGCCATTTCTATGTGTCTAGAATTTGTCCAAAGTGCTTTACCATTCTGAAAGATCTTCACATCTGACTGAAATGTATTTACAGACAGATGTTCAGAAAAATGAAAAAATAAATGTTCAAATTTTATTTTGCAGTAAAAGTAACAACTTGGCTGCTACACCAATAAACTTTTATGTAACTAACTTTGTGAGGCAGTGAACACTTTTCCCTATATATAATGATTTAGAAGTTTGTAATACACTGAGTCAGCCCTAAGATCTCAACATAGATGTAAAGAAGCAAGCCCCAAGACATTATCACCTTAGAAAAAAATTCAACATTCTTGAGTTCAATCTTCAGTGTAACTAGCTTCATTATCAGCTAGTATGAATGAGCTTCTGATCCATGGTGCAATTTACATGTATTTATAGTGTTATAAACCCACACAATAATTTTATTTCTTTCTCTAGAATTTGCTTCTTAGCAAGTGTTTTCTGACAAGAAAACAGCTTCAAGGCTCCATAAGAAAAAGAATATTTGAAGATTCTGGTGACAGATAAAAACTAGCTATGTCCAAAACACCATTAAAGTGGTGTATTTTAGTGTATTTTGGTGTAAAGTAGTCTACTTTTTTTCCCCTTAAACTTAAGGACTACACAGCTGATATACCAAAGCTGTATTTTTTTTCCTCATTATTATTATTATTTCTGGTTTTTTACTCCTTAGTTTAAGAAAAATTTGGAGGTGCTGAGAACTGAGTTGAGATATGAAAACCATGCAAAACCTCATGCTTCACACAAAACAGAACTCTGTCAAGTTTAAGAGGTTCATATGACCTGACCTCGTTCATACAAGCCAAGGAGAGGAGGAGTTCCCTCTAAATCCCATGGCATCAGTAGTCTTCGTATTCCAATAACAAATCAAACAAGTCCACACTGTATAAAATTTAAGCTCAGTCTTATATTTATTTCCTGAAGTTTTCCTGTAAATCAACCAGAAATTAGGAATGAGCTTGCCTTTAGATTTCTTAAATAAAAATAGAAATAAACCAAACTAAAATAAATTAAAAACAAACAAAAAAATTCTCCCGTCCCCAAATAAGATTATTTAACATATATATACACACACACCCCATACAATTCCTGACGAAACATTGATTAAAGCCATTACACCTAGAATATAAGGAGGACTTCTGTCTTCCCCTGTTGTCCTTTAGACAGAAAAAAACCCCAAAACCCAAGCAAACAAGCTGTGACTATCTCACCCTTTGACATTATATCAAAGGTGAAGATCAAGCCCTTGTCTGCATAAATATTTAGTGAGAGCTCCTCAAAACAAGGGTTTTCAAACTTAGAAGAGTTTAGGCAACACACAAGACATTTTGATATTGCACTGAGGACAAGATCAATCAACGGCAACCAAGCTAAAATATTAGCTCCAAGAAGGATGATTAAGTCCTTGCATAAATGTTGGACTTGAAGATAACTATACACAATATCAGATAGTATATATAGTAGTTTACATTCAAATATTTATATTTTATCAAGAATCTTACACACATACTAATGTGTGACATTCAGTTTAAGTACTCCATATTAATGGACAATTTTAATGGTGTTTGAAAGAAAGGGAATGACACCCACTGCCCTACTTGTCTGCCCCCTCCTCCCTCCAGCACGTTTAAATTCAGCCTATGGAGGATGAATAGCATAGCTGTCCCAAACACTTCATAAAACAGTCTCATATCTCAAAGCAGGTAGTATTTACTTATAAGACTCAAACTGTGCTAGGGAAATTCAAGACTTCTGCCATCATTGCTGTAGAGAGCAAGACTGGATGTTAAAGGAGATTCAGCAACAGAAAAATAATCCTAATAAGTGCAAGGCCTGGTAGCATTATGCAGCGTTCAGCTTTATATAGGAGTAGGGGAACGGTCGCAGGGATTTCAGCTTGGAAGACTGACAGTGAAGAAATCTGAGCATGTACCATGGAGCAGTGAGTGAATGCATACTCCTGAGTCTATTCCAAATATTTTATAGTATGCATGCATAAAGCTCAATCAAAGTCATACCAATTCAGTATGGCATAAAATAAAAAAGGCATTCAGAGAAGCAAGACATGATACAATTACCGTCAGCTTTGCCTTTCCCTAAGGTTTAACAACCTATAATTGAGAGCCATGGGAAAACCCCATCAAAGTAGGTCTAATTTTATCAGGCTGTACTTAAATTACTGAACTACAAACTCAGTTTGACAAAGCTGCTTTAGTATGGCTCTACTGTTATTCCATTTTAACTTTTATCACGAAAAAAAATTGAAATGCAAGGCTTACATTCAGGAAATTATTTAAACATACTTCTGTTGTTAGAATGGGCTACCCTTAATGAGGTCTGTACATGCAGTATAATGTCTTGCTGAAGGCTGTTTAAATAGATGCTAAAAAATTAGAAAGGAAACAAAAGAGCCCTAAATCAGAAACTTGAAACCCAAACACCAGTCTGAGCCTATTCTCACTTGGGCTCCACTGCTGCTTGCTAAAGGTCTGAGCTGCTTGGTGGGTGGTCAGATTGCATTGCATCCAAGAATATGCTGAGCTGTTGACATGGCAGATGTCAGAGTTGCATGAGTGGAAACTCTGGTGTGCTTGGCAGGAAATTTAAAGCTTAAAATTGGGTATGACTTTTAGGAATCTGAAAGCAGGTGGTACACTGCAACCTGAATGGAAACAGAAGAAACTGCCATTGACTTCAGTGAGGGGAGAGAACATGCAACCTGAGAGATCTGAGATCAGTAGAGGTGCCCAGCCTGACTTTAGACCACTACTCACACTGCATTTCTTACAATCCTGTCCAGGCTTCCTGCATTTCCGTCTCCAACCAGTGAACTGAAATTTGGGTCCCTGTAAAGGCACAATGAAATAGTCCATTCATTTGTGAAGTACAAACATTTTGGAAGGCCAAAAAGGTGCAAAAGACAATTAGAAGGTCAGTCCTCGTGCATATGCCAGCTCTTTACAGGAGCTGTGAATGGATTAGAAGAAAGAAACAGGCCCTATATCAGTGCACTGGCCCTGCTCACCCACCCCCAGCAACCGATGTCTTTGGAAGGACTGTACAGATGCAAAGTTTTCTAGCAATACCATCACAATTTAAATCTCAAAAATCATACACCATAATTAATGTCAAGAGCTATTCAAGGAATTTTGACTTCAGCCAAAATATCCCCAGCAGATGGCATGGTCACTAAGCACAAAAAGCCCAAAATCAGTGTTAGCATCTGTATGTACATGCACCCAAACCCAGATTGTGGCTGTTATGAGGACGGGTCTAAGGTGCAACAAGAAGTCAATGAGAAAGGAGCCTGTTTTTTATCAGCTCTCTTTCCTGAGAACATCTCAAGAGCACTCAGGGAGAAAGATGTAGACTGTGTTTTTTACATCGGTAATATATGTCTCCTTGAAAAAAAAAAAAAAACCAAAAATTTCCAAAACTCCTCTTTCCTAGGGAAATTCAGAGTGCAAAAGGATTTTATGGTGTGAATGTAGCAGAACACAAGGAACAAATTAAAAATTTGGAAAAAGTTAGATTTCTAATGCGTGCACTGTGCTCTTGCGCAGATACCAAGCACGTACACATACACAGAGAACTCACAGTGCAGGAGATTCAGTCAGAAGAGAGAACAAGTACAATTTATGAAGAAAAATTTTGATCCTGCAGAGGACCAAAATTAGGTCTGCTGTGCCTATGAAAAGGCTTGCACAGAATATAACATTTTCCAGATTTCAAACTAGTTGGCAACTCCAATGCTGAAGGTTATAATTAAAGACCAGCTCTGCTCTGCAAAAAGTAGTGGAGCTGGTGATGCCTTAAGAGGCCTCCTAGAAACAGAGACTAGACAGGAGTAAAGGAATAAAAGCAGGTATTTCTTTGAAAGGCCTTCAAAGGTACCCTGTGGGGAGCCAGAGGCTATTGCCAAGATGGACTCCAAGATGGACGACAGGTCACGAGTTCTTCACACTTTTATAGGTTTGGTTCATTTGCATATCAGGGTTAATTCTCCAATTAAAGATTCAGTTCAATGATGTAATTTCCCCTCCACCTGCCCCCCTTTAGAGGCCTTTTGGTTTATACTTTCTGGGCTTAGGACGGTCTGAGTGTCCTTGAAGAGCAGGCCTGGAGAGGTTTTGTTATGTCTACCTAGCATGAGAGAGCAGAAATTAACAGGCTACAAGAAACTTCAGAGTTACACACTAAGCAGTACAGAATTTGAAACATGTAAAAGTTAAAACCTAAGGTATCACTGGCACAGTATTTTTCTTGCTTTTAGGCGATCAGGAGAGGAAATACGACAGAATGGCAAAGAAAAATCTATGAAGAAAGATTAAACAGTTCTTAAATTTGCTGAATTATCAATTACTGACTGACAGTGGAACTCCTAAAAATCCCAGGGGTGCAGTATGACATTCTGTATGGATAGTGTGGATAACGCTGACTGGTTTTGAAAAATACTGCCTATTGAAAATGTAATACAGGAAAGGTAGGAGGCGCCATTAGGCACGTCAGTAAAAGCCAAAGGTACAAGTGATAAACGCTCTGTGCAAAATGTGAGTTTGGGAGAATTCTGTAGGTTTATGTAGGATTTTCACACAACTCTTCTGAGACATTAACTCTGAACAAACTGGACTTTTGCAGTGGTTTTTAAATTTTGTCATAATTTTCAAATGAATTATGCAGTAACTTTTTACAAACTTCAGTAAGTAGCAACACTGCAACATTCTACATTCAAACCTACAAACAACTAGCAAAACCTGTGCCTTATTTTAAGAGACTTAAAATTAGATGTCCACAGCAGATATTTTTACAAATTCATCCTACTATCATTTGTGGTCTTGACTTCTGTTAATTCTGCAAAATACTTTTCATTTCAAGAACAAATACCTAGTAATTAATGTTTTGGGGGTTTTTAAAACCATCTGAACTCTAATCCTTCCTGTTCCAAAAAAAATAAAATAATTAGCCATTACTTATCTACTTGTAAGTAAATATGGCTCAGCTTTGGAAAACTGAAAGGTCAGTGATTGACACTGTACTAGTTTGAAAACAAACCAGTGGGAGGCACTAAGTCAGAATAACAATTTAATGGAAATTAAAGAAAAGGGGAAAAAAAAGGTAAAAGAAAACACTGTCAAACTGACAGAGTCAAGGTACAACCTGACACCCTGTTAGGCAGGGTGGTGGTAGCAGTCTGGTAGAATGGTGGCTGCAGTCCTCTGAAGCGGTGATCCTGTAGTAAAACAGTCTGCTCTTCCTCAGGAAGTCCAATGGTGGCTGTGTAGCTCCTGTCCTCTGGAAATCCAGTGGGAAGCCGGTGTCTCTGGTGTTCAGCCTCAGATTATATCCACGATGGGATGCTTGGTTCCTCCCTCTGGGCGGAGCATCTCACAATGGGGTAACGAGTCATGAGGCCAAGTGTTGATTAGGCTCATTAACAGGAGAATAGTCCGGAGGGAGTTATCTCTGAGTCAGGCGGCAGGACAATGATGGGCAATTAACAGAAAGATAGTCTGGGGGGAGGAGGCAAGGAAACACTGCCCCACCTGGTTTCAACGGCTCCTGAGGATGGTAATAGAATACACTGCAACCCAGGACATTATCCACCCCTTATTCTATTACCATCTACATTATCCCAAACCAATACCTTCTTAAACTCTAAAACACACATACATATATATATATATATATATATACACAGTGAAACCTACACACCGTTCTCACCTAAGATTAGGTCTCCTTGTGGTACACAACGGGTTTCCCCATCTTTCTGCATTACCCACCAAGTGCAACCAGGTCCTTGAGCAAAGACAATCCCACGGATGGGTTTGTCTTTGCCTGAGGTGGGATTAATCCAAACAGTCTTTCCTAAAATACCTCTCAGGTGTACCACAGGGACTCTATCTCCATCCACTGTGTGCAAGGGTTCAGACTCGGCAGGACCAGCTCGATTGATGGACCCTTGGGTATTGACCATCCAGGTGGCCTTTGCTAAGTTCACTTCCCAATTTTTGAAGGTCCCCCCACCAAGTGCCTTTAGGGTAGTCTTAAGTAGTCCATTGCAGCGTTCAACTTTTCCAGCAGCTGGTGCATGATAAGGAATATGATATATCCATTCGATACCGTGTTCTCTGGCCCAGGTGTTGATGAGGCTATTCTTAAAATGAGTCCCGTTGTCTGATTCGATCCTATCAGGGGTGCCATGTCTCCACAGGACTTGCTTTTCCAGGCCCAGGATGGTGTTCCGGGCTGTAGCATGAGGCACAGGGTAGGTCTCCAGCCATCCAGTGGTTGCTTCAACCATGGTCAACACGTAGTGCTTGCCTTGGCGGGTTTGGGGAAGGGTGATGTAGTCAACTTGCCAGGCTTCACCATACCTGTACTTTGACCATCGTCCACCATACCACAGAGGCTTCACCCGCTTGGCCTGTTTGATTGCAGCACAGGTCTCACAACTGTGGATGACCTGTGAGATGCTGTCCATGGAAAGGTCCACCCCTCGGTCACGGGCCCATCGGTATGTTGCATCTCTCCCCTGATGACCAGAGGCATCATGGGCCCAACGAGCTAGGAATAATTCTCCCTTGTGCTGCCAGTCCAGATCCACCTGTGATACTTTCACCTTGGCAGCTCGGTCCACCTGCTCGTTGTTGCGATGCTCTTCATTAGCCCGACTCTTGGGTACGTGCGCATCCACGTGTCGAACCTTCACGGTCAGCTTCTCTACTCGGGCGGCAATGTCCTGCCAAATCTCAGCAGCCCAGATGGGTTTCCCTCTGCGCTGCCAGTTGGCCTTTCTCCAGCGATCCAGCCATCCCCACAGAGCATTGGCTACCATCCATGAGTCGGTGTAGAGATAGAGCCTCGGCCACTTCTCTCGTTCAGCAATATCCAAGGCCAGCTGGACGGCTTTAAGCTCTGCAACCTGACTCGATCCACCTTGTCCCTCGGTAGCTTGTGCAACTCGTCGTGTGGGGCTCCATACTGCAGCTTTCCACTTTCGATTAGCGCCTACAATTCGGCAGGAACCATCAGTGAAGAGGGCATAACGTCTTTCAGTCTCCGGTAGCTCATTATATGGTGGGGCTTCCTCAGCACGAGTCACTTGCTCTTCCTCTTCTTCAGAGGATAATCCAAAAGTCTCACCTTCAGGCCAGTTTGTTATAATTTCTAGAATCCCAGGGCGATTCGGGTTTCCAATACGGGCACGCTGTGTGATGAGGGCGATCCACTTGCTCCATGTGGTGTCGGTGGCATGATGCGTGGAAGGAACCTTTCCCTTGAACATCCACCCCAGCACCGGTAGTCGGGGTGCCAGAAGCAACTGTGCTTCAGTGCCAATTACCTCTGAGGCAGCCTGGACTCCTTCATAGGCTGCCAAGATTTCCTTCTCTGTGGGAGTGTAGTTGGCCTCAGACCCTCTGTAGCTTCGGCTCCAAAATCCCAGTGGTCGGCCACGAGTCTCACCAGGCACCTTCTGCCAGAGGCTCCAGGACAGACCATTGCTCCTGGCTGCAGAGTAGAGCACATTCTTCACCTCTGGTCCTGTCCTGACTGGGCCAAGGGCTACCGCATGAGCGATTTCCTGCTTGATCTGGGCAAAGGCTTGCTGCTGTTCGGGGCCCCAGTGGAAATCATTCTTCTTGCGGGTAACCAGGTAGAGAGGGCTCACGATCTGGCTGTACTCGGGAATGTGCATCCTCCAGAAACCTATGGCGCCTAGGAAAGCTTGTGTTTCCTTCTTGCTGGTCGGTGGAGACATCGCAGTGATCTTATTGATGACCTCGGTGGGAATCTGACGTCGTCCATCTTGCCACTTTACTCCCAGGAACTGGATCTCTTGGGCAGGTCCCTTGACTTTGCTCCTTTTGATGGCAAAGCCAGCTTCCAGGAGAATCTGGATGATTTTCTCTCCTTTCTCAAACACTTCCTTTGCTGTGTTTCCCCACACGATGATGTCATCGATGTATTGCAGATGTTCTGGAGCCTCACCCTTTTCCAATGCAGTCTGGATCAGTCCGTGGCAAATGGTGGGACTGTGCTTCCACCCCTGGGGCAGTCGGTTCCAGGTGTATTGCACACCCTTCCAGGTAAAAGCAAACTGGGGCCTGCATTCTGCTGCCAAAGGAATGGAGAAGAAGGCATTGGCAATGTCAATAGTGGCGTACCACTTCGCTGCTTTGGACTCCAGCTCGTACTGAAGTTCCAACATGTCCGGCACAGCGGCGCTCAATGGTGGCGTGACCTCATTCAGGCCACGGTAGTCCACCGTCAGCCTCCATTCTCCACTGGACTTACGCACTGGCCATATAGGGCTGTTGAAAGGTGAATGGGCCTTGCTGACCACCCCTTGGCTCTCCAGTTTGCGAATCATCTCATGGATGGGAACCACAGAGTCTCTGTCGGTGCGGTATTGCCGGCGGTGCACTGTTGCTGTGGCGATTGGCACCTGTTGTTCTGCAACTCTTAGCAGTCCCACGGCAGAGGGGTCATCTGAGAGGCCAGGCAATGTACTCAGTTGTCTGATATCTTCTGTCTCCACAGCAGCTATCCCAAAAGCCCAACGATGTCCTTTTGGGTCCTTGAAATATCCATTTCTGAGATAGTCTATGCCGAGAATGCACGGGGCCTCCGGGCCAGTCACGATGGGGTGTTTCTGCCACTCGTTCCCAGTTAAACTCACTTCAGCTTCCAGTACAGTCAGCTGCTGGGATCCTCCTGTCACCCCAGAAATAGAAATGGGTTCTGCTCCCACATACCTTGATGGCATCAGAGTACATTGAGCACCGGTGTCAACCAAAGCCGTGTATCTTTGTGGGTCAGATGTGCCAGGCCATCGGACCCACACAGTCCAAAAGACCCGATTCTCCCTTTCCTCTACCTGGCTAGAGGCAGGGCCCCTCTATTCCTGGTCATGTTGCATGTTGCTCCCTTCCGGTGAATACGTTCCTGAGGTCCCTTCAAGAGGATCGGTCATATTATCATTCTGGTACCGTCTGGAGTTCTGTGTGCGGGAGACTGGAGCAATGTTGACTCTAGATGCGCTTCTTGTGGTAGTTGTCCCTCTTTTTAGTTCACGTACCCGAGCTGCTAAGGAGGAGGTGGGTTTTCCATGCCACTTACTCATGTCTTCTCCCTGTTCCTGAAGGAAAAACCAGAGGTTACCTCGTGGGGTGTATCCTCTCTCCCTGGTTGGGGGTCGCCGGCTCCTAATGGCAGAGACTCTTGTTGGTTCTGGTGAGATCTGGTAAATCTCTTCCTTAAGTTCCTTTTTCAATTTCTGATGGCCTTCTTCAATCAAGCTCCGGACTTGCTCAGCCGAAAGACTTGTTTCCACGGATGAGACATGGGTGCGAAACGGGGCTGTGACGGTGTCCTCGTAAATCCTCAGTTTGTTCACCAAGATGCCCACCCTGTCCTCGCCTTCCCTCCATTGCAGCGTTGCCAGGTAACGGGAGTATAGCTCTGGTCCAAGGCGTGCGAACCTCAACCACATCTGTGATGTGCACTGGACACCATCTGGGCTCTTAGGAAATCTCTCATCTTCTGAGAAAATGATCTCCAGCACAGCCAATTCCCTCAGGCACCGGATACCTTGTTCCATTGTGCTCCATTTTCCTTGGTGCACCTGGAGGTCTTCTTTACAAAGGTACCTGTCCCTTACACTTCTAAGCAGTCGCCGCCAGAGGCTGAGGGTTTCTTGGGTTCTCCCGATCCCCTGGTCAATGACCACATCCCGGGACAGAGATCCCAGTTGCCTGGCCTCATTTCCATCCAGAATGGTGTCATTGGCTGCAGCGTCCCAGATGCGGAGCAGCCAGGTCAGGATAGACTCGTTCGTCTGGCGGGTGAATTCCCTCCGCAGGTCTCGCAGCTCACCCAGGGATAGCGACCGAGTGATGATCTCTGGCTCTGCCTCTTCTGCTGGGTGCGAAGGTCCTGCTGCATCCTCGTCAGTCACTATGCGGACTGATTTGCTTTTTGATTTCTTCTTCTGCACGGGGGCAACTGCAATCGGTTTAGGCTGTTCTGGTTCAGTGATGGTTTGCATGGGGACGCTGACAGTGCTTTTGGTTCCTTTCTCCTCTGTGACAGTCTGCGTGGAGATGGATGCGGTTGCTTTGCTCTTGGTTCCTTTCTCCTCTGTGACGGT